>NC_047659.1:123381258-123722258 GCF_011762505.2 Arvicanthis niloticus
AGCCAAAGTGACAAGTGGACCTGGGATCCCAGCTATACTTCCCACTCTTACCCATCTGAATAGCCCTTGGGCCAGATGGCTGAGGACATGGCCACAAAGGGCTTTTGCAAGGCCCAATGTCTGTCTTCTGTCTCCCCTGAGCCTGGCCTCAGTTATCACCGTTTTGGCTGCTTCTAAACCCTTCTCTGAGACTCATGCTCCTCCCCTGTGGGAGTAGGTATCACTGTTCTAACACTGCCTGGAGCATGGCATGTTCTCAGATGGGCATCTCTAGACTGCTGACTGAGGAAAGACACTTCTGCCTCAGCTGTCTGCATCTCTCAGCTAAGACCCATGCCCAGGGAACTCAGAACTTTCTGTGCCACTTCCACAGTACCTCCCAGGAGCTGCTGGACCTGATAAAGGAGCACATCAAGGCTGATCTGAACAACAAGGTAAGGGGCTTCTGGTCGATGGCTTAGCTTGGAAGGCCTGAGACATGAGCAGTGGGCCTTCAGGCCCTGGGGGAGGGGGCATTGTATCTTGACGTGCATTTGTGTGCTTGTGCTTCAATGCATGTTAAGTGTACATGTGTGTCATGTGCATGTTTGTACATGTGTGTATCTAAGTACGTGATTGTGACCTCAGCTCCCTCTCCTCAGACTGTGTAATAGACGGGTCATCCCTGGATGAGAATACTAATGTGTGAGAAGAATTTAGAACTGGGGGCTGCAGAACTAGACTGTTACAGTGGTTAAAATTGTAGGTCTGGTCATTGCATGCAGCTAACTTGGTGAGAGTAGGCTCTTCTTCCCCAGCTTTGCTCAGCCTGCCCATTACTCTGGGGGCAACAGCCAGAGTAATATCTTCCTAGTGTGTGTCATTTCCACTCCAGAGGTGATGGCAGCATTCACTGGCTGTGAGAGCCCTGGCTTGCTCCTCTCCAGCTGCTGACAGCTTCTTTTGCCTCCTCAGCACGCTAAGAGGGGTGGAAGGTCAGTCACTTCAAGGAGGAAAAGGAAGGGATCCCAGGCTTGGTGGTGCATCCTGGGAGGCCTCTGAGGGGTGATGACAAGGACCTGCAGTCCCTCTGTTCCTCACCCACACCTCTAAATGACCCTTACCACAGCTCCTTTTCTTTTGCCACAGCTGTGCTTGCATGTCTATGGCCTGGTTCAGGACCTCAATGTTCACTTGGGCACTTTAATCGGTAAGACCTGGAGCCCAGGGCATGGGAGGGCTGGGCCATTGGGCCCTAAGAACCTTCAGAGATGCCTCTCTGCACCTGGAGGTGGTGTGGTCTTCATTGCTGGCTTCTGCTTCTAAGTAGTGTTCTTGTTTCAATTAATCTGAGAGAAAGGAGGCCCATGGTAAGGCCACTGACCCAGGACTCTCCAAAACACATGGCTGTTCACAGAATCTGGCAACCTCCAGATGACAGAACCAACTCTATGATTCTAGAATCTACCAAGTGCCAAAAATAAAATAAAACCAAGTGGCTAATCGATGAGTGTTACTTTTAGAGAAACTAAGCCCCATTGACTATCAGGATCTAGAGCCATTCCCACTGTCAGAGTCTCAGTGTTTTAGGGGACAGATCCTCAGATTCTGGGGGGATCTTCCTGCAATATTGCAGAACGGCTGGTGAGGTGAAGGATGTGTGTGTGTGTGTGTGTGTGTGTGTGTGTGTGTGTGTGTGTGTCTGGAGGTGTTGGGCCTAAGGCTTGCCTTGGCTATCATGTTGTGGCTTGTGGGTATGAAGATGTGTGTCTTTTACTTGGATACTTGGGTGCTTGTTCTACAGACCTCTCGAAAAGGACACATGTGTGCCCATCCCCCGGGGGGTGGTTGCCTGATCATTAGTTCTGACTTCTGAGCGTTGTCAGTGAAAGAAGTAGGTGAGGAGGTGGAAGAGAAAGAGGAGGAAGAGAAGAAAAAGAGGAAGAAAAAGTAGAAGAGGAAGTGAAAGAATGAAGAAGAAAAAGAAGAAGAGGAAGAGGAAGAGGAGGAAGAGGAAGAGGAGGAAGAGGAAGAGGAGGAAGAGGAAGAAGAAGTAGTTACTGTTGTTGCTGCTAAAGAGCTGAACTGTGTGAACAGCTGGGCCAGTCTCTCACTGGAATACCTTTTGAAACTGGATAGAATGCCCCGGTGTGCAAGGAGGGGAGTGCTTATCCACAAACTCCAGCTGTCACAGATCTCATCCCAGTATTCCTCACTGTCCTCACACTGACCTGTGCTACTGTTTGAGGACAGTGGAAGGTATCTGTGTGGTTTCCTAGACTAGCTGTGGTAGGATCTGAAGGCCAGAGAGCAGGACTGTCCCATCTTCTTAGCCACGGGCACCAGTACTTAAGGCCTAGTAGTTTGAGGACAGTGGAAGGTATCTGTGTGGTTTCCTAGACTAGCTGTGGTAGGATCTGAAGGCCAGAGAGCAGGACTGTCCCATCTTCTTAGCCACGGGCACCAGTACTTAAGGCCTAGTAGCAGAAGGTATTACCTTATTAGCCATTTCAAAGCTTCATCTGTTTGGGGCCCTCCAGCTTTGCCCTGACTCTGGTGTCCTTTCTATGACACTGTGACTTGCCTTGTCAGTCTGAGCTTCCACAAGGATGTTCAGTTGATAGGAGGAAGGGAAGTTGGGGGTGGTCAGATGATCCAAAGGCTCTGGCTAGTCCAAGAACACAGGTCAGGACCTAACTTTACCTTCAGTGGGTTCTTTAGTGGATAGGCTCTGCTGTCATGTACCCGGGTTATGAACTTAGAGCTATGTCCTCTGTAGAGATGGACAGGCTGCTTTTCACTTCTCACATCCATCCACTATGGCCACTTTGGAGTCATCTTGTCTTCTTGATTTCTCCTCTCCACCTAACCTCCATATTACCTTAAATATGAGGTGGCAAGAAGCTGAGGCAACTGGACTGGACTTAAAGGACACATTGGAATTATAGTCACACTGCTCCCATGCTGTGTGACCTTAGGGAAGTCACTCATCTCTGTGAGCCACACCATTCCACCTAGAAAAGAGGGATGAGAGTTCCCAGCTCTCGCATGTGTTGGAGTTGTGAAGCAGCACATGCTTAGGGCCTGGGGTCTGACAGGCTTAATAGGCAATGGTGTGCCCTTCTTCTTCTTCTTGTTCTTCTTGTTCTTGCTCTTCTTGTTCTTGCTGCTGCTGCTGCTGCTCCTCCTCCTCCTCTTCCTCTTCCTCCTCCTCCTCCTCCTCCTCTTCCTCCTCCTTCTTCTTCTACAGGCTTGCCTTCAGGTGCCCTGTGTTTGTGTTTATTCAAAAAATCAGCTCTTGCCTTTGTGAATTAAAAACCTCTAATAAAGGGATTGTAAAATGCCAGCCCTGGAGAATAATTACATGAAGCTTGCACATCTAGAGTGCACAGTGGTAGTAGCTGTGAGTTCTTTATTATATTGAAAAGAATGTGTAGTGTAAATTGGTGGTATAGGATTGTATGCGTTTATAGTACATAGAATGGTGCCCTAATTTGTAGATGTAATATGGAATAGTTAAAGCAAGCCCATTAATTATCCATCACCTCAAATATTTAGAGTGTAAATTAAAAAGCACAGCTCAGCTTGGTGGTGGCGGCATATGCCTTTAATCCTAGCACTTAGGAGGTAGAGGCAGGTGGATCTCTGTGAGTTCAAGGCCAGCCTGGTCTATAGAGCTGGTCTAGGTTCAGGGCAGCTAGGGCTACACCAAGAAACTCTGTCTTGAAAAATCAAAAACCAATCCAAACCAACCAACCAACCAACCAACCAAACAAACAACCAACCAACAACAACAGCAACAACAACAACAAAAAAAATGCACAGCTCAAAGGGGTATATCAGCTAGTCACATGTTTCCAGAAGGTTGTGTAACAAAAATGTCTTTTGTTGTGGTGTAAGAAAATATTGAAAAAGGAACACACCTGGGCTCCTGGGCTATATTTTTCATTTTCTAAATATTCACATGAGCTTAATGTTCTATTCATTTTTTTAAAAACATGCAGTAATTTGACTTTGTGGTGTCCAGTTCTCTGAGTGCTGACAAATGCAGGACAGTCTACCAGTCTCCAAATCCCTTCTTGTTGCTCCTTTCACTTTACCTCCAAACTGTGAGACCCACTCATAGACAAGGAAGGGAGCCACACTGTGTTGTTATCATGATAAAAAACTTCAAAATGTTAGAGAAAATGAAATTAAACCCAGGTGAGACAAAAAGCTGAATGGAGATGTATACTTATATATTTACTAATATGTCTTTGTATGTTTTAATACATATATTTTCATGTAGAATATTAAATATATTAGTTACATGCCTAAACATAACAAAACTATCCAGAGCACATAGTACATACCCACAATTGATATTTTATAATGGGCATATAAATATATGTGAATAGATATGTAAAATATATATACTTATTCATACACATAACTATATCCCTGAAATTCTGGGCCATTGGGGCCACTGGGGCCACTGGGGCCACTGGGGCTAGTGGGATGGCTCAGCAGTTAGGAGGACTGACTGATCTTCTAGAGGACCTGGGTTTGATTCCCAGCACCCACATGGCACACATATATGCAACTGTTATGTGGTTCTAGGGAATTAAATACAATACCTTTTTCTAGCCTCCGAGGCACCAGGCACACACATGGTATACAGACATACGAGCAGGCAAAAACACTTATACATATATAAAAATAAAATGTTTAAAAATCCCTGGGCCATCCAGGGCTTTAAGGGTGGGACTGTGGCTTGAGCTAGGCTGTTTGTTAGAGGGCCTCTGCTCTGCCGCACCTGCAGCCATCTCTGGGCATGTGCTGCCTACCTTCACAAGCTTCCCAGGCAGACGACTCTGACCCAAGAGTAGACTTACACTCCAGGCCTCTGTGCTCTGCTTCCCTGAGAGCTGCCTTGAGGCTCTGTAAGAAGTTAGATCTGTAATTCCTTGCTCTGACATTTTAGTTTCTGAAAGGAGTCACATGATTAGTTAAAGAGACCAAGTTTTGGGAGCAGACTGACATGTGTATGCCATCTGGGGCAAGAATGAGCCAGCCATACTGTGTGTGCACATGTGCATGGAATAACTTTGGTGAACTCTGTGGTGATGGAAAAGGAGACGGTGGAAGTTACTTGTCTGGCTGATCAGTGGGAACTCTCCTTTATTCCTGTGTTCCCTTCTTGCCCTCATTAGATGGTACTTGTGCCTGGATTGAGCCTTTCCCTTCTGCATTTTGGGCTCAATAGTCTTTCAATGATTTGGAACACTAGCAAACATATCTGTTAGAATTGTGTCTGAACCAACCAATAGGTGGATTCTGGCACATGTCTTTGAGGAGGGCTCACTGGACTTGGTGACTTTTTTTTTTTTGTGGCCTGGTTCTGGCTGAGAAAAGTTGTCAGTAAATTTGCTGGCGTAGTGAGGGGCTGGTGCTCAATGCTTTTCTGTTTTCACAAAGGCCTCAGTCCCGTGGGCCCTGAGTCCCAGATCCGCTACTCCATGACCAGCATGCCCACCATCACCAGTAACTATATATCCCTAGATATCAGAGTAAGTACCTCCTGGTTAGCCTGGTGCTGTCGGTGTCCTGGAAGGGTCCTAAGAAGGTAGAGAGTGAAGGGAGGAAGGTTGTTGGTATTCCAGTGGAACTGTAGCCTAAGTCTTTACTGCCAGGCTGGTGCCCTGGAGCCCTGGGTCTGTTACAGGCCCTCAGTTCCTGATGTCCTGCATGTGTGCTCCTGCTTCTATCCAGGCTATCCTCTTCCTGCTTGGCAAGCCCATCCTCCTGCCTCTCCATGGTTCCCACCCGTTTGTGTTGCCACGGACTTCGGGTAATGAAGGAGCCATGGCAACTGTGGGGCTCTCCCAACACCTGTTTGACTGTGCCCTCCTGATGCTTCAGAAGGCTGGTTCACTCAACCTAGAGATCACGGGGCAGCTGGTGAGGGCTGGGTCTACCCCCTGGTCTGGTGTCAGGGTGCCCTGTAGCCTATTCTGGGGTCATTCTGTAGATGCAGAATCATGGGCAGTGGGCAGCTAGAGTGGGGGGCTACAGGATGGCTGCTGGAAGGAACCCGTGGGTAAAGAACCCTACCCATGAGGCCAAGCGGTGGCCTTGACTGTGAAACTGCCTTAAACCTGCCATGATGGGGGCTGATTTCAGAATTTAAAGAACAATCCTCTGAACACTTCCGTGCTGGGCCAGTCCATCCCTGAGGTAGGTGACGTTTCTGCTCACTGTAGGCCAGAGGCTCAGGGATTGGGGTGGGGGTTCCATGGGTTCCATCTACCCCAAGCATGATGGTTGAGGGGTGGGGAGGAGGAGTAGTGGTGGTGGTGATGGTGGTGATGATGGTGGTGGTGATGGTGGTGATGGTAGTAGTGGTGGTGGTGGTGATGGTGGTGATGGTGGTGTCAATACTTGCCATTTAACTCTCTCTCCTCTGCCCATCTCAGACAGCTAGACTCTCCTCTCTGCATTTGCCTATAGTCTACTGAGCCATTTCTCTCTTTTCCTGTTCCCTCCCTGCCTGTAAGATCTAGATCAGAGTCAGTGGCACACACCTGTAATCCCAGGACCTGGGAGGTGGGAAGATCACCAGCCCAAAGCCAACCTGGGTTTATAGCAAGATCTTGTCTTAAAATCAAACAAAATGGCAGCTCAGGCATCCCTCTCGAAGGAGCTCAAGTCTGACCCAGAGGCCTGGGCTGGAGCCACCTTGGAGTCTAGTCGTGACTAGAGGGTGATAGCTTATTAACAGCCAACATGGAAGACTGAGAAGCAGGAATTCGTGCTACCCTCTCCCCTTTTGATGTCCCAGGTGGCTCACCTGTTCCCTGAGCCTACGCCAGTGGTACTCAAGGTGCAGCTGGGTGCCACACCCGTGGTCACACTTCACACCAGCAACTCCACTCTGCAGCTACAGCCCTTTGTGGAGGTCTTTGCTGCACCCCCAAACTTAGCCTTGCAGTTCCTCTTCTCCTTGGATGTGGTGAGTGATGGGCCAGGTGGGACTGGTCAGGTTGGGGTCACTCTCCTTGAGACCTCACATGCCTCTGCGCTCCTTGTTTGCTTTGATTCACCCACATCTACCTCCTGAACTTGCCAGAACTTACTGTCCCAGGGCCTTGGCACATGTGGAGCCCTGGGCCTACGGCCCTCTCCCTTTGTTTTTGGCATGGCTGCTGCTGCTTCGTTTTCAGTTCTTAGCTTAAGTGTTGAATCCTTGCTCAGAGCAGCCTTCCTGGGTCAGCCTGTGTAAGAAGGTCCCCATTATCCTCTGCCTTTGTGTCAGCCTCCACTTTCTGGAAAGCCCCTGTCTTGTTATTTCTGGAAGCTTCCCTGGGGAAGGGCCCCCACCTATCATCTTTACACAGTTGTTGCTTGTGGAGTGCAGGTCTCAGCGAGCTCAACAGACACACATGGTTTGCCCAGTGGGGGAGGGTGGACCGCTCCACAACATTCCTTCTCATTTCCCCACGACGTACAGATGGTGAACCTGGACCTTCAGCTCTTCGTGTCCGAGGCGAAACTTCGGGGGAGCACATCTATGCTGGGGTGAGTGGGCTTTCTGACCCAGCACTTAGTGAGAAGAACCTCAGGGGAAGCCGGCTCACCCCGAGCCTGTCTCTGCTTTTCTTTCAGGGGACTCCAGCTCTCTGTGGCCACCTCCAATGTGGGCTTCATTGATGTGAGTGTGACGCTGGGCTGCCGTAGGCCTTGGAATGGATGTGGAGGCATGAGAATGACACATTCCCCAGTGCTGCCATAACTGGGCTTCTCTGGGAAGCCTGGGGACAGGGACCTACCTGGTCTCCATCTGTTCCCACCTCCTTGCCTGTCTGTACGCCTGTGGGCAGGTGATTGACTCAGGTCAGCCCTCAGCATTGGTCAGTGAGACAGTCGGCACTGGCTAGTCCTTCATCATGTCATGTGGTCAGGCTCCTGCCACTATGCACATGTTCTTTTGTCCCCATGCATCCATGGGATGTGAGTTAGTATACCCAAGCCCTCTACCAGGTGTCAATTTGCCAGCCTAACTTCCATCTGCCATCCTGCAGTCTGTTAGGCAGCCCTCCCTGTTGGTAACTCTGATACCAGGGCTAGAGCTCTCCCTGGGCTGCTTGACCCCCAAGGCCGATCTAGTTGGGGGCTTGACTGGGGCTCCGCTGATGTGGGAGATACACCTTCCCTCCTTTCCCTCATGTGTGCCCATCTGTATGTTTAACTGTGTTCTCTTGGTCTTCTCCGATGGCTGCTCCTTCCACCCCCACCCAACCCTTGTCCGTGGCTGCAGATGGATCAAGTACGCACACTCATAAGCAATATATTCCAGAAGCCCCTGCTGGATCACCTCAATGGTGAGTCCTGCTCTCTACTGCTTGGACCCTCTGGTGACCTCTTGAGCCCACACCTCTGTGCCTGTCCATGTCCCCAAGCCCTTCCGGGCTCAAAGGTTAAGGTTAGTGGTCTTTTGGGTCCAGCCGCCTTTGCTTCATGGTACATATTCATGTAGCTAATGTACGGTCATCACAAAGCTCCTGATCTCATTTCAGTTTCCCTTCCATAGGATGAGGATGCCCCTGCCCCCCACCCCCACTCTAGATCCCATAGTGTTCCCAAGCTGCCAGCACAGGGCTGGCTGCAGGTGGAACTTTTCCTTTAACTAACTTGGACACTTCTGTCTCTCTGCAGCTCTCCTGGGCATGGGAATTGTCCTCCCCAGTGTGCTCAATCTTCATTATGTCCACTCTGAGGTCTCGGTCCATGAGGTAAGAGCCTTTGAGTGGCCAGGGAGCCTCTTTATAGGGGAGGAAGGGTCACCCCTCTGGGAGCTTACCCCGAGTCTTCCAAGGTCACACAGCAAACCTTAACTGAAATGTGGTGGACTTAGGACTTGAGAGACCCTCCTGGGACAGCTCTCTGTTCCTCATCACACCTCACACTAGAGGCTTCAGGTCTTCAGCTGGTTCATGTTCCTGTGTCCTGAGATGGGCCTGGCCCCTTGGTGTCTAAGGTGAATAGTAGAGAGGTTCCTTATAGCCTGACAGGCAAGTCTGCAGCTGGGTGGGTTAACTTTGCAACTCCCTGAACCTTCTGTGATTATTGTCCCTGGGTCTGGAATAATAGACCCAGGATAAAATTCATCCTGACACAGCCATCCTGACACAGGATGATACCCTATGATTGCTTTCTGTCTCACCCAGGGAACTCTGAGCAAATTCTCTAAACAGGCTGAGCACAGAACAGGAAACAGGATCAAGGTTCAAAATGAGGCCTGTCAGTGTCTGTCCAGGGAGGACGCTGCTTAAGAATGGTGCCTTAGTATCCTGATGATCTGCTCTCATGAAGATGGATAGGCCAGGGTCTGAGGACATGGCTCAGTAGATAAGGACTTGCTGTGCAAGTGTGAACACTCTAGAGTCCCAGTATTCACACTGGCCAGGTCTGGTGCTTTGCCTGAAAACCCAGCACCCAGGAAGCAGAGCTAGGGGATCTCTAGGGGGAGCTGGCTAAACTCACAGGCGAGCTCCAGGTTCATCGAGAAGCCCTGCTTTGGTAAACAAGGCAGAGAGCAAGGAGGAAGACATCAGATGTCTACCCCCAGCCTCCACAGACGTGAATGTGAATGCATGCAATGAATGCACACACCATGCAACATAGACATGAAAAAAAAGATAAAAAAAAAAAAAAAAAAAAAAAGAGGGACAGTCAAGCCACAGAGGGGTCAGAACTGTTGGTGGGAATTGTCACAAAATACGTCCCACAACAGCCCAACATGATGGAATTTTCTGCAGTGTCTGGAATCAGCATTGTCCAAGGCTGTCACTTGGCACATGGGACTCTGCAAGTAAAGACCTGAATTT
This sequence comes from Arvicanthis niloticus, assembly GCF_011762505.2. Taxonomy (NCBI): domain Eukaryota; kingdom Metazoa; phylum Chordata; class Mammalia; order Rodentia; family Muridae; genus Arvicanthis; species Arvicanthis niloticus. Next base: position 123,391,104 of record NC_047659.1, read on the forward strand.
TAAGTTTTTAAAAACTTAGCTGGCTATGGTGGTACATGCCTGCAGTCCTAGAACTTGGGAGATGGAGGGCAGAAGGATGAGAAATTCAAGGTCACCCTTGGCTACCAGAGAGAGTTCAAAGCTAGTCCAAGGCCTCTTCTCCCCTCTCCTAATTAAGAAAATGTGTTAGCCACAGGAGGTTAATGGTCTCCATACAGGACCACTAAGCTACCTGTGGATGGGAACTGGGTCTCATTTGTTTTTTACTGACTGTTTGCTGTCTGCTGTAGGGTTCAGTGTGTGGTGGAGGCTCAACTGAGGTTTGCTAGGTGAACGGTTGGATGACTAAGCTGACGATGCAGGAATGGAGAGCGATCCTTAGGAGTGTTCATTTCAGTAGTGCAGTGTGGAAAGTGTGGGAGGTGCAGGGAGTGCCCATCTCTGTTGGGGAGAGGGAACCCAGGGATTCTGCACTCCTAGTCAGGAAACAGCAGTGGCACAGGCCGTGCCTGGAGCGTGGGGCATGGGCTGGTCTCGTGCTGGCCTGGCTCTTTTTTTTTTAAATTTAATTTTAGTTTTTATTTATACACTTTACATCCTGCTCATTGCTCCCCTGCCAGTCACCCCTCCCACAATCCTTCACTCATCCCCCATCCCCTTCTTCTCTGAGCAGTTGGGCACCCCTTTGGGTATCCCCCCTACCCTGACACTTCAAATCTCTGCAAGGATAGGCACTTCCTCTCCTGGGGAGGCCAGACAAGGCAGCCCAGCTAGAAAAACATATCCTACAGACAGGCAGCTTTTGGGATAGCCCCTGTTCCAGTTGGTTGGGGCCCACATGAAGACCAAGCTGTACACCCATGTGTACATACATGTTTAGCCCATGTATGTTCTTTGGTTGGTGGTTCAGACTTTGAGAGCCCCAAGGCTCCAGGTTAGTTGACTCTGTTGGTCTTCCTGTAGAGTTCCTGTCCCCTTCAGGGCCTGCAATCCTTCCTCCTGTTCTTCCCTAAGAGTTTCCAAACTCCACTGTTTGGCTGTGGGTCTCTGTATATGAGTCAGCTGCTGGGTGGAGCCTCTCAGCGGACAACTTGCTCCTGTCTGCAAGCATAAGAGTATCATTAATAGTGTTAGGGATTGGTGCTTGCCCATGGGATGGGACTCAAGTTGGGTTGGTTATTTGTTGGCCATTCCCTCAGTATCTGCCCCATCCCAGAGCCTGTATTTCTTGTAGACAGGATACATTTTTGGTAGAAAGTCTTGCGGGTGGGTTGGTGTCTCTATTGTTCCAACTGGGGTTCCGGCCTGGCTGCAGGAGGTGACTGGCCTGACTCTTGAGGGCTCTCATTGCCTTCCTCCATGGCCCTATGAGGTTTGTGCTGCTACTGAAGTGACAGAGCAGGAGACTGAGAGCTAGTGAGGTTATGGCCTCCTCTGATGAGAATACTACCTAAAAACAGATTGAAGGGGCAGTCAGGGGTCCCACATAAACCTCTGAGTTTGCCTGTGCTTTTTTATTGGTCTTCCAGGGCTATGTTGTGGTATCCAGCGGATTTGCCTACCAGCGTTGAGCCAGAACCATGAGAAGAGCCAGTTGCTCAAGAGGCTTTCCCCGCCAAGCCTGAGGACAGAGACATGTAGAATTATCATCATCAAGCCAGATGGCCTGTGTGGCCTGCTTAATCTTTGCTGGATACCTGGGTCCCTCCCTTGCTTCCTCTCTTCCTGTGCCTCCTCCTGGGGAGGAAGATACTGGATGTAAGCTGTGCAGACCTGTTTCCCTCAGCATTAAATGTCTTCTCTTGAGTCATAACTCCCAACTAACTGACTCTGTAATGGATGCTAGCTCTCTGTGTACAGCCTGTGGGTCTTGGCTATCCTCAGAGCCACCCAAGTTGCTCCAGAGAAGAGAAACACGGAGACCTTACCATGCCTGTCACCTCTCACCTCCTTGTCTAGTAAGGTCCTGTTCTGAAAGAGGTCCCTAGAGAGTGACAAGGATGAGTTGAAGGCTCAGGCACTGTGCCTTCTTCTGGTGGCATTCTACCCAGAATCCCAGAGCTGGACAGATCCTCAGTTGTAATCTTCCTAGCATCTGAGGAATATGTCCAGGTCCCCCTCCATTTACCTGCATCCCCTATGCCCATTTTTGTCCCGGTTTCCAAAATTTCAGGTGACAAGTTCACAATCTTTTCAGGCACCTTTTCCACCTTTGGCTTTCTCATCACAAGTGAGCTTTTTGTTCTAGGAAGCAAGACCTGATTCTGGGCTCTGTTCTCAGGCACGTGTCTAACGCTTGTTTACTGGAGAGCTTCTGTGACCCAGTGAGGACTCATTGCAGCACGAGCTGGGCAGAGCAAGGGACTCGAGTACCTGCAAGTCATGGCCTCGTGATCTTTTCCCCTGATAGGCTAATCTCTAAGCCATGGATTCCTTCCTGGCTGAACACAGGGCTCATGTTCTGTGTGCTTTCTCAGGGGAAGTAGAAGGTGCCTGGATTTTCAACATAAGCCAGCAAAACCTTGGAACAGGATGGTGCTACCCCATTCATCCACCTCTTACAAGGTTATCTGTAGTCCAAGGGCAGCAGGGAGTGACTCTGCTCCAGATAGACTCAGCTCCATCTTGGTGATGAGAGGACTCAGGGAGGTGTCAAAGAGCCAAGAGGGCAGGCTTTAACATCCTTCCTTGTGATTTCATCTGGGTACCATGCCTTTTATTGAGGGATGGGGTTGCTTAACTAATTAATTTATCAATTCTATATTTACTGAGTAGGCTATACCCTAAGCCGGGTGGTTAAGGGTTTGGAGAGACAAAAATCCAAGATACAACCTGTGTTGGTGGCTTTTCTCCTCAATGTGAGGAAAGATGTGACAAAAGCTACTTATGGGAAGAGAGTTTGATTCTGCTTCAGGTTTCGGGGAACTTCCCCTTATTGGCAGAGAAGGCATGGTGACAGGAGAAGCTCCTGTTGTGACAGAAGCCTGGGGCTGTCATTTCTTTACATGGTGACGGCTGATAGGGAACAGAAAACTAATCTGAACAGGCATAACGTTCGAGGGTTCGAGGCATGCTCCCAGTGGCCCAGGCACCATGACTCAAAGGTTTCATACCCTTTGAAACAGCATCAGTCAGGGACAGGTGTTCAAACACAAGAGCCAATGGGTGCTGAGAGGACATTTAGAGTTTACATTCAAGCTGTAACATAGCCTGAGGCCTTAAAGAAGTTAATGCCATGGAGAAAGATTGTGAACTCAACATGTAGCATTTACTCAACTGCCCATCCTTCCCCTCTACCCTTTCATTTATTCATCATTTCTTCCAGCCATCCACCCACCTGCATTTCTGTTGTTTTAGGGCAGGGTCTTACTATAATGTTTAGTCCAGATTGGCACTGAATTAATAAGCTTCTTCTTGTCTTCCCTTTCCAAGTGCTGACATTACAGGTGGTGCCACCTTGCCAGCCCAATCCACCTGTTATTACAACTACCAATCTATCTATCTACCTATCAATTCTTAAACATTTGCATTCATTTGCCCATCCATCCATCTATCCATCCATCCATCCATCCATCCCTCCATCCATCCATCCATCCATCCATCCATCCATCCATCCATCTGTCCATCCATCATCTCCTTGTTCACCCATCTACCCAGCCATGCATCTTATCTTTCCATCCATCTACTCATCTACTCACCCACCCATTCATCCATCTACCTAAACACTCCTTCATCTTCCCTTCCCCACACATTATCTTCCTTCCTACCTATTTATCAATCCATTTATTTCATTACCCTGTCATCCCCATCAGGTTTTGTATTCATAACACACCCAGTTCTAGGACATGTTCCCTCGAGAGGAAAAGGATAAAACGAGTCAAACTCTCTATCCAGAAAGATGCTCATGGCCTCCCCAAAAGGATCCCTAAGTGTCATCATGTAAGTATTCAATCAGGTCCTGCTGGGCACCAGCTGCCGGGAGTGTGGTGAGTCCAGTTTGGAGAGAGAACCACAGAGCACATCAACAGGTACTTTCGGCAGGAAGCCTCACCACTGTGCTGAGACTGGGGCCATGTGATCTACAGGAGGCCCTTTGGTGCTCTGGGGCTGAGAGCAAGTACCAAGGAACACCCAACTCAGAAGACCTCATGTTTCCTTGGGGGGAAGGCTTGCTCTGCCTCCCTGAGCAGAAGCATCTGCTTGGCTGGTCAGGTCAGAGCTGTTGGGAGCTGCCAGGCACTGAGCAGACAGTGGCAGCTTTTCAGAGCCCACGGGCAAGTGGCACAGAGAAGTGGCAGTGAGGTCATGGGAGAGGGCTGTGGCTTTGCAGGCCACAAAGGAGTAGTTACAGAGGATCTGGGCACTGACCCTGTATGGTGGCCTTTGGAGTGGATGGGTTAGATGGGTGGTGGAGGAGAGGTGTGTCTAGTGTCTATGTGGAAAAGCTATAGAAGGGGTCTTTGCAGGTCGAGACTGTAAGGTTCAGAAAGAACTTGTTGTGAGCCTGTTGCTGAGGAAAGCATCGCTCACGGTTCTTTCAATCACTTGCTGCGTGACTGGCAAAAAAGCTTGGCCTTTCCAAGTCTCAGTTTCTCTATCTGTAAAACTGGGAAGCTGCCAAAGTGCCTACCTCACCTGGCAGCTTTGACAATTAGTCAGCAACTCACGCAATAGCCACCTTTCCCTGTGCGCTGCCTTCAGCACCTGCTCTGCAGACTCCTTTTAAAGGGGAGTCCACACTCAGCACTGTGGGCACCTCAGAGCAGAGCAGTGACAAACTGCTGCGTGCCACCATGGAGCAGAGTGCAGCTCAGTCTGGTTCCTCAACAAACATGCCATTGTCCTGCGTGGTTGCCATTTAACTTTCAACCTGGAGTTCACACAGCTCCTCTGAGGATTTGCTGTCCCTCTTTGCTCTCTGTGGCTATGCTCGCCAGAGCCTGATATCCTCTGGTACCAGCTCTGATGTGGCCTCACCGAGTCACAGATGACGGGTCCTGCAGTATATTGTCCTTTAGTCCTCAAGCCTTTTTCCAGGTCACTCTGATGTCCTTCAGCTGCAGATCATAGTTATTGGAGTAGATGAGCAGGGACTTCTTTCATACTTGATTCTCCACTGTGACCCTTCCCAGAGTTCAGCATGCAGCAGGTGCATAATAAGTTGCAGGGGGTAAACTGCTTGTACAGGTCTGTGCGCAGGAGCCGTGTGCGGGAGCCATCTGGGGTCAGAGAGGGGCTGCTGGGCTTGAGTCACCCTTGCTGAGGGGAAAGAAAGATGATGCTGAGTTTCAGAAGTCTGACAGGGTGGAGAGGAAAAGTACAGGAAGGCTCCCTGGAGGAGAAAATCTCACTGGCCGGAAAAGGGTGACTGGATTTGGAGCATCAGTGGGACAAGTTGTAAGGGTCCTGGCAGAGAACACAGTGAAGAGATGTCAGAAAGGTAGATAAGCATCCGTGGGGTGTGGTCTTGGATGCTTGGCTGGGTTCTGGAGCTCCTGGATGAAGAGGGAACCTCTGGCCAGGCTACTTACTCCCAGTGTGATTTTGAGCAAATGGCTTGGCCTGTTTCTCTATCTGTATAATAGGAGACATTGCCAAAGTGCCTACTTCACTGGGTAGTTCTGACTCGTAGAGTGGATGGCCCAGATGAACTGATCAAGAGGCAGTCTCTCGTCACCCTCTGAATCGTAATGTTTCTTAGGTTGGAGAAGTTGGCAGCTCAGGGACTTAGAGATCAGCCGGTGTAGCATGGCTTGGGATGGCAGCGTCTGGGACTGGGCTTCAGATCCCTTAACCCCTCAAAGGCTCCCTGTGCCTTCTCACACCGCTGTCCTTCCCAATGACTTCTTACTGAGTACCCAGGCTGGACAGAGGCCAGTGGGTGGTTCATGTGCTTAGGAGGCTGTGAGCCGCCTGGCCTCTGTGTGTGGGGTGGTATGTAGTGGTGGGGACAGAGATGCCATCTGTACCTTGCAGATCAAGGTGGAGCCTGGCCAGGCTGCCTGGAGCTGGCGCTTGCCTTGTACCAACCCTGCCATGACTTCAGAAGGTCTCCTCTACTCAAGGTCCCATGTGAACATGGCCACAGTGGCTTCTGCCAAGCTCCAGACTCTGGGCTCTCTGAGCAGGGAACAGGAAAACACCAGATCTCATTGGCTCTCTGGATTGCTCACCAAGTACAGAGACCTTTGAAGTGTTCCCAAGACAGGCCTTCCCAGGAACTCCTGGTAACTAAGTTGAAGCTGGGGACCTGAAGGCCTGTGACCCTGGAGTCATCTCTACCTCCAGAGGCACAGGGCACCTGTATTACTCCAGGAGGATTCCTCTCAGCATAATTGACTTGATCATTATCTCTTCAAGGTCTGCCAGAGGGAGAAATCTCAGGACAGTTGCCCTGGACCCAGCCAGAGTCTATTGACCTTTGCACCTGACACTAGAGACATAGTCGCCCCCACCCCAGGCATCAGCAGCAACATCCCTGCTATAGATGTCTTCCAGTCCCCATAGCATCTTGTCCTTCCATCTGTAATATACCTCTGGCTTCTACCTGCCTCACCTCCCTCAGGAATAATGTGGACTTGTGCTGGTGACTTGCCCAGTGTCCATTTCAGGATAGGAACCCCAACTATCCTATTCACGATGGTCATCCCAGCGCCCTGAATGGGCCTGGAGCACAGTAGGTTCTCAATAAGTGTGGTTAAAGTAGTGAGTGTGTACCTACTGTGTGTTTCACCTTGAGGAAGATATGAGTTAGCGAGAGGGAATAGCAGAGGTACTGATGTCCTCTGGGACAGTCACATCTGTCTCTAGTACTGGCCTTAGTGCGGCCCCTGGGTGCCCCAGCCAGCCTCATCTTCTGTGCTATTTATGTTGGAACAGAACAAACACCCATGTGAACCCTGGGTCTCCTGTTCTCTACGCCTCTAGATAATTATCTCTCCCTTATTAAGCCCTTAATTATCCAAGCGGCTAATCAGGCTCCTGAATATAAGGGTTTCCTCGTCACAGGACTGGAAGCAGGGGGCAGTCAGCTGCAGGCCTTCCCTGAGCTTGGCAAGGTAAGAACAGTCCCCTACCCGTGGCTCTTCCCTGAGTGTCTCATTCACAACTGCCATTTTACAAACGAGAAAACCGAGACTACAGGAAGAGAAAGACCTTATCTGCACTTGTTCAGCCAATGGAGGTAGAACTCATATCTAGGTCCTTGACCCCTGTCAGACACTCTCATCTCACAGGTAGCCCCTTCAAACACATAGGGCTTATGGTATCCTAGTGGGCAGCAGAGTCATCAGGTCTGAGAGGAGAAGAGAAGTTTAGCTCTGAGAGCTGAGAGCTCATTTGGGTCTTAATGGCTGGGGTGGGCAGCAGAGGTGACGTGTCATGGTAGGTGGCCTTCTGTATAGGCCTTCAGGTGACTCCTACTGGGTTTGAGGTCTTTGAAGCTGTAAGCAGCTGCAGGTGGAGGAGAAGCTTGCTGGTGTTGGAGGTGAGGGCTGAAAGAAGCCCTTGAGGTGGGCAAATGGTAGGTGGACTGTGGGCAGGGTTTGTAAAAGGGAGGCAGAGCTCAGGCAAAAGTGCAACAAAAATCAGCATCCTGTTATCTGCATGTCTCCTGGGAATACAGCATGGCCTTCTTGTTCTAAAATGATAAAAAACTATGTCTGAGCCACCAGTAGAGTGTGTGGTATCGGCTCTGGCATGGGAATGAAAGTCTTCTGGAAGGGCTGCATGCCCATTCATGGGATGGGTGAGATTAGAGGACACTTTTCAGAGTTCCTTTGTCCTTGCACAGAGCCTAGATTGCCAGCCATGAGAGACTGCTTGGGGCACATGCATGTGGTTCACAGAGGCTGGGGAACTCCTGGGCCCAAATGACAGAATGTGCCAGGGGTGGGGGTGCAATGGATTTCACGTTTACTTAGGGACTAAAGGACTGCTCTGCCTCTGCCCAGACTCTGCCTCATCTCATCCTCTGGCTCCCAGGCTCTTTAGCAGCCTTTCTGATCCCAGTGTCATGCTAACCTTTCTCATCAACGTGCTCTCCAGATTTTCAGATCCACAACAGCAGGACTGTCTGCTGGGGCCACCTTGCATCAGTATGCCATAAGCAAGAGCTGGATGGGTGAATGGATGAATAAATGAATGAATGTTTGAACTAATGTATGAGTGAAGAAATGAATGAGCAAATTACTGAATGGATGAATGGATGGATAAATGAATAAATATGCAAACTAAGGTATGAGTGAATGAATGATTGGACAGAAGAGTGAATGAAAGAATGAATGAATAGATGAATGGCTAGACAAACAAATGAATGGATAAATGAATGAATGACCAAAGGAACATAGAAGTGAATAGATGAGCTAATGAATGAATTAACAAATAATTGAACAAACACACAAATGAATAAATGAATGAATATAAGCTTATACCTGGGCTGGGAAGGTTTGCTTAGCAGAGGTTTGCTTGGGGGTCAGGAAAGCCGTGGGTTGATGTGTTGTAGTGACTCCAGATGGCACTTCCCTCTCCAGGTAGACACAGGCCAGCTGTGTGGCCTCTCCTTGATTCCTTTCAGTTAAAGCTCAAACCAGAACTACATACTTGGCCTCGGCTGGGAGAACTTCAGGCGTTGGTAAGTAGAGGGCAGGATTCCTGGAGGGCTGATGTAGAGTGTGGATTTCTCAAGAACACTGAGGGACCCAGATAGGAAACCATTACTCAGCTTGCTATTCTTGCTATGAGGCCTGTGTGTCTCTCAGTTTCCCTATTGGCAAGACTATGTCTCAGGGAACCTCAGGGAACCTCAGGTTCTCTCAGAACCACCAGTGAAATGTGTGGCATCAGCTCTGGGCTGGGAATGGAAGTCTTTTGGAAGGGCTGTATGCCCACCCGTGAGATGGGTAGGACTGGAGGACAATTTTCAGAGTTCTTCTGTCCTTGCTAGAAGGGGACCTCCAGTTCCCCAGGGGCTGAGTTGGGTTTTGGGTTTCGGAGATAAGTGAGGTTGAGCTGGAGTAAGCGAGAGACCTGATGGCCATGTGCACACTGCAGGGTGAATTCCTTGATGCAGATGGGTTGGGGTTTCCCTGTGGGGTCAGCACTGTGGGCACTTGGACTCCTGTGGACAATCAGCTGCACTTGAAGGCATACAAATCTGCAGCTGACCGCCCACTCTCTCCGTGTGGGGCTGGCCATTGTTCTATGCCTATAGGAAACGGGAATTTAGGGAGAATACACTCCCTGAAGTAACTCTGGGCCTTCTACACAGGTGGCGGCATGCTGTGGTGCCTGTGCCTGCTCCTCTGCGGCCTGCTGGCTGGCACTCGAGCTGACCCTGGGGTGGTTCTGAGGTTGGGCACGGACATTATGAACCATGGTGAGTGAATGGGCCCTGGGCTGGGGCCAGGGGCACACAGGGCAGGTGATAGGTAGAGATTTCTCAAGATGGCTGGGCTTAAGCATCTATGATTTACGAAGCCAATCTAGTCAGAGTGAACTGCTCCTAGAGTTCCATTCTACAGAAGGGGAAGTGGAGGCCCAGAGAAAATGAGCCAACTTCCCAAGCTCCCTCAAGTTAGCTATAGAGTCATAAATCCTGTCCCCTTCCAATCTCTTTGCCCTAATGGAAGGGGCTGGTGCCATGTGTGGGCTGTGGAGGTGACAGGTGTGGATCAAATCCCAGCTCTGTCAACTTGCTGTGTGACCCCAGGCAAGCCCAGTGCCCTGTGTGTGTTGTTTGTGTATTTGTAATGTAGAGAAATACAATCAAGGCAACCATCTCTTCCCTGGCATGGTCAATTTCTGACATGTGAGGTAACCTTGTCTATGTGACTCATTTTCCACTCTGGGCCTGGCTCCATGTAACAGTTGAGTTCAGGTGCAAGGGGTCAATGGTGGCTTATTCAGTATTTACTCCCTCTCTGGAAATTAGCCTGTGGCTTTATTGGGGGGGGGGTTCTTTTTTTTTTTTAAATTATCTTTAATCTTTTTTTTTTTTTACAGTCCAGTCATTATCTCCTTGCTCTGCCCTTGACAGTTCCTCACCCCATTCCTCCTCCCCTGTTTCCAAGAGGCTGTCCCCACTCCCCAAACCCCCCACACCCTGCGAGGCCTTCCCATTTTCTGGGGCCTCAAGTCTCTCAAGGGTTAGGTGCATCTTTTCTCACTAAGGCCAGACCAGACAGTCCTCTGTTGTATATGTCTTGGGGGCCTCGGACCAGCTAGTGTATGCTGCCTGGTTGGTGGCTCAGTGACTGAGAGATCTGGGTTGGAGGGGTTTCTAACAGGACATCATCTGAGGTTTGGAACCCCCAGTTTTGGGGACCATTTTCCAGAAGACCAGCTCCAATCACCCACTATGCTGTCCTTCCAGGCCTCCATGGCTGTGTTCCTGTATCTACCTCCTTACCCTTTAGCTAGGCTTCTTACTCCCTTCCCGATGCTTTTACCTCTATGCCTGGTCTGTTCCCTGCCCCTCCCCCTCCTTCTTCTCTTCCTTCTCTCTCTTCCCACCTAGCCCTGCTTCAGTGCTCCCAAGCCCAACCCCCACTGTCTCATGCCACCGCTTCCCTGGCCGACCTGTCTTCTTTCTCATCTTTGTCCATGCTGTGCACTCTGCCTGACCTGCTCACTCCGTGTCTCTTCACTTCCAGTAAAGATCCCCATTCTTCCTCCAAGGGCCAGGTGATATTTACTACCTTCTCCTGGCCATTGTCCCCTTCCTGTCTGAACTCTTCATGTGGTTCTTGTGCTTCTCTTTGATGGCTGTTGTCACTCTGTCACTTCCCACCAGGCTGGGAAAGGTCAGGAGCTGGGCCTGTGGCTCACCTCTGGTCTCCTGCTTTGTTGGGCTCAGTGGCTGGAAGTAGCCATACGTGGCCAGGATGCCAGAGAAATTGTTGAAGGACAGAAGAGCAGTAGAAACCGGGCTGAGAGTCTGTTGTCACCCTTTCCCCTCCAGAGGTCCAGAGTGCCATGAAGGAGAGCGATATCATGGAGAAGATGGCCGCTGAGGCTAGCAATCCACAGGCAGGGGGAAAGGCCATTAAAGGCCTCAGCAAGTAAGCAGGGGGCGGAGCACAGGGAGGATGAGGTGGGGGTGGGGGAACTTAGTGAAGCAAGCATTTCTCCTGCATTATCCTGGGACTCCTCAGTCTGCTTTGGGAGCCATTCCTGCCTGGAGTCATTCACAGAGAAAAGTGAGCTCACTGAATGAATATACATGACATTAAATGGAAAAACAATTTTTTAAATGGTAGAGCTGGAAAGATGTCTACAGTCATCCAGTAACGGGAAGAACAGGCTCCCTGCTGGCACCATTGTGCCTGGTTGGGGCTGCCTGGACTGCTGTCCTAGGGAGGGTTCAGAGGCACGATCTGGATTTAGCAGGAATAGAATAGATTAGCAATGTCTAATTAGCCCAGATGGGAAGGTGGAGGTATACGTGCCACACCTTTGTAATCCTGATTCTCAAATGATATTTCTGAGCCAGAGTTGGCTGTGTCTCTGGGGGGATATTTGGCAATGCCCAGAGACACATTTTGTTGTCTCAGTTTGCAACGGTTTGCAAAGGGGAAGAACAACACTGTTACTATACATGACTTGGGGTCTATGTTGACAGGAGCCAGAGCTGGTACTAAGCTCTGAATATCAAAGGTGACACTGTTGAGAAACCTGGATCCAATCCAACTTTCCTAATCTGTTGATGGGGAAATCGAGGCAAAGAAGGAAAGAGCATAGCTTAAGGTCACACAGAGTCAGCCATGCGTCTCACTTCACACTTGAGGGTTCCTGTACACAGATCATTTCGTGTTCAAGCCTTTGGTTTACATTTTAGAAGGCCCTAGTAGACTGGGCTAGAAGTTTACTCAGACCTCCCAGTGAGGTGGTGGAGGAGCGTATTCTTGTCTTCTCAGTTCTCATCACTATACATGTGTGTCCCCTCCCAGTATGAAGGTAAAGGATGTCCTGGAGCCTGTTATCACATTGAACTTTGTACCTGGAGTGGGCATCTTCCAGTGTGTGTCCACAGGCATGACTATCACTGGCAAGAGGTTGGTGTGGGAGTGGAGAAGTGGGGGGAGGAGACTGTCCCCTTGTCTCACCCTTGCCAGATGTAATCATTGAGTGCTGGCTGTTCATTATGTGGGTGCTGGGATCTGAGGTGACTGTAAACTTGGGTTTGGTGTTGACAGGAACTAGGTGAAGTGGGGCACAGAGGGGAGGGGATTGGACTGAGCAGTGGGGGAAAAGGTTAGGGAGAGTCTGGGGAGGGGATTACAACTGAGCAGTGTTTCAGATGTCTACGTTTTTCATCAATTGATGTAATGGGAATGGAAAGGTTGGTTGTGTGGCTGTGAGCAGGCCCCATCCTGGTTTTTCCCACGTGGGGGTAGATCCTGCCCTCTGCTTTCTCAGATTCTGAGTATGGGCAAAGAGAGTGGGGATAGAACCCCTAGTAGTAGAGATACCCAGAGTGCTGCCTGCCTGGTCTTCCAGCTTCACAGGAGGGAACATGGAGATCATTGTGGTCCTCAACATCACGGCCACTGATCGGCTTCTGCAAGATGAGGAGACAGGCACCCCCATGTTCAGGAGTGAGGGCTGTGAGATCATCCTGGTCAGCGTGAAAACCAATATGCCTAACAAGTAAGGGGTCCTGTGTCTGGGGAGCATGGTGGTCCTCACTGTTCTTTCCCATCATTCCTCTTCCTGAGCCACCAAACTCCTATAACCATGTCCCTTTGTGTCCTCTGTCCCATTTGGTGTTTCTGATGCACTGTTCACCTGGTCCCCCATGCCTGTGTATCAGCAAGGCTATCAACAAGTTTGTGGACAGTACCCTGCGCAAAGTCCTCCCTGGCCTGGTGAGTAGCCCTGAGCAAGCTTTTATCCCTTCTTGGTAGGACTGCTGTGGCCAGCGTAGCCAGTGAATTTGCTCTTATCAGCGATCTTGATGTGTTGATAGTGACTAAGAGTTCAGAGTGTGTGGCTGGCTCAGGAGGAAGAAGTATAATGATCATCTAGTGATGTCTGCACGGGCACAGGCACGAGCATAGGCACGGGCACAGGCACGGGCACAGGCACGAGCATAGGCAGCGGCAGCACAACATGTGTATTCAACACTGCTCAGATGGCCAGTCCAAGGACATGAATCCTTGGTAATTTTGCACACAGTGAAATCATTTGGATTCTAATCCAGGCTCTGGTGTTGATACTCACATGACTTGGGCCTCAGCTCCCCCTGGTCCCTGCCTCCTGCCCTGACCCCTGCTGGGGTTCTCAGGATTCCCTGTGGAGTACTGTGGAGCCCCCTGGTATATATAAACCACTTAGGCTGGTGCCTTCTTTGCTTGCAGATGTGTCCCGCCATTGATGCTGTCCTGGTATATGTGAACAATAAATGGACCAACTTGACTGGTGAGGACATCCCTCTTCCACACAGGATCTCAGATTAGCCAGATTCCAGTGGCCATGCCCTCCCACTCATCTGGCTGCTCCAGACTGTCTCCAGGACAAGAGGGCTGAGATCATGGCACCCCACACTATCCAGATGAGAAGTCTGAAACCCCAAGGGGTGCCAGTGTCCTTTTATTTCTTCATCTGAGTTCCATGGCAGTCGCTCTGTACATAACCCCAGACCTCATGACCTGATGAGTTGTCCTGACTGGGCATTCCTGAGTCCTTTGCTGAAGATGCCTGCTGTCTTTACCATTTGGGGTCCACATGGACCCCAGGGTGTGAAAAGGGAAACCCTAATGGCTGGACCTGATAAATTCCCTCCCTGTCTGAGTGTCCTCAGCAGTGGGGTCTGAGAGGAGTCACTTCACTTCCACCAGCCACCATTCACTTGTGTATGGACACCCACAAATCCCATCTCATATGTATTATCACTATTGCAAGGGCTCTGGTGAATGCTGGAGTCTGGGTCAGCAGAACAATAGTTTACCAAGGTCTATGCCACTTCTTGGGTCACACAGAGGGACAGGTGGGCTCAGGAGCAGTGGCTACTTCTGGCTTTTCTAGCTGCCAGATGGGCTGGTGGCTATCTGAGTGGAACCTCTTCTCCACAGACCCCATGCCCGTGGACCAGATGGGCACTGTCAAATATGCCCTGACATCTCCACCAGCCGCTACAGCTAGCCACATCCAGGTGGACTTTAGTGTAAGTAGCGAGGGTCCCCAGGGCACCAAGCTCAGGCTGGGGATGTAGTGACTGCTTCTATCTGACAGGTGGCTGGGAGGTGGTTAGTAGAAGCCTTGCTATGAGGACCCTCACTCTGCTTGAGGAGAGGCTGCTGGGGCTGGTGGCTTCAGTCTCATTTGTTGCAGGACTATGTGTGTCTCTCAGAGCATGGCTATGCCTGCCACTGTATAGATGGGGACACTGAAACTGGGAAGAGACCAGGCTTACAGAGGCTTCTGCAGTGAGTTAGTGGCAGAGTTCAGTACTCACTTGTGAGCAAGCCCTAGGTGACAGAAGATGCATTTTGCAAGGATGTAGATGAAAGGGTCTAGGAAGTTCCGCCTCCCATCATGGTCTTCTTCCTGCCATGCTGGGCCTGCTCTCCTTGCTTGTGAGAATGATGTGGTCACAGTCTGCACAAATGGCCCAAGCCAGAGTCAGAGCCACTAAGGTGACCTAAATGCTCTTAGGAGAAATTGCCAGGGACCTAGTGACCGATGCTCTTGTCCTCTCAAGCCACACCCACCCACCTGCTCTGCTCTAACTATGCCTTGCTGGCTTGAGGTCTGACTTGAGCCTCAGTGGTTGGAGAACCAAGCTTGCCCTGCCTTCATTCCCATGTGGCTTCCTATTGTCCCCTAGCCTGTGGTGCAGCTTCAGGGAGGCCAACTTATCCAGCTTGACACTAATGCGTCAGCCCCAGAGTTCCCCGAGGGCCCAGCCAAGGACTCACAGATGCTGCTCTCAGCCACCTTCCTCACAGCCGAGCTGGCCCTTCTGCAGAAATCCTTGGAAGTGAACCTCAAGGACAGGAGGGTGAGCCACCACCATGCCCCACCTGCTTCTGCTCCTGGGGTGCCAGGTTCTGCCTGCCTGGTGCACCTGATGCAGAACTGGCGCTGGAGATGTGGGGCTGCTTGGGGCTTCAATGGCGTTACCCCTGCCTACCACTCACTCCTCTGCCCATGTGATCTGGGTCTAACCATGTGCATATCTGACCTTCCATACAACCAACTGTTTAGTGGTTCACCTACATTTCTTTTCTTCAAAGTTAAAAAAAAAAGTGTACATGTGGAGGCCAGAAGACAACTTTTTGAAGTTGATTTTCTCCTTCCACCGGGGGTTCCAGGGCCTAGAATCATCAGGTCAAAGTTTGTGCAGCAAGAGGTTTTACCCTCCCCCCCCCCCAGCCATCCCCGCCCTGCCCCCATGTTTCTCAGGCTCTGTGTCTTCACCACCTGGCTCGATTACCCACCTCACATCATTCTACCCCTCGTCACACAGGCTGGTGGATAACTGTGTTTCTATACCATCATTAACACGCACATCTGGCCATTGTCCTTTCTGCCACTTACAGGTTCACCCAGCCAGGATCCACCCTACCCACCTGTGCATCTTTCCTGCCTCCATTGCCCCAGTCCACCATCTCATCACCCTGCCCCTCACCAGCCACTCATTGGCTCACTGGTCACCAATCCATTTTCTTCCTAGCACCGTCTGGTTCCCCCTCAGCAGTTCATCTGACTCACGGTTACCCACACAGGTGTCTTCTGCCACACTTCCATCCACATATCTACCCACTGTCCCCCATTCTGTCACGCATCTGTATTCTGTCCCCCCTTCCGTTTGCCCACCTGTCTATAAACTTGCCACCCATCACACCTGGCCATTTTCCCATTTATCTTCCTGCTTTTCCATTCAACTTTCTTCTCAGCGTTTGATCTTGGTCGGGAGCCACGGGCACTGGGGTGTATAAACTATGGTTGGCACTGGAGGTTCCTCCCCTACCTGAGCACAGAGTTGTGTGTGCAGGTGAAGGGAGACTCCGGGGCTCCATCTTCCTGAGGCAGAGAGATGGATGCTGGGATAACTGGCTTTTACACAGTGTCCACTTTGACTTTGATTTGTAGGTTGGTAAGCTGCCACAAACCACTAGGACACTGGCTGGCTTCATCCCACAGGTGAGTGCTCCAGTCACTTGTGACCACTGTGCTCACTCCTCCTTCCAGGCAGAGGGGACTGGCTTGGGAGGCAGCTACTCAATGTGCATGCCTTTTGCCCAATGTGGAGACAGGCCAGCCTCTTCAGAGAGCACTCTTTGGATCCAACCTAGAGACAGCTCAGCCTGAGTGTCTTGTGAGTCCTGCATACACACAAAAATAGCCAAAATATGTGTTTCCTAAGAGACATACCCAGGCTTTTGCATATTGGACTTGTGGCAGAAACCAGCCACTTTCTGAGACTTTTTGGATTTCGTTTGACTGAAATCCAAGGGCTGGCTCTGAGACTGTGCCTTGGTCTTTGCAGGTGGCCAAGACATACCACAAACCAAAGCGTCTGCTGATCAAGGTCAAGATAAACAACCCCCCCAAGGTTACCATGAAGGCTGGAAAGAGCCTAATGCACCTCCATAGCAGCTTGGAGATGTTCGCAGCGCGTAGACATGGCAAGCACCCAAAGTCACTCTTCCGCCTGGAGACTGTGAGTGAGACCCATTGGTAGCCACTCTCACCTTGGGGACACTTCAGGCTAGAGGGTGCTAGGATTTTAGTTCAGAGTCGAGACACAAATGGAGGGACCTGACCTCCTGTATGACAGGTTACCTCCTTTCTCCCACCAATCCTCCTCAGCCCCTAAGGACAGTAAAGTCTGCTCCAGGAGAGCTGTGGAAGCCCAAAGAAACCCCACAGGCAGCCCTGGCTGAGATATTTGAAGGTTGAACAGTAGCTATGCAGGAGAGGAGCTGATGTTGAGGAGCTTGGGAATACCCTGAACAGAGGACAGAGGCCCAGAACAGTTATGACCATGTGCAAACCTTAACCGTGGGCCAGGTGCTCATGAAAGTTCATGTTGATCCAGGACAAGGAGAGACAAAGATGCTGGGCTAGGGGTGTGAAGAGGCTGCTGGGCTCGGTCCCAGGACAGGACAGGAAGTAGAGGCAACAATGAAGGACTCATCACCTTCCCTCCTTCCCCCATGCCAGCACATTGGACTGGAAATCCACTACTCAGTGCATGAGAATCGGCTGCAGATGGCCACCTCTCTGGACAGGTAGGAGCTTTTGGTCCCAGGATGGCATCCCCATGGTAGCCCTGGCCCTATTCACAACCTCATACCCTTCAACCCCTCCATACCATCTACGACACAAACTGGTGGATAAGTGCATCTTCATGCCTCCGTCACCATATGCCAATGGCCATTGTCTACTTTTCCTCTTGTCCATTCTGGTGACACCTCTTGGATTCCAACTCCAGGTTTTTACCCAGATTCACCCACTCTGGTCCACACCACCAGGCTGCACTGGTCATGTAGCCTGCTCTAGAACCCCAAATAATGGCTACACACTGCCTCCATGGTCTTATCTTAAATTTTAGCTTGACACTCAGAGCCCTTCTCAAATCTTCTGCCCTCATTCTTCCACTATGTTTTGTTTTGGTTTTTTTTTTTTTTTCAGTGAATTTGGTTTTGGACCATGGTCTTCCCCATAGGCCTTCATAATTTCTTCCAAATGAGTGATGGCCCAGCTTAAATGCTACTTCCTCCAGGGCATCTTTAGCTCTATGTGCTTTTCCTAGTGAAGCACTGGCCGTATACCTCACTTCCATATCCAGCTTTATCCCTACACTCTGGGGAGAAGGACTCCTTATGCCTGGTTCTACCCAGCCACTCACTGATTCCTGTTCTGGTCTCAGTAATTCATCTGACTTGAATTATGTCAGGATTCTTTCAATGGCAAGAGGCAGAGTTCTAACTGGAACTGCCTTACAGCTTGAGAGGTAAACTTTTGGCTTATGTAATGTAAAGCTATTTGTTTGCTTCAGGCATGGTGGGATCCAGGCCCATGAAGTTCTCAATACTCTGGATCCCTCCTTCCCTTTTTCTGCGGAGCTCTCTGCTGGTTAGATTCTCAAGCAGCTCCTCCCCACTCGGTAGTAAAGGGACCCAACAGCAAGAGGTGTCCTGGTCCAGTAGTTTTCATAGTCACCAAGGCTTTGGAGTCTAGTTTGGGTCATGTGGGCAAGCCTAGACCAGTCATTCTTACCAAGTGATAGACTGGGTGGCCTGGTCCTGGACTGTTGTCTCTTCTGGGGTTTGTTTGCACATGTGGCTGGCCAGAAATGTCTGTGGAGATCCATGGTTCTTCTGCTGAGATGGGGATGTGGGCATACAGAATCCAATTGACCAACCTTGGCCTGTCCTGGTGCTGGTGTGTGTTAGTGTCTTCTGGGAACTGTGTTGGAGAGGGGAAGGGAAAGACTTCCTCGTGTCCTTCAAGGATCCGAGTCTGGCCTGTTGGGTTGTGTGAATGGAGTTGTGGACATGATCAAGAATCCAGAGTTGGGAAGAGCAGAGTTCATGAGAGGTCATTCAGGAGGGCCTCTGTGAGGACAGAATGAGAGGTAATGACATGTGTCAACCGTCCTGTCACTGTCAGCAAGAAGCAGACTACAGAAGGGACACCTGTAGGGGGCTATGAGGTGAGGAGCTCTTTTCTCAGTAGCGCTAACCATGCCTCCTCTACCCCTCTCCCTCCTTCATAGTTTATTGAGCCTGTCCCGGGAATCTTCTTCAATTGGTGATTTCCAGGTAAGTGTCCCAAGTGCTTCTGCCTGGCTGTCTGAAGGCAACACTGAGCCTACAGGGGACAAGCCCTACAATGGAACCAGAGTAAAGAGAGCAAGGCACTCACATGCTGTGGGGTTCCTGACACCATCTAACCTTGGGGAAGGCCCTTAACATCTCTGAGTCCTTGTTCTCTTTCTTAGATAGAGTCCTGTCATCTCTATGGATTATCAGCATGGTAGTGGCCTGGATGGCCTTGATTGGCCAGGCTCTTACTTTGATTAGTCTTTAGCCACAGGGTCCCTATCACAGCAGCCAATCCAGCAGATACTAATATGACATCAGAAAATACTCTATGTGGATATGTGAGCTGTCCTGGAAACCTGTGAGTAGGTGCTGCCATAAGTCATATTCAGGGCCCAAAGAGCTGGTAGATGTATGGCCAACTGAGATCTGCCCTGTATGTCACCTGGACAGGGATTAGGAGCAAGGCAGGGTCTAGCCCCAGAACTGAGGCTATCTGGACAAGCTGTTTGCTGTCTTAATGTCCTTTTCTTGTGTTCTTCAGGTCTAGGTGAGGGTAGGCAGAGGAGGGGTGCTCAACTGTGTTGGGGTATTCTCCCATTTATCTCTTCCAGGAGTCGGAGTTAACTGGTTTCATCACTGATTGTCTCCAGAAAGCCTACATCCCTGTGGTGAATGGTGAGGCATCTCCAAGAATCAGGATGCACTTCACCAAAGGGGGCTTTCACCTCTGTGGTCCCAAAGTCCTGGGAGTAGATGACTAATGCCTAAACATCAAGGCCAATGTAGTCTTAATGTCACCTTCTTGGAGACAAAAGCCCATCTCATTATTTGGGCTCTGACCCCCCGGCCTCCCACCATGAGTGAGATTTTGGCCTGTGATACAAATACAAGGCAGATAGGTGCTCTCTGCCTGTGTAGCCAGCATACATCATGGATTGATCACCGCACTAATTCCTACATCAATCTCTCCCACTCATCTCTACATAGCATCTTTATTAATTGCCAAGCAGCTGGGCTGAGATGACTTTCCCTCTATCTCTTTCTCAGATGTACTCCATGTTGGGCTTCCGCTCCCAGACCTTCTGGCTAGCAATTACAACCTGGCTGAGTTGGACATAGTAGAGGTGAGGGAGAGGCTGGGGGAAGCCACCTCAATGAACACTTTGAGTCAATGGGTGATCAGTAAGAACTGGCCTCTGGCCAATTGGAGGGAGGAGGTGGGGGAAGGCAGAGGGTCATCACTGTAATCCCTCAGGCCCAGAACAAGATGGAACTTGTTCTGGGCCTGAAGAATTATGTGTATGTGTGTATGAGGAACTAGGACTGCACAAAGATACTTCACCCTCTAGGTTTGCCCATGCCCCCTTTTAAATGTGGGAGGGGGTGCGGTGAGAGTGTGAACATCAACCTCATAGAGCTGTCCTGATTTTCTGAGACAATGAGCCCGGAGGCATACAGTAAGTGCTCAATAAATACAAGTCTCTCTTTTGCATGTCAGGCTTTGTGCCTGGAGTGTTAAGTGGACATTTCTCACATGGCCCCTGCTCTACTCCAGGAGGTTGCAGGCTGTGTTCCTATTTGATAGTTGAGAAAATTCAGGCTCAGAAGGGCAAAGGGACCTTCCAGGTCACAAGGCCTTTGCTTATACAGTGTTGCGTTCCATCTCCCGGCCATGGCTGGTTCCATCTGTTCCTTAGCCTGGATGACCCCCTTTGCTACTCCCAGAACCCTCTTCACCCAGCTCTTCTCTCCCATCAGGGTGCCCTGGTGCTGGGCTTGAAGATGGAATGACCATGCAAGACTCTGCCACCTGCCTTCATCTGCCATTGTTCTGAACCAGCAGAGGCACCCAGATGTGAGCCAGATGGGCCTGGCCTGCCACCAATGGTTACTTCCTGTGACCAGGAGAAAGTACGAGGTCTGGTAGGCCTCAGCAATAAACAGAAGGATGACCCTTATACACATTCAGTGTTTCTGTCTCGTTCCGTAGCCAATGAACGTGTGGTTTTTGGTCCCCTGTGATAAGTTTTAGGGTCTAGGACCAGCTTGGGGTCTGAAGTGCCCCTGGCTCTGCCTTGGGGTGAGTGAGGCACCTGTGGAGCATTTACTTAGCTACTCTCCATGTTTTCCTTGCTCTTGTTCATCTAGAGACCATGGGAGAGACAAGTGGGGTCACCCCACTGTGTGTGGGGCACATCAGGGCATACCAGGGCACAACAGGGACAGAAGGTCATCCCACTGCTTCAGCACTGTGCCCCAGGACTTTTTAACCTGAAAATGTCTCTATTCATGTGAAGCCTGCACCCCCTAGGATTCTCTTCATGTTACCTCTGTTAGTCCTTACAGCTGAGGAAGTGGCTGTCAGTATTTCCCAGACAGGGAGGTTGAGGTTCAGAGTGGCCTGACTGGCACATCAAGGCACACCAGGGCACATCAGGGGCATACCAGGGCACATCAGGGGCACACCAGGACACATCAGGGACACACCAGGGCACATCAGGGGCACACTAGGGCACATCAGGGGCACACCAGGGCACATCAGGGGCATACTAGGGCACATCAGGGGTACACTAGGATATATCAGGGGACATTAGAGCACACCAGGGCACATCAGGGCATACTAGGACACATCAGGTCACAAGCTAGGATTGACACTTGAGCTCTGCAGCTAGCCTGCCTTGGCTCAGCTCAATTCTTCCTCTTTGCCATGTGTTTTAGTTGAATCACAGCACCAACGGGAGCCTTGTTTTCCTCACCAGCACCACAGACAATGCCAGTACCAATCTTAGCAGGCTGCAAAGCTTATGTGAATGGCATCAGAGGGAGTGCATGGACAATATCTGGCATAAAAAAGATGCTAGCTCAAGTGGGGCTTTGAGACTGCAAGAAATGTGAGCAGGTGTCTGTGGGCCAGGGCGTGGCTGGGCATCGTGGAGAGTATGAAGGTCTGACTGTGTACTGAGGCTTTGGGATCTGGAGTCGGCATTAACACCAGAGGCCATGTGTAAGAGGGGCCTTGTGTCTATAGTGTTTGCCTGTGTCTGCATCTAGGTACTCCCCGACTGCAGCCCACTGACACACACCCTGGACAGAGTGCTCTGTGCCTCTCCTCTGTCTACCATCACTTTTCTTGGGGTTGTGTGTGTGTGTGTGTGTCTGTGTGTGTGTGTGTATGTGTGTGTGTGTATGTATATGTTTCTTTCTTTCTACAAGCCAGGCAAGTGCTCTACCATGATAGTTAAATTGACTCTTTTTACTCTAAATGGACATTTAACAGAGCTAAGTTAAATGTGTATATTAAATTGATGCTGAGAATTACTATAACCTGCTAGAACGTAAAGATCATACAAAACCAGCCACATCTTTGAAAAACATGCATATTGGACACTTCCTATGACCCAGTGTTGCTCAGCCCTAGAGATCATCCGGGTGTTGGCCTAGTGTCTGTGACTCCATACTCTGGGTGTATACATATGTCACAACACTTGTACCCACATACTACAAGTCTGAATGTAGGAGCTGAGGACAGATGGGTCTGGCTGCCCTTAAGTTTGGCACATGCACATCTTTGTGTGCAGAGGCTGGCCAGAAGGCCAGCGTTTCTCAAGCCTGTGGGGCCTAGCAGGTGGCCCTGTTCCAGTGTGGCACCGATCCATACCACAGAGGAGGAAGGCCTGGATGCCAGGGCCATGCCCCTGTCCTTCATCGACACCTAATCTCTTCAGCCGTCATCCTCTCTGCTGTGGAACAATAGCAACTTTGAAGCAGTGCTGGCAGGTCCTGATGTCTAGTTAATCCATGGGTGGTAACACTTGACATGGGTGTGTCAGAGACTCCTCCCATGCGCTAACTCTATCCTTGTGTGTGCAATAATACACAGCCACTTACAGCCTCACAGCCACCTTCCCAGGTCCAGTGTGCAACTGGGAAGCCAAGGCTCAGTGCTGTTAGAGGGAAAGCCTCGGCTCTATTGGGACACATGGCAGTTCCTATATGGGTCTCTGTATTGTAGGAAAACGTTTGGATGCTTGTCGTGTGGTCAGACACTTCCGATTGTTTCTGAGAAGAACATAGAGCAGGAGAGGGAGCCCTGACCTATAATTCTACTCCTGGAGGATCTGTGAAAGATGTCCTCTGCCCCTGGACTCTCTCAACTTTCAAGATTCCCCAACCCTAGTGGATGAAAGAGAGGCTTTGAGAAATGAGGCAACTTCCCTGAGGGCCCAGGTTGGGTTTGAACTCGCCTGAGTCCCAGTCTCTCCCCGCTCCTCTCCAAGCTCTGAGTACTGGATATAGTGAGTAAAGAAACTGAGGTGCAAGGTCCCAGAGACAGTCAGGGAGCTGAGCTAGGTCTTCAGTGCTCAGTCATAGCTACCAAGCTCCAGGGACCTGCCATGATAGCCAACCTTGGAAACACCGTGATGCTCCTCAAAGGAATGTCCCACAGGTCCGGTCTCTCCACTCTGTCCACTGCTTGCTCTAGGATGTTGCCATCACAGGAGTCTCCAGAGCTCTTGCCTCCCTCATTCCCCAATGTCCTTGTCCAGCACCAGTCTGCATGCAGTCAGAGCAGTCACAGGAGGTGAGCCCAACTACAGGTGGTGAAATGGCTTTGCAAGTGATAGCAGCCATTAAGCACAACCCCTCGGGATGCACTGGGGCCAGTGCCAGGGAGGGAGTCTTTCACCTCCTCTGCTGTGATTCCTTCCCTGGTTTCCAAAACCACCTCCAGGCCTGCACACCACCTTCCCTAATGTGCAGGCTACAGCAGCCCTCTGCTCTTAGCCTGCTGGGTGAGGTTTGTGAAAAGCAGGGCCCAGAGACAGTATTTTGATGCATTTCCTCCACAGATGTGCCCACTCCATGACCCTATATGAAGCAGTGGGGGATGCCTGGGCTTCAAGTAAGGATGGAGACCTGGAGGAGGGGCATAAATCTGAGAGGAAAAAGATGGCAAGCAAGCCAGAAACTAAGTACCATTTTCCTGCCTTCCAAGAGGCTGGGCCAGGCAGGTCAGTCGGGATGATGAATGTGGAATGAGAGGTTTCAGGTGTGTTGCTTCTTTTAGCTTAGGCTGACCTCAGATTTGCAGCAGTCCTTGTGGCATGCTGAATAACGGTCATGCAAGTCAACAGTGTCTGTGCCCTTCTATAAGTGGTTTGTTTCCTGGACCCACACATTCCTTCATGTCTATGTAGTGCACTGGGTAGGCAGTAACTTGGAAGTTGAGGCTGGACCACTATGATCTTGGCCTAGTTGCTTCCCTTTGGCTTGTCCTTGGCTCCTGGTGGAGTAGGACATGATAATAGAACTAAGGTCACTGGGTCAGGATGGCACCAGACGTGGTTGCACATGCAGAACCTGTGCATAGTCAGGCTTCTTTCTCCTTTAAAATGTCTTTAAGACATTGTGGCTACAGGTGCTTGAAGGCACAGTGCAGCAGCAATGGTGGCACTGTCACCTGAGTGGGAGAAGGGACCACTTAGCATGGCCACTCAGGAGATGCATAGCTGCTGTGGTCATGCAAAGTCATCCCTCACTCCTACTCAGGCTTGTGGGCAGACCTGTGGACTCTGCTAACTGTTCACCCAAGCAATGGAGACTGCGAGCACATGTCCATAGCAAGACACACGAAAATGTGCATTGTAGTTTCATTCATAATAGCCAACTATCAGAAGATAGTCTGTGAACATAAGATGGCCATGGATGGAGAATCCCCTGGCAGAGAAATACTGCTCTTCACATGGCCATCTGAAGCACATGTGTGGACACAGAGTGCGCAGGAGGAGGGAGCTCACAGAAGGACACGGACATCATTGTACTCTATACCCCAGCCACTATGTCAGGACAGTGGTCAATTTTGGTGGGCCATGAAATCATGGTCACCAGGGAACTTTGTGAGCATCAAGTTTTAACGTTCGTCAAGCTGCACGAGACACTTCCTGTTCAGAGACATGTGGCCAAGGAATATCTTCCTCATCTCCCGCAGGAGGCCCTGAAGGGCACACCACAGATGCACAGTAACCGCCTGAAATGTCACAGGCTCTCAGACAGTAAGGCCCAGGGGATGGAGATGGGCTCAGAGGTGGCACCTCGTTCAGTTTAGAGTTCCAGAAGACTTCTTGGAGGAAGGGATGCTGGGACAGAAACCCGAAGAACTAGGTGTACATAAAACCCAAAGCCAGCCAGGCTTGCAATCTGTGATCCAGACCCTGGCTAGGTTGAGGCAGGCTCGTCACAAGTTCTCGGCCAGCCTGGGCCACAGAGAGATCCTGTCTCAAAAAATGATTGAAAAAAATAAATAGCCACAGCCCTGGGTGTCCAGTGTAGCCTTCCAGGCCACACCTCCATGATTCCCACTGGCCTCCCTGATGGTGTGAGCAGTCACCCCGGGGGTCAGGACTGCTTTGCCTCAGAAGCTCCTCTCTAAGTGCTCATCAGACCCCTTCCATTACCTCTTTGGGTCAAGCTGGTCCCACTCTCATTCAGGGTATCTGACCACCATATTTAGTACCTCCAACAACACTTACAATCTTGTTTTATGACCCTGGCTGCTGCTGACTGGTGTGTGTGTGTGTGTGTGTGTGTGTGTGTGTGTGTGTGTGTGTGTGTGCATGTGTGTGTCCTCCAGAGCTGTGTGCTTACAGGCTGTCATTGCTGGAAATGCAAGTTTGGAGTATTGTAAGTGGATCTGGTGAAATGTGAGAAAAGGAAAGAAAGCCCTCATCCCCACTGCTCTGCCCAGGACACATTAAATGGGGACCTTCTGGCTGTGTGTGGTTAAATGAATCACAGTACAAAGATTAATTTTATTATTTTGCCATTTTTAATTTATGGCTGCTGAAATGCCAAATGGTGTGGCAGCCCCTGGGATCATGGTTGCTCTTCTGTTCGTAGAGATACCCTACTTCTAGTAAACAACAGGCACCCTACAAGCGCCTGCTGTAGAATGACTGACCGAATAAACGAATGAATGAATGAATGCACCATTCTCCTGAGCCTGCCTGCTCTGGAGTCCTGGGGATCCCAAACTATGACGGGTGGTTAGAGCTAGTGACCCTTCCCTAAGTAGGCCCCACTTCCACTCCCCAGGCCTGGTCTTCTCTGTGCTAGGCTTGTGGCTGGATTAGATATCAAAAGGGTCCCGCTGCTTTAAGCAGCTTCCTCCCCTCCAGGCCTTTTAGGATGGTGGGCAAGTCAATCAAGGAGGACCCTGCACTACTGGAGTGGCTGTTGGGGACCTGAAGAGAGCTCCCTGGGGGTATCCGAGCCTCACCCACCGCAGCTGGGGAGAGAGGCTGGCCTCTGGGGCCCCTATACATTTCTTCCAGCCCCTGGGCACTGACCCCAGCCCCTGGCTCTCCTTGTAAGAAGAAAGGCTTAATTCAGGCCCTCGGGGAAAACCGCAATTTGCTCCTGACTTGACATACTGACGGGTTTCTGGCGGCTGTGCCCCCTTTGTCTCCCCAAGCTGCTGTGGGTATATAAGGGCCACCCCTGGGCTCAGATGAAGAGAGGCTGGAAGGAGGCTGGGAACCCACCCACAGAGCAGGAGGAACAGGCTGGTAAGGTGGCCCAGGTGACCTGGTCCCATCCTAATCCTCTCCACAGATTGTGTGACTCTTGCTGCCCCATCTGAACAATGGGTACAGAATGAATTACTCTCAGAGAGAAGAGAGACCTAGGAGCACTTAGAGGGTAACAGGACAGAGTTTCTCCCATCTTACAGGTTTGGGGTCCTTGCTATATAAGGCCATGGCAGGGCTGGCTGGGCTGGCAGCAGAATTGCCTATGGACAGAGATCCAGGCTAGCCTCCCTCTCTCTAACTGGCTTCCTACCATGGTGGTATTTCCTTCTGCAAGAGACCCTAGGGTGACAAGGTCACTCAGGACCACATCTTAGTAAACAAGATGTACAGTCAAGTTTGTTGCCGGGTCATTTGGTGCCCACGGGACACCTTGTGCCAAGGAGAAGGTGCTCTGTGTTGACGCTGTCTGCAGCAGAGCTTGGTGAGTGAAGAGCTACTGGGTCCCATCCTTACCCCCACGACAGGCACTCTTCCAGTGTACATGGGAGCTGCACTGGGACCTAAGACCTAAGTCTCCTCCTTCCTGTAGCTTACAGAGGTGGCCAGCAAGGATATGGATACATTTGCATAAATGCAACTATGAGAAGTGTCTCTTAATAACATACCAGTGATTGTCAGGACTCTCCAGACAGGGCAAAAAGAGAGGCCTCTCCCAGAAGATAGTGAACCTGATGGACTAGGAGTCAGCCTTGGGGGGACACACAGGAGACTGTCTAGCATCTGAAATAACAAGTGCAAAGGCCCTGGGGTGGGGCAGGATTTAGTATATTTAGAACTCAGGTGGTCAAAGAAATTTGCAGATAATTATGAGAAGCCTTGAGCCTTATCTACAGGTAGTGGGAGCCACTGAGGGGAGGGTTCCCCTGAAGCATTTACCCTGCACCCTGCCAGGCTCACAGGGCCGTATGACAAATTTTAAGTCACATGGATTCAGACTGGAATGTTGGTCCTCCCGGTGGTTAGCTCTGTGGCCTTGGTTGAGTTCCCTCCAATCTCTTGGCCTCAGTTTCCCCACCTGATCCAATTCAAGCATTGGTAGGTGTGCTGGCACTGGAAGCTGTCCTTTATGTGGTGGCTGGCTAGAGCACCCCTGGTTGTTCAGGAAGGAAGGAGAGCTCCCAAGCAGCACTGGCAGTGATGGAGAGCAGGAGTGGACAGGCTGGGCGTGAAGACCTGATAGCATCTTTCCCCCACCCAGGTGTGCAGCTGACGATGCTGGGTATGTACACCCTGCTTCTACTCTGGGGCCTGGCCACTCCATGCCTGGGGCTGCTTGAGACAGTGGGCACGCTTGCTCGGATTGACAAAGATGAACTGGGCAAAGGTGAGCCAGAGGTTTGTGGGTAGGCTGAAAGGACCCGGCTGCAAATGTCTCCATCAGGGACAGATGTTCAAGCTGAGGCTATCGGAACTCAGCTGACATATTCTGGTATATTTTGTGGGGATCCTGGAGGGGCCAGCGGCCCACACTTAGGAAGCTTGGGCTTGCCCTCCAGTTCCTCCAGTGGTCACTGTTGTCCTTTCCTCTGAGCAGAGAACTGGGCTTTGTGGAATGACGTGGGACTAGGGACACGAATGGAGAAGGAACTGGGTGGGTCATATTCCCACTCATGTTTCTGGGGTGATCGTCACAGGACAACGAAGGGTTACCCACAGTGGGGCTCCCCCACTCTGCCCTTCCCACAGTCACAGAGCCAGGCTGTGGACCTCGGGATTGGCGTCACTTCGTCACTTCGGCACTGTCACCAAACCCCTGCATCCACTCTCTGCTCTGGCTGCAGGGCAGCCCTGGGATCTGGAGCCCAAGTTTAACTCAGCCTTCACAACATACTTGCTCTGATATTGGGCAAGTGTTTGTCCCTTCTTGGTCTTTCGTTCCTCTGAGATGAAGAGATTGTTAGGTGTGTGCCCATCTATTCCTGACACTCCTTGGGTGCCACAAGTAGGGCCAGTGGGAGGACTGCCCACTTCTTGAATGTGATGTGTCAATCCTAATGAAAACAGGCTCTGAAGCTCAAAGGAAAGCACATCAGCAGTGGTCCTGGTCCTCAGGGGGGAAGGACAGTTTATTGAGTATTCCCCCTTCCCACCCTCTCTGCAGCCATCCAGAACTCCCTAGTCGGGGGCCCTATTCTGCAAAACGTACTGGGGACCGTGACATCAGTGAACCAGGGCCTCCTGGGCGCTGGAGGGCTGCTTGGAGGCGGTGGCCTGCTGAGCTACGGTGGCATCTTTAGTCTTGTGGAGGAACTCTCTGGGTGAGGCCTCAGGGCTCTGAAGGGCTCTGCAGGAGGGCTTGTCTCCACTTGCTGCTGGGAAGCAGGGCAAGGGACTGTGATCACTGCTGGGCAGTGAGGATGGTTCAGGAAGGTGAAGGGGAGATGATTGTGATCAAGTTAGGATGGAAGGAATGAGCAGGTAGCTAATACTTTTAGCAGAACAGTCACCAGCAGGGGTTCTAGGTAACCTGTACCATTGATCACCTAGAGTCAAGTCTCTCCACAGGGGATGGAAGCCCCACAAGGACAGGTCCCTCACCCCCACTGTGCTCACTCAATGGTGGAGGGAACCTTGTTTGTGTATATGAATGCAGCCCACACTCTTTAGCCATGGCTGGAGTGAATAATGACAGTCAGTCAGGTGAGAAGCACAGGCTTGTGATGACAGAGGAGATGGCAGGTCCCCATGTAGCACCCAGATCTACAAAGGTGGCTGGTGACGGCTCATAGTGCCCAGCTTCACTGAGTCGCTCTGAGGTAGATCTGGGCAGTGCCTGGGCTTTACACATCTGGACACAGAGCCACAGCAGCAGTGTGATACATCCCCAGTCACAGTTAGGTAGCCACAGAGCAGGGCGGTGAAGCATCCTAGTTGGACACCATGGACACCAAGACAGCAGTAATCTGTGTGCAGCGGGCCAGATAAAACCATGTCTACAACGAGCACACAATACACACTATCACTATTATTAGATCCCACATCTCTCCCTACCTCCTTGACTGAGTAAACCTCACATTGCTCTTCCTTCAAGGAGCTGCAGAATGTGCCAAAACCGAATATGACAGTGCCCTGGGCTCAGACAGGGCTGTAAGCTGCAGCCTGAGAACCAGGAAGAAGGACTTCCTGGAGGAAGGAATGTCTGACTGAAATCAGGAGAGCCAGGAGCACTCAGCTAGTAATGGGAGGGTGTTAAATGGAATCAGGAATGGGTGCTCCAGACAGGAGTAGTAAGAATGAGCTAGAATACCTGACTAAGAAATCCCCTGTGGGGTGTATTCTAGATGGGCCCAGTGTCACACAAACTGGGGCTGAGGCTGCTAGATAGAGTAGGGCTTTCAACTGTGATTCTGGGGTCACATTGCTGAGAATCAACCATAGGGGGAATCTGATGGTCGGGGTCCACCCAGGATCTGGGGTATGTAGGAGTGAGCCCACTTCCTCTACTTTCCAGGCTGAAGATAGAGGAACTAACTTTGCCCAAAGTGTCAATCAAGCTTCTGTCGGGGTTTGGGGTGCAGCTGAGCCTGCACACCAAGGTTAGCCTGCATGGCTCTGGGTAAGTGTGCTTCTGGGAGCCCCTATACACCAGCCCCCCCATTTCCTATGCCTCACTTCCTTCAGGGTACTTCCATCTTGTTTCTCTTGGGCCCCTGCTCTGTTACCTTCCCCTAGAGGACCCCACCTTACTGTTGATCCTCAGGCTCCCATAGAGCTCACAGGCCCTCCTCCACTGCCTGAGGTGGGGAAGAGGGCAGCGCAGATGCCTGGGGACCAGGACCCTGACATCCTCAGGACCCCAGGATGGAGTGGGCGTGGCCTGGGTATGGTGAGATGGGTAAGGTCTGGGAGACAAGCCATGCTCATTTTGGGGATCTTGCAGTCCCCTGGTGGGCCTCCTGCAGCTGGCCGCTGAAGTGAATGTGTCTTCGAAAGTGGCACTGGGCATGAGCCCGCGGGGGACACCCATCCTTGTCCTTAAGCGCTGCAACACACTCTTGGGCCACATCAGTGTGATGTCAGGGTGAGTCTCTGGCTTGGGATCAGCTCACACACATCCAGCATGGGGTGCCTGTCTCCACCTCTGCCTGAGAATGTCATGCTGTCCTGCTTTTGTCCCAGACCTGAGACCCAAACTGTAATCCCTGTTTCTCAGAATCTCTGACTCTGCTCTCAGCATGTAAGAGCCCAACTCAACCCTTGACTTGTGTGACCCCAGAACCATTTCTCCATTGCTGGGACCTCAGTGTCTCCTGTGTGGATCTGTAAGCACCTTCACATCCACCCCTTTCTGTGGGATACCCACTCACTTGCCAACACTCATGACCAGCCTCACTCCAGGAAGAAAGCAGAGCCCACAGAGAGCAAAGGCTCTGCCCAAGGTATCACACACAGATGAGGCAGGCATGGAAGCTAGTCTCTGACCACTGCACTACCTTCTCCTGGCCCATTCTTCCTCTGTCTCCCTGGCACTGTGTTTATCCCAGGCCAAGCCCCAGTTCTACTTTTCTGGCTCCAGGAACAGGGTGGGGGATCTCTGTAAAGGCTTTGACAAAGGGGTTGTAGGGCTTTGGGGTCCTTAAAATTTAGTGTCTCTTGATGCTCTGGGGGCAGTAAACTCAGGGTACTGTGCTGTCTTGGGATGTGGTTCTGTGGGTGTGCAACCCTGTACCCCCATGGCAGGCCTGAGACAAACTGTATATCTGTATATTGCTTATCTTTAGGCAATTAATTAATTAATTAATTGTTTGTTGAGTCCCAAGTTGAATCAGACATTGCTGCACATGTGAATGACTCTTGTCTGTAAATTGTTGGGTGTTCTGGAGCACAGGCTGCCTGGTAGGCATGTGTGGGCTCCGCTCTCATCTGGCAGTGGCATGAGATAGGGTGGGGCTATCTTGACAAGGGAGATAAAACCTTAGATGTCCCATGGTAAGGTGGGGCCAAGGCTTAAACACAGGTATCCCAAAGCTCCAGCCAACCTCACAAAAGAAAGAGACAGGAGAGAGGCAGAGCCCTGCGCCACCTACCTTGCCATCCACCTTCATGTCTCCTCCACCCAGGCTGCTGCCCACACCAATCTTTGGGCTCGTAGAACAGACACTGTGCAAGGTGCTGCCCGGACTGGTGAGTGTGGCCCCCACCAGGCTGCCAAGGGCAGTTACCTGGCATCCCAAGACACTGTGAGGAGCACTGTGTGGGTGGTGGAGGGTTGTCTACCCTGGACTAAAGGAAGCATTCAAGGAGGTTCATCCTAGGTTCTGGGGCTGTGTGTGTGTGTGTGTGTGTGTGTGTGTGTGTGTGTGTGTGTGTGTGT
The DNA here is from genome assembly GCF_011762505.2 of Arvicanthis niloticus. Taxonomy (NCBI): domain Eukaryota; kingdom Metazoa; phylum Chordata; class Mammalia; order Rodentia; family Muridae; genus Arvicanthis; species Arvicanthis niloticus. Next base: position 123,422,762 of record NC_047659.1, read on the forward strand.
TGGATCTGGCTCTGGGTGCTGGAAGCATTTTCAGCCAGAATTCTTAGCCATCATTCTGGGTGGGATTAGAACTGCACTTTGAGGTCAGTGCTGTGCTGGGGCTTCTGTGTAGTTCCCCTGCCTGGCTGCCCAGTACGGCAGGATGCATCAGCTGTCTGGCTGCATCTGTTCTCCTCCTAGTGCAATCCTGGGGCTTGGGGCAGCAGTCTTGCCTCAGCCCTGGCTTTTGGGTCTGCCAATAATTGTAACCTTGGCAGGTGGCCCTTAGTCTCTGACCCCAGCTGTAGACTGAAGTGCTGGGCTGGAGTCTCACTTGGGTGGGTAAGGCACCTGCTGGCTGCACTTACAACATGGGGTTCAGTGAGTGCAGGGCAGGGTGTGTGGATCTTCCGGATGACAGAGAAGAAGAGGTACCTGGAACTTCTGACCGCAAGCCTTCTGGCTCTACACTGGGTAGCAGAATGGACCAGTGACCATAGAGGGCACAGCTGTCACCTTGACCCAGTGGTCCTGCAATGTCTATGTCTCCACCTCACAGCAACCTAAGAGTTGTGGGATTGGGGGTCCATATGCCACCCCATTTCATCTTCATGTTTTGCTTTGCTTTGAGCCTCAGTACCACATAGCCATTTTGGAGAGAGGCAGCTGTCTCCTGCCCCAAGCACGGTGCACCCTATCTCTCCAGTGAGCTCTGTCTCCTTCTGTACAGCTGTGCCCTGTGGTAGACAGTGTGCTGAGTGTGGTGAATGAGCTCCTGGGAGCTACACTGAGTAAGTCGGGGCCCTCTCCCACCTCTGTTTTCCCTCACCCTCGACGTCTAGCAGGTGGCCATGAAGGGGAGGCGGGGGGAGTTTCTCTTCCTCCTTAGACTATCCACTCCATGTGGGGGAGTCTTCTGGGGAAGCCCTAGAGTGGAGATCTAGGAAGGTGTCCAAGGGAGAATGTCTAGGGAGGAGCCCAGCTAGCCCGGGGTGGGAGAGCCTCAGAGCATCCACATCTGAGATCTCCACCTGCCAGCTGCTGCAGACAGACACTCACTGAGCATTTGGGGCTGAAACAGGAGGAGATGAAAGCCACAGGCTTTAGCAAGGCAGCAATGGCCTTGCATCCCAGTGACTGTCTCTCTGCCTTATGGAGACCTCTGTACTCAGGGAAGAATGTGAAGACACAGGGCAGGATGGTGCTGTGGCCACACCTCCATCAGGGAGGCTGGGAAAGAGGAAGGACAGGCATGGGTCAGCCACAGCAGCGCTGAAAACAGGAGCACAGGCTTTCCCAGGCTGTGTGCCCTTGGTCTGTGCACCTCCACAGGTGAAATGGGGGGACAGTAGCACCCAAATGAATTCTGGGTAAAGGGTAAGCATGCAACGGGTGCTTGATAAATGCCAGGGGCACTGTCCCTGGGGTCTGGGTTGAGGTCTTTCTGTCTGCCCTCTTCCCTGCAGGCCTGGTGCCCCTTGGGCCTCTGGGGTCTGTGGAGTTCACTCTGGCTACACTGCCCCTAATCTCCAACCAGTACATTGAACTGGATATAAATGTGAGTGTCCCAGGGCCAGGGCAGTGGGGTCCATGGTGGAGCCACAGAAGTGAATGGGGATCCTGGACAAGGTGAGAGGCCGAGCAGTTACAGACCCACCTGTCTCTGTCTCCTGCCCGGTAGCCCATCGTGAAGAGCATAGCTGGTGATGTCATTGATTTCCCCAAGCCCCGCCTCCCAGTCAAGGTACCCCCGAAAGAGGACCACACTTCCCAGGTGACTGTTCCACTCTACCTCTTCAGCACCGTGTTTGGGCTCCTGCAAACCAATGGTGCCCTTGACCTGGACATCACCTCTGAGATGGTGAGTGGCCTATGGGGACGCTAGGTTGGGACATTTGCTCCTAGCTGTGTAGGGCTGCCTCTGGGTTTTCCCTTGTCTCTCATAGCCTTGCTGAGCCTGTTCTCTGTAAGCAGGGGCTGGGCATGCTTAGTGCACATACCCTGTCATCCATCCTGTTCTAGAGAAGCATGTCAATAATCCCCTGTACCTGCATGGCACCCGTAAAGCCTTCTAACCTCAGCCCTCCAGAAAACCACTCCCAACAGCCAGAACTGACAGTCAGATTTCCCTCCATCCTTGCACCACATGCATCTTTCTTGAGTTTAAGCTATTTTATACTAAAGTCAGAAAGGTTGACATCCTGTCTACTTTCTCAAGAGTAGATGTGAGTTAGAGAAAAGAAAGCCAGGCTTAGACTTTGCTGAAGGTCATTCGTACTTTTGTATTAGAGTTTCTGGGACCTCTACTACTCTACTACAGTTGCTACTGTGCTGGCCCCTCTTTGCCTCAATGGCTCAGGAGGCCTGGCCTGTAGAAGTCCCACTAGAGGTGCTTTTGTTTGTTTGTTTGTTTTTGTTTTGTCTCATCCCTACCTGGAATATTGAGCTCTGAGCTATTTGGAGGCCTCACATATAGCTTAGGCCCAAGGCAAGAGGGTTGACTTCTCACCTTGTGCAGGATGGGGAGGGGTCCCTAGGGGACAGAGGTAGCTTTTGAGACCTGAATGGGGCCCCAAGTTGGAGGCAAGGATCTTTAGCTGGGGAGAAGGCAGGATCTGAAGAAAGGAATGCATCATTGAATGGCCCTTGGACAGAGCACTGTGAGGGTTGGTCCCCCCAGGACACATCTAATATTGCTGCCATCACAGTGTGTTAACTGAGCCTGAGAGTGCTCCTGGAGCTATGGGGACAGTGTGGACAGATCTGTTCTGATAGGTGGTTCATATGGGGCCACCATTGGACTTTGGTGACCACAGCTTAGCTTCCAAGGGAGAGGGGGCATGGGCCCAGAGGAACCACATTTCCTGACATTTTAGCCAGAGCTGGAAAACTTATATGAACCTACTATTTATAAAGACTGGAAGTGGTCATATTTATGAGTGACCACTGGGGTGATGGATAAGAGCACCTGGCTGCTTTTCTTGGTGTGGTCTGACAGCAGTGAGAGGACTCTGGTACCAGGCAGCTCAGCTGCACATCCTGCTCATCCCGGGGGCCACCATTAGCCAAGGATGGACCCTGGGCAGAGTCTTAGCATCACTTGTGTAAAGTGAGGGCAGTCTCAGCCTGGCCGCTGAGCTGCTGTGTGGGGTGTGCTAGGGAAGTCTGGAAGAGCACCTGGTACAAAGTCAGGCTCCAGGAGTGTCTGTAGTGAGCAGAGGTGGGAGAGACACACTGCCCTGTCTTGCACCTGTCTCCGGGGATGTCTTCCTTCTCCACGAACCTCTTGTTTGCTCTCATATCCAGGTTCCCAGGAATATCCCGCTGACAACTACTGACCTGGCAGCGTTGGCCCCTGAGGTGAGTGGCCCTCTTGGGGACTTCATCAGTGTAGCTCTTCCCTGAATGGACTCCAGAACTTTCCCAGGGCACATCTCCAGATACCCATGATTACTATCGAGCCCAAATTCATACTAAAGTGTGGAAGACTAACGCCATATCCTTTTCTGATAGTACAACTGGCTCATAAAGAAGCAGAGGGTCCCAGAAGCCACCTGGGTGCTCTGGTCACAGCAACTCCAGCAGACAGAAAACAGGAGAGTCTTCCCAGGCTACTGATTCACAATGTGACCATTATGAATCTCCTAGTAGCACCTACTCTTTGAGAAGTGATGGAAATCAGGATAACACAGCCACTTAGAGGACAGAGGCGTGCTAGCGTCTGAGGGCCACTGTGCCCCATGCTCAGATTCCTAAGTTACTGAATTATCAACACAGAGACTCAATCATAAGACCCATCCTCAAGGGTCCCTCAGACCAGATGTCCCCAGTTCTTGGTCTTCTCTGTCCTTGAGAGACACAAAGGAGAGGGGTCATGGGGGTGGAGACAGTGGACACGATCCCAGAACTCAGCTTCCCAGTAATTCAAATGATACCATCACTATGTAGCTGGGAGAACTAGAAATGATTTGAAGTCGAAATGACTGCTATTACACTAGACATCGTAGAGTAGCTGGAGGGTCTGAGAGGGGTTGGACAGAGAAACAGAAGATAGGGGTGGCAGATGAGTTGGGTATGGAGGACAAGGTCTGTGTGTCCTTTAAGGGGGTGGTTCCAGGCAGCCTCAGGGAGCAAGGTGGGACTTGCATCTCCCAGAGTCTCTGGGTTGAAGGGCAGAGGAAGCTCAGGAGAGGAGGGGCCTGGGGGAGGAAAGTGCAGGATTGGTTGGGTGGCAGAGACGATCAGGGTGGCCCTCAGGACACAGATGCAGATGTTTGTTGTTTTACTTTTGATTCAGAGCTGCATGTAGCCCAGATTGTCCTTGAACTTGGATAGCCTTAATTCTTGATCTGTCTGTTTCTAGCTCCCAAGTGCTGACATTTTAGATGTGCGCCACCATGCTCAGCTTGCTTCGGGGAAGATTTTTGCCTGTGTATGAGACAGAGCCTGATTCGGTGGCCCCGCGGATTAGTCTTACCACTTTGATGGAGCAAAGTGCCTGCTATCCTAGGCTATAATCTTGCTGCCAAGTGTGGTGCCTCTTACCTGGTTAATGTGTTTGTGGACTGACTGATTCTGACACTGGGCATCTAAGTTGTCTTCATTCCCATGTTCTTTCCTTGTATCGCCCAGGCCCTGGGGAAACTGCCCCCTGGTCAGCACCTCCTGCTATCACTGCGGGTAACAAAATCACCCATGGTCCTGCTGCAGAACAAGAAGGCCACAGTCTCCATCCCAGTCACCATCCACGTGCTGTCTTCTGTTCCTCAAGGGACTTCTGTAGCCCTTTTCCAGATGAATGGGGTAAGTGGATGAGGGGTGAACGGGGAGCCCCATGCTGCACAGCAAGACCCTCACTCTGTCGATGGACTGAGCCTGTTGTTTATTCAGCTACTTTCCAGCCCCTAGCCCTTCATTGGTCCAGTGGGTCCACTCTGTTTCCTCAAGTCTTGGGAGTTGCTCCCCAATGATCCGCCTCTGTTCAGCTCTCTCCTGGGGAGCATGCTTCGTGCCACAGCATGCTGGTCACAGCATACCTTGTGCTCTGCCTGCCCCGGCTGTCTCTTCTGCTATCTTCCTAGGCCAGCTTAAGTGCCCCTGGGGAAATTTTAGCTCTCTCATGGGTTAAACAGAAGGTTCCGGTCTGCAGCCCCAAACACCCACTAACTCCGTCACACAGTAGGACCAGAGCTGCCATGGGAGGAATGGTCAGAGGCTCTCCTGGCATCTGGGTAACTGTCTCTATGCCTTGCAGAATCAGGGAAAATATCTGTTTACTCTTCTCTTCAGGTTATGACTCTAAATGCCCACCTGGCTCCATCTACCACCAAGCTGCACATATCCCTGTCCCTGGAACGGTAATGTGGGGTCCTAGGATGGTCTGTCCCTCCCTTTAGACAGGAGAATCAGGATCTGGCTAAAATAGGGGCCACTTGGTGTTGGTAAGCATTTCTGAGCTGGGTGCTAGGTAGATTTGTCTCACCTTAGGCCTTCAGGGAGGGGACATGGTGGTCACTACAGATCAAGTAGCAGAGCTTGGAGTAGGTGTCCCTGACTAGTGCCTCCACTGCTCTCTCTGCTCAGACACTGCTTCTGGCAGTGAGCCTGCCCCAGGACACTGAGGATGTATCATATCCCAAGGTTGATCAGAAGGACATATGTCCCAGAGTGCTGGCAGATGCTTCTACCTCATATGGATCTCTTCTGTAGATCCCTCATCTCTGTCTCATGTTAACTGAGCATCAAGAGAATCCAAACAGCCAAGATAAAGGTGGAAGACCATTCTCTCCATACTTTTGCACACTACCCAACACAGCACTTCACAGTTTGTAAAGTTCACTGTAGCCCAGGTTCAGGCAATGGGCCTATGATCTGGGCCTCCCTCTCCAGCTGATGCTCTGGCTATGGTGAGGTCTGTCTGACCCCCATCCAAGTTGTAGAGAAATTCTCAGATGTCCTTGAGACCTGACTGTCCTGAGCCACAGCACCCAGTATGCATCTCCCTGCTTTGGAACGTCTCTGTGGTTCCGTGGTTTTGTTTTTTGTTTTTTGTTTTTTGTTTTTCCTCTTCAACCAAGTCTGCTGCTTGCTCACCTCCACCTCCTGGTGGCAGTTCATGACACAGCACTCCGAAAGTGAAGCTGGAGGTCCAGGCTTGCCACAGACTGCATTGGTGTACACTATTATCAGTGAGCACCTGCTGGATGCAGACTGGTCCATGTGCAGTGTTAGGTTAGGGAAAGGCCACTCATACACACAGACAGCTGGGAAAAAACCCTAGGAGGGCTCTGTGATGTCTCACAAGGGAATGAAACCTTCTCAGTCTGTTCCACAAGTTGGAAAACAGAGAGCCTGGGTGAAGGCTGGAGAGAGAGGAGCTAAGTCTGAGTTCTCTTTCCTATTCCTGGAAAGCCATGGCTTGGGTGGGCCAGGGTAAGCTGGGCCAGCTCTCAGCAGGGAGTGAGGATCATCCAGGGCCTCTTAATGTTTCTCTTCTCTTTGCCAGGCTGAGTGTCCAGCTGGCCTCCTCCTTTTCCCAACCTTTTGATGTAAGTTCCTGGGAAGAAGGAGCTTGGCAGAGGGTGAAGCATTTGGGTGGAGAGTGGGGCTGAGTCAAGGTAAAAGCTGCCTCTGTGTGGGCCCTGCTCCAGCAGAGCAGAGCAGAGCAGAGCAGAGCAGAGCAGAGCAGAGCAGAGCAGAGCAGAGCAGAGCAGAGCAGAGCAGAGCAGAGCAGAGCAGAGCAGAGCAGAGCAGAGCAGAGCAGAAAAACAGAGGAAGCGTGCTAGTGTGCATGCTTGTGTGTGTGCACTTGTGAACCTTGTGTGTGCTCGAGTGTGTGTGTGCATGTGCACATGTGTGTGTGTGTGTGTGTGTGTGTGTGTGTGTGAGAGAGAGAGAGAGAGAGAGAGAGAGAGAGAGAGAGAGAGAGAGAGAGAGAGAGAGAGAGATGACATTTTAGGAAAGCCATGTTTTTACAAGGTCTTAGATCCTCACAGTTGTAAAACATCCAAAGGTTCATAAGGATCTGGAACTTTACACAAAATCCTGAGCCCTGAAAGTTCCAGCATTTCAGAACCTCACAGAGCCTAGAGGTTCATGCTTCTCACAGATGTCTTAGGTTCTGAAATCTCAGGACAGCCTTAAATTCTAGAACATTTTGAGGGCTCCCAAACTGTCTAGACTCTAAGGTCAGCCTTCTCAGAGTTCTACCAGAGCTGGGCACATTCCCTTTTCTCTTTCTCAGGCACACCCGCCCTAATCTACAGAATCTTCTAGAAGGGAATGCCTTGCAAGATCTCAGACTAAGGGTGAAGCCTGCATTAACCAGCATCTTCTTGAGGACCCATTAGCTAGCAGGAACAGTTTCTCTGGGCTCGTGGGAGGTTTCTGGGCCTCTAGTTTTTCATGAAGCCCCTTCTACACCATCCTCTATTGCAGGCATCTCGTCTAGAAGAATGGTTCAGTGATGTGGTTCGGGCTGCCTACATGCAGAGGCTCAACGGTACAGCTGAAATGGAGACTGATGTGTTCCTCACCCCCTTACTCTAATGAGAATACTGAGGCCAGAGAGATGCCAGGGTTTCTGTTCATGCGGCAATGACCAGCACCATCATGCTCTCCTCTGGGCCTCCAGAGTTAATGTCGCCCAAACTCCGCTTGCACAGTCAAGTGGGAAATAGTTATACCAACCAATGGCTAGACCAGAGATGGCTCAGGATGCAGGGACTGATGCCTCTAGGAGGTGTGGATAAGGGGAGCATGACATAGAAAGAGGGGTTTTGTCTTTTTTGAGACGTATGATGGGGTAAGTAGGAATTTGCTAACAAGAAGCTGAGTCCCCCACAGGGAGAAATGTCTGCCCATCCTCAGGGTTGGAGACAGCCCCATCTTTGTTTTCAACCATTGTTTTTTCCTTCACAGAACACCTGGAGGTTGGAATACCCTTGCCTAAGATTCTCAATGTCAACTTTGCCAACTCAGTAGTGGATGTCATTGAGGTGAGTCTCCCCTGTGGATGTGTCCCCAGATGGCAGTCTAGCTGAGGCCTGGAGAGACCTGTTTGACACCTCTGTGGAGCATGCCCTGTCTCATCCTCTGACCTGCCTCTGTATCATCTCTACATAGCTCAGAGAGTCATGAGTCTCAGAAATAGCAAATATATGTCACATGTATTTCTATCCTTTCCTTCTTCACCTATGGCAGACATTGTCAATCAATCACAGAATTCTGTTAGATTAAGACATGTCTGACCTGAAGAAGGAACCTCAGATATAATCACAGAGCCATAGTTCTTTGGTTCATGGACAGCAAATACTTGTGCTGTCTGTCCATCCCTCATCGTGAATCTGTGGCAGGCATGACTAATAGATCATGACACCACCCCCTCTCCACATTATTATTATTATTATTATTATTATTATTATTATTATTACTATTTTGCCACAAACCTTTGCAAATCAGCACACATTTGAGTCTTGGGATAGCTCTGGGAAGTGAGCACTACAACGGGGTTTCTGTATTAATTTTTAAGGTGGAAGGATGAAGGTCAGGGGTGTCAAGGTTATTCAGTATGTTATTGATAAAAATGGCCCTTGAACTTAAGTCTGAGTCAGCAACTTGACTCACAACCAGGCACATTCACCTTCTCACCCCTCATTTAATGCTGGGTCTCAGGCAGAGCAGGAGGCGAGGCAGCCAAGATGGGGGCTTGTGCTTAGAGACCTAACTGAGAATTCTTGTTCTTGCAGAATGCAGTTGTGCTCACAGTGGCTCCATGAAGCAGTATGGCTGCTACTCTCTCTGTTCACTACAGAGTTCTATCTGTCTGCCTCAGTTTCCCTTCCAGTCTCCAGCCTGCATTGGTGACAGTATAAGTGCCCCTTGCCCACCTGGGCCAACCTAGCCCTCTGCCCCTGTGATTATGCCTGTTTGGGGGTAGGGATGGCTGGAGAGCTACAGATCTGCTTCAGAAAGCACACAGCACCTTGGTTCAGTCCTAGTTTCAATAAACTGATCCTTGGTCTTGTGCCTACTGGCTGGTTTGTTCCCTGGCCATCCAGGAGCACTGTTGGCCTTGGCCTCCAATGATCTTCTTCATTCTAAACGGGAGCTCTTGGGAGGTGAGGGGACCTGGGGCCTAGTTATTGGATTGCAGAGTTCCAGTCCCACCTGGCTGGCCTGGGCAGCCTCTCGTCCTGGTCCAGCCTCTGCCTCTCCCTGTCGTCCATTCCCCCCACCTTCTGACAGAACCTCTGCCTCTGAGTTTTGGAAACCTCTCAGAGGGCATACAAGCTGAGTTTTAGAGGGCTGAATAGGAGTTCTGAAGGGAGAAAAAGAGCTGGAACTCTATGAAGCAAGGCTGAGTGAGGCTCACCCTGCCCTGGAGAGACACACCTGTTGACTGAGAAGACAGAGATGTTCCTAGAACAAGTGAACACTACCAAATACTCTTGACACACACAATGGTCAGTTTCAGTTACCAGTGTGACAACTCCCCAGGAGACACAGTTGCTATGGACTGCAACTGAGGCAGACATCATGGTGCTGGGAATGTGTCAGAGGAGATGCCCATCCACTGTCAGGAAGCAATGGGACATCTTTTTTCTCCTCCTTCCTGTTCTGTCTCCTGGGCTTCCAGCTTACAGGATGGCACTGCTCACATCGGTGGGTCTCCCCTCTAGCTCATCACTCAGACAAATCCATAGCAGGCTTCACTGTTCTTCCTGGCATCAGCCAATGCACATGGCTAGAAGCCATCCAAGCACCTACTCAGTGGTCCAGGCAGCCTCCTACTGCAGCTAAAGGGAGCTCAGGTGCTTCTGTCTCAGTCCCATGTGTGCTGATGGACTGTAACAGGTTGTCTAAGATTGGCTGATTTACAGTGAACAGGAATTTATCTGTTCACCCTTCTAGAGAATAGGACATACACGATGGAGGGACTGGTGTATGCTGGGGTTCTTCTTTCTGTGGCATCCTATAATGCCAGACAAAAAGTCAGAGACAGTAAAGATATGAAGAAGTAGAGATAGAATGTGTGAGAGAGTGTGAGAAAGAGAGAGAGAGAGACAGGCAGAGAAAGGGAGGGGAGGAGAGAGAGAAAGAGAGAGAGAGAGAGAGAGAGAGAGAGAGAGAGAGAGAGAGAGAGAGAGATCCTTTCTTCAGGAACCATTCCCCCACTGAGAAACTGTGGAATCTACTTCTTACCTGCTGAAGTGGAACTCATCCATCCAGAAAGCTGGAGCCCCTAAAAGCATAACACCCCCCACCGGCCCCATCTCCTGGCCCCATCACCCAGGGAACACATTCAGACCATAGTAGGTGCTTGTCTGTGACTCAGGGATGTCATGGTTCTCACCCAGGTCATCAGAGGGCTAAATCGTCAGCCCTTGTCAGGTGCTGGGAAGAGGGCCTGGCACATGTGAGTGAGTAGCAGCCTGGCCAGGCCTTCACATGGCTGCCTCTTCCTGGAACTTCTTCCTGAATTAGACTCGAATTCCTGCTCCCACCCTTGAGGCTCTTAGTGTCCCCATCAAGACACCTGGTCTAATTCTCATACTTGACTGAGAGTTCCCCAAAGTAAACATCCGCTTACCCCCCTATCGTGCACTGAATTCACAGTGCCCAGACTGGCTGGGGGTTTCCATGCTGCTGTAGTTTAAGTGTGAGAAGTCCCCACAGGACTCATGTGTTAAAGCTTGATCCCCTGCTGCCGCACATGTGGGAAGTGACTGGGTCATGAAGGCACTGTCTTCAGAGGCTTGGTCCAAAGATGGGCTCATAGATTAATAGGATTTAGCAATTGGGCCGAGTTGGAGCCGTATTTTGAAGAGTATATCTTATCCCTGGCCCCTTCCATCGCCCTTTCTGCGTTCTAGCCTCCCTGGGGTAGGCAGCTTTCCTTCTCCATGTCCTTCTACAGTGATGTTCCATCATTCCACAGGCCTAAAAGGGAAGGAACCAATTGACTATATAGATCGAGAACTCCGAGCTTAAGGAACTGCTTTGCTTCTTCTTTTAAGTGGTTTTCATGAGGTGTTGTCAGAGTGATGGAAAACCAGGTGCTACACATCCTGTTCTTACAACTGGGAAATGGAGGCTCCAAGTTACCATGCAGCCCCCAAGTGGCAGAAGCAGGCAGTTTGCGGCTCAAACTAGATCCTGTTGCCCCTAATCCCAAAGCCGGGCTGTTCACTGTGACACTGTGTCATGTGATACTGTGAGGTGGTGTCACACGCTCACTAAGGGCTAGACTCCATCTCATATACTTTTGCATTCTGACATTATCAACTTCCTGAATTGACCTGCCTTCTAGAACTTGTACAGGAAACTGAGGCACAGGGAACTTAATGGTAAGCCACAGCTACAACAGGTCAGGATTTGAGCTAAGTGTCTCTCCTTCAGATATGATGCTCAGTCTCTGAACTTCCACCCTTAGGATAGGGGATCAGACAGGGCAAGAAGAGTGCCCCCTATAGGCACTCTTGGTGAACTGATCATTCATACAGGGGACAGGGCTGAAGGGAAGAGTTCAGGGTGGGGCAGGGGCTACTTTCTGTCTTGACAGTGTAATTCAGCACACAGGCACATACTTGGCTCCCTGGATGGCTGGGTCACCTTCAGGGTGAGTCACCTCCTGGGAGATCTGGATGTCCTTCCGTCATGCTTTCCTCATGGCACAGCTCTAGACAAAGGGCCTTTTGGAAATTAAGCCCAGGTGATCTCCCTGGCGCCTTCTGCACTAATCCTTCCAGGAAGGCCAAGGTGGCCCCAGGAGACAGGCCAGCCTCAGAGCCACTGGGGCAGGACTGGCCTCAGAATTGAAGGCAGTAATAGAGCCTGGGAGGATGGACAACAGCCACACTCAGGTAGACACCATGCTTGGACCTCAGCAGGTCACATGGGCTCCTGCTTCCTCGGGTGAGGAAAAGCATATTTGGACTCTTGCGTTTTACCTCAGGTTAAATGGTAATAGATATGTTTGCTTTGCAGCATCTGGGTCACAACTCATGGGTGCCAGGCAGTAGAAAGTCAGAGTTTACAGAATGGAGGTCCAGAGACACAGATGGGACCATCATCTGCAAATGCCACTCCTAATCTCTCCATGACACAGAGGTGTAGACAGAAGCACAGGGAAGGGCAGGCATGGTCCAACGTGGTGCTCACAGCAAGCTGGGTAGAAACCACTGTGCACGGGGCTGTTGCTCGCACTGGGGGAGTCACGAGGGACTGTGGTCTCTTGGGGCTTCAGGCATGATCCAGACATTTTCTACTTAATCTTTTACATTCTTCACTGTGCAGAGCCAGACTGAAGCCAGGGAGGAAGAAGTCACCCTGGTCTCAAGGGTAAACTCCAGCCCCAGAGCCCTTCTGGCCCTCGTGGGATTTAGACAGCTCATCTAGGATTTCTTCTTCATGCCTTGGGTGGCTTGTGGAGCCTGCAAGGACCCTAGATGGTGCTGATGCTGAGAAATCCCTGTCCCTAGAAGTGTGTCGTGTACCAAGTCCCATATTCAGCTTTGTGGACCAGGATGGATTTGATCACCAATTCACCTTAAGCAGGCAGAAGCTGGCAGCAGGACTAAGCCCATATGGTCCCCTTAATTACTGCATTAATATAACTGCTGTAGATGGGGAAACTGAGTCCCAAAGAGGAGCCCAACCAGGAAAACAGATGATGCTGTGTTGACACAAGCAAAGCTTGCCAGGATTTGAGTATATGCCACTGCCTTCAAAGCCCCTTTGATGCTAGGGAAGGGCAGAAAGCATCTGTTGGTCGGGGGCTGACAATGAAGGACCAAGGCTTGCCGGGGTAGGAGAGAGAACATCCTGGGCTCTCTCAGTAGTAAGTGGGAAGGCTGGGGCCTGGAGGAGGTGGCAACAAACGGATGCAAAAACATAACCTGGTCTGGGGCTGGGTGTGGGGAGCAGAAGGCCTCAGTGAGTGCCCAGGCCAGCGGGGACTCAGTCATCATCTGTGGTTACACTGGCAGCTGTGCTTATGTTGGGCTGTGAGCTGGTCACTGTCCTGGTTTCCCTAGAGAATTTACATCTTAGATGGGTCCAGGGATTGCTGGGTGGTCCAGAGGGGGAGGAAAAGACATGGTAAATGGCAGGACTGGCGCGTGCAAAGGCCCAGAGGCAGGGAGAGTGAGGAAAACACGGAATAGGGGAGAGCATAGGAGAAGATGGGGTGAGCTGTGGAGTCTTGGGTGTCAAGGGAAGTTGGGGCAGAAGAGTGGGCGACTGATGCCTCTAGGGGATTAGAGAGCCATGGGGGACAGGGAGGTGGGGGACTTTGAGTGAGGGAATGCTCTATAGTATGGCAAGATTCAGGCTACATGAATACATAAAATCATCATAGGCCTGGGCTTTCCCTGTGGAAATTTATCTAAAAAATTGTAGCCTGTGTGTAGAAGTGGGTAGTGTCACATTCAGCACCTCACTTTGAAGTATATAAAACAGAGCTCAGTTGGTTGAGGGCTCACTGGCTTCGTGTAGAAAGTCTTGGATTCAATCCACAGCATCACACAAACCAAGCATGGTGGCGACTGGCTGTGATCCCAGCCAGGTGAATGCAGGAGGCTCAGCAGTTCAAGGCTATCCTCAGCTACATGGTGCATTTGAGGTCAGCCTGGGATACAGGAGAGTTTGTCCCCGTACATAAATTAAAATAATCATGAAAATAAGAAGTGGCTCCATGGTTGGATAAACACATGAGAGAGCAGGCACCACGCACAGAATGCAGACGTTGGTGAGGCTGACGGGAGCTGACAGGTGTGTGGTGGTCACTGGGTGGTTCCCTCAGCTTTGCTGTACGTGTGAGTTTTTCCCCTCATGATGAAACACTTGGGTGGGGGGATCTTCTGTAGGTCTAAAACATTCTATCTGTGAGCTGTTCCACATGCCAGGAGTTGGAGTCATATTCACCACCCAAGGTCTCCAAATCGTGAGGCAGGTATTGCCTTCATTCACCCTATAGAGACAGTATAAACTTGGAGAGGACGGGGTCACACAGTGAAACTGAGTTCTGTAAGGTGGAGCAGGTCCAGTCTACCCACCAGGGCACCTAGAATGGCCAATATCTGTCTTGAGGGGGGATTAGAACCCAGATGTGCTCACCTGAAGGCTTGAGATCTCCAAGAATTTAGCCAGATCAGGGCGATAAAGCCCAGCTCATGTGACACCATCCGGAGCTGAACACACTTCTTGGAATTAGCCACAAACCACAAACTCTTGTGGTTTTGGGGCTCAATGCTCAAGTTGTAGAGAAAATCTGAATTCCGGTCTTATAATTCTAGTCTGTCATAATTACATGGCTCTTCCCTGTCCGGGTCCCCACTCAGACTGTGGCCACTTTATAAAGCTGATCTGTGACCAGACTTAGCCCATAGCAGAGGCCTGGGCAACAGACCTCTGAGGATTGATTTGCACGCCCCCTCAAGGGTAAGGAGGAGTCCTGTCCCTGTCACAGGTCCAGGCTGGCAGGGGAGGCTGAGGCCTGGTGAGGGGATGAGAAACCCCACCCTCCAGGCCTTCTGGGAAGCCCTGCCAGCTGTCAGGACCTCAGATATCAATAGGGCCAAATCAGGACACACATGTATGCAAAAGCTATGCCCAGCTTTCCCAGGGATGTGGGCCCAGAATTTTTATTACCTTGGTGGTGCTTTTTAGTTGCTTTCTAGTGCTAGAAAAAACCTCCGATGATCCCCATTTAAAAAAAAAAATGCAGAGTTCTTTAGGCATGAGATCAGGATGAGATGAAGAAGCCAGAAAACAATCTTGGGCGTATTATTTTTAATATTCTAGTATAAATGAGTTTTTTCCCAGTCTCCTGAGACAAGATGGGCAGATGTAGCTCAGATGTGCTGCGGAACCCAGAGTGGTGGGAACAAGCTGAAGAGAATGTCTAAGCGGAAGGAGTTAGTGTTAGCCATGAAGACTGTCAATGTGTCCATGCTCTGAGGCAGACGGATGAGAACCCTGGGGAGATGGAGTGGGTGAAGGAGACAATGCCAAAGTGTCCTGGAAGACAATCAGCCGAGCCCAAATCAGGTGTCACCCCATGTCAGCATGCCTCTCACTTCCTAAGGGTCTGAGGCTACTGTCCTAAAAGAAGAACAACAACTTGCATGGATTAGATATCTCCGTTTTGTGGCTATGAGTTAAAGGTCTTTTGTCTAAGGACTAGAATCTAGATACCTGGGATCCAGAGCCATATTCTTAAACATATGGTGTGGATCCACTGCTCTAAGGGAGGGAAGAGTATTTGCTGGCTGACTGGAAGTATAGAAGAGTATTTGATAGCTACGTGGGTGAGTGGATGGGTAGATGGATGAATAGATGCATGGTGGAAGGATTAATGAATAGGTGGGTGGATTAACGGATTGATGGATGGATGAATCAATGGATGAATGAATTGCTCTGTTTCTCAACCTGTGGGTTACAACCCTTTTGGCAAACCTCTATTTCCAACAGTATTTACATTATGATTCATAAAAGTAGCAAAATTACAGCTACAATGTAGCAACAAAAATAATTTTATGGTTGGGGATCACCACAATATGAGGAACTGTATTAAGGGTTACAGCAGTAGGAAGGTTGAGAATCACCAGACTAAATGAATGGGTGGATATATGATTGGATAGTCTAGATGCTTAGATAACACATAGAAAAATGGATGGGTGGATGGGAAGGTAGGTGTATAGATGGATGTATGGGCAAATAGATGGGAGAGTGGGTAGGTGTATGGATTGATGTGTGGATGGATAGACAGATGGATAGATAGAAGGATTGGCAGGTGGATGAGTCAGAGGGAGGATGGATTGGTGGATGGATGTACAACTTAGTAGCTATTTGGATAATAGATGGACAGGAAAATAGGTAGAATGCTGAAAGGATGCCTGGGTAGGAGGAGAAGAATGAGTAGAATGAGAGGTGGGGGGATGAGTAGATGGACAGGTGTTGGAGAGAGAGATACAAAGAGCTGCCCAGCTTCCAGTGTGCTCTTTCTGTTGGAATTCTCATCTCTTCCTCCAGAGCTCAATTAGGAAATTCCATCTTGGGCAATAGATTTCTATGCTCTGGAATATTTTTTCAATGAGTATTTTTGTCACTAGATCATTTTTTTATTTGAAAAATTTTAAAGTGGTAGCAGTAATTCTGGACTATGTCCTACTGTGCGACTCTTGTCAGTTTCCTGTCTCTGGGTCTTGGAATTCTAATATGACTTCTAGGCTGAGGGTGCTTATCTCTGCTCACTGGCTAGAGCTGGATGGATTAATAAAAAGAAGGACAGGTGGATGATGGAAGGAAGGATGGATGGATGGATGAAAGGATGGATATGTGAGTGGATGGGTGTATGGGTGGATGGATGTGTGAGTGGATGGATAGAAGGATGGATATGTGAGTGGATGAGTGTATGGGTGGATGGATGTGTGAGTGGATGGATAGAAGGATGGATGTGTGAATGGATGGGTAGGAGGATGGATAGGAGAACCAATGGATGGGTGAGTGGATAGGATAGACAGATGGGTGGGTAGATAGGTGGATTGATGAGTGAGTGGATAGATGCATGGATGGGTAGGTAGATAGACAGATATCAGGACAGATGGATGAATGTGTGAGTGAATAAAAGGATGGATGGGAGGATAGTCAAAGTTGTGACACACACTATCTCAGCAGGAAAGCAACATCAGTATGTGGACTGCGTGGTGTGTGGCTGCTCTGTCTGTGGCAGCTGTGTGTGGCATCCGCCAAGACACAACCACAGTCCTCAGAGTTACAAAAGATGTGCTGGGCGATGGTAAGTCCAATCCTAATTGGGGTCATGGGTGACATGGGAAGGAGATGGGAGATGAGTCAACTCTCTAGTACCTGAGGACCCTCCCCATGCTAGCAGACCCCATGGTTAGTGGCTGGACGACCTCTCCCTTTGGGCTGTAGCTTCTATTTTCTCTTGGATGCCACTTCCTAGGCATTAGCTGATTCTCTTGAGCCAGTAGACAGCAGAGATTAAGAACTTGGGCCCCAGGGCCAGGATTCCTGAGAATCAAACCCTGCTTATACAAACCCGAGTCTCAGTTTCCTCATCTGGAAAGGACTGGTGTCGGGAGAGCTGAGTGGGATGACGTGTGGAGACTCACATGGTTCCTGGGGCACAAAAGTTCAGGTACCAGTGCCTTTGGGCTGTAAGTCCTTACTCTGTACCCTGAGAAATGAGGACCTGTGGTGGCCCCTGTTCCTGACCAGGATCCAGTGAGGATGCTAAGATGACTGCCTATCTACCGATCTAAGAGCTTCAGAGCCTTTTGTGTCTTCATTTCATCAAATGCAGGCTGTTGTTCTGGCCCTGGCTGTTCCCCAGGAATTTATAATTCACAAGAAAGTAGACTTTATCAGGCCACAAAGTGAGGGATACTCAAAAGGGAGAGAGAGAAAGGAAGGCCATCAAGGTTTGGAATCTAGCTTCAGGGATGGGAGTAACACCCAGGGCATGAGCTCACTGGGTGCTAGTCTGTCTTCTTGATCTATTGCTGCTTTTTTCCTGGGGGATGGGGTGGCAGGATGAGGTCCCACAAGTAGGGTGACGCTCTCTCAGGTGGTACCTGGAGACTGGGAAGGGGAGTCTCCTGCCTGACACCTGTGCTTCTCCACAGCCATCTCAGGCACAATTCAGAAGAGTGATGCCTTCCGCTCCGCCCTGAGGGAGGTGCCCGTGGGTAAAGCCCGTGGTGATGGTGGAGGGCCCCTCTTGGGTGGACTGCTTGGTGGAAGTGAAGGGAGCAGTGGTGGGGGAGGAGGTCTCTTGGGGGGCCTGCTTGGTGGGAGTGGAGGAGGTGGTGGTGACCTGTTGGGTGGAGGCCTATTGGGTGGCAGTAGTAGTGGTGGGGGGCTGCTAGGTGGTGGTGGCAGTGGTGGGGGGCTGTTGGGTGGCAGTGGGGGACTGCTAGGTGGTGGTAGCCATGGTGGGGGTCTGTTGGGTGGCAGTGGGGGACTGCTGGGTGGTGGAAGCCATGGTGGAGGTCTGTTGGGTGGTGGTAGCCATGGTGGGGGACTGTTGGGTGGTGGTAGTGGCCATGGTGGAGGGCTGTTGGGTGGTGATGATAGCCATGGTGGAGGGCTGTTGGGTGGTGGAGGGAGCAGTGGTGGGGGTCTGTTGGGTGGCAGTGGGGGGCTGCTGGGTGGTGGTAGCCATGGTGGGGGTCTGTTGGGTGGTAGTGGGGGGCTGCTGGGTGGTGGTAGCCATGGTGGGGGACTGCTGGGTGGCAGTGGTGGCCTTTTGGGTGGTAGCAGGCACCGCTATGATGACTACAGACGAGCTGAATTCCCCCGAGGTGTCGGTGGTGTCCCCTACAACGACTTCCATGTCCGAGAGCCTCCCCCCAAATACACCAATGGCAGACAGCTTGGTGGCAATTACAAATATGGTCACATTGAGGCGAATGACAACAGAGCCCAGCTGGGGGGCAAATACCGCTATGGGGAGATCCTGGACTCTGATGGGAGCCTCAGGGACCTACGGCATGAAGACTACCGTCCTTCAGACTATGCCTACCACCGCGGCTCCGGGCGGTACAGGTCTGCAGCAGACCCATCCTCGGTGGGCAGGCTCCACAGGCGTGAACTGAGGCCTAGAGAGATCCCAGCTGATGTAGCCACTGGGCCCCCGGGCCACAACGACTTCCATGTCCGAAAGCCTCCCCCCATATACGTCAATGGCAGACAGCTTGGTGGCAATTACAAATATGGTCACATTGACGACAGAGCCCAGCTGGGGGGCAAATACCGTGTTTTGGAGATCCTGGACTCTGGTGGGAGCCTCAGGGACCTATCACATGAAGACTACCATCCTTCAGACTCTACCAACCACCGCGGCTCCGGGCGGTACGGATCTGCAGCAGACCCATCCTCGGTGGGCAGGCTCCACCGGCGTGAACTGAGGCCTGGAGAGATCCCAGCTGGTGTAGCCACTGGGGCACTGGGCCCCGGAGGCCTGCTGGGCACTGGGGGCATACTGGCAAATGAAGGCATTCTGGCAGGCCAAGGGGGCTTGCTTGGAGGAGGTGGTCTTCTTGGAGATGGAGGACTTCTCGGAGGAGGTGGCGTGCTCGGTGTGCTGGGTGAAGGAGGCATCCTGAGCACCGTACAAGGCATCACTGGGTAAGGAACTGAGCTCCCCCTACTGACAGGTGAGCCACAAACTGGCAACCATGCCCTGAGGCTGAGGAGAGGTTAGGACTGGACATGTTGACAGGTCCAAGTTACACAGTCTACAGTGTTCACATGAAAAAGGTCAGAAGCCTAGACCCAGCACTGCCTCTTTTAGTTGAGTGTGACATTAGGACATTCTTTTCGACTCTCTGTCTTTCAGTTTACTGGACTGTAGAATGATCAGAGTAACTCAATTTATGAAGAAAAATAATCAAGAATTTAAACTATGTGACATATATAGTATATGCCATATACTATATGGTTCATGGTATACCATATGCTATAACCTCATAATGAAGCAGGTTAGACTTACTAGTTATAATTATGTATTATAATTCCAGCCATGCCCAAGTTCCCTGCCATAGTCATTTAACTCAACACACTTAGCCTGGAAACACACACCTCAGTTCCCAGGGAACTTGCTGGCTGGTGGGGTGTGTGGGATTGGCGGAAGAAGCTGGATCTAGTCAAACAGTCCACAAGGACTGGCAGAAGCTTCTGGTGAATAAGAATGCACAGAATGAGGGAGAGTCACCACCCTGGGGTTCAGGGTAGGTGGCTTCACATTAAGAGTACCCTGACTGAAGTTTGAGGATTGTGCAGGAAGGATCCAGCAGGGGGCAGTGTCTTCGCGAAAGAGTCAAAGGAAATGAAGGGTATAGAACTGCGAACAGATGCCCCCGTGGGTGGGATGCTCGGCCATGGTGTTTTTTGCCTTGAACTTCTCTATGTTTTGCCTATGGACCTCAAGTATCTCTGTAATAGGAGGACAGAGTGCGGGGAGCAGAGGAGGCAGAGTGAGGGAGGGTGTTCTGTGGGCAGCGGAGGGCAGCAGTCGCCAGCTCATCTCTCTTGACTGTATACAGGCTGCGTATCGTGGAACTTACCCTTCCCCGGGTGTCTGTGAGACTCCTGCCCGGTGTGGGTGTCTACCTGAGCTTGTACACCCGGGTGGCCATCAACGGAAAGAGGTACGTGCCCTAGGTCCAGGAGAGGTCCCTGACAGAAGAGCTTGGGCAAGCTACCTTTTCTCATCATGTGGTTGCTGCATCCATCATGGTGGGAGGAGCAGGGAGACGGAGTGTTTGAACTTCGAGTCAGCCTGTGGTGGTCCCTTCAGCGGGAAAGGCAGCCCATGGTGGTGTTCAGAGTCTGGGCAGCTGGAGGTAGGGAGTAGCCTAAGTCCCAATACTTGGACAAGTCTCCTAATGCTACCAAGTCTTTTCGAGTTCGCTAGCAAGGCCCTTGCTCTGCTTCTGGTTGGCTGTGGCCACAGGGAGAGCGCCTTCCTAGTCATTCACTGTGGGGACCTTGGAGAGTGGGACTCATTTCCTCGGGGTGGGGTGGAGCCACATCTACAAGGTCACTATGGTTACCTTACAAACCAGAGTTTGTACCAAGCCCTGTTCCTAAACCTTTAAACTTCTCACTGGCTGAGGGTGAGGGAGATTTGTTCCGATGCCTTGAGGCAGTGGGATAGCACTTGGTTTGGGGCTCTGAGATATGGTGTCAGGAACAGTCAGTGCTCAGACCTGAGGTGACACGTGCCTGACAGGCCTGCACAAGACTAAGACTTGGTAAGAGTGGCTCATGGTCTCATTGGTCACCTGGTCTCCCTCAGCCTCATCGGCTTCCTGGATATTGCGGTGGAGGTAAACATCACGGCCAAAGTACGGCTGACCATGGACCGCACAGGCTACCCGAGGCTGGTCATTGAGCGCTGTGACACCCTCCTGGGAGGCATCAAAGTCAAGCTGCTTCGGGGGTGAGTGCGAGGTGGAGAGGAACAGGGCACTGCCGTCACCCATCCCGGGAAATAAGATGGTCCCACACAGAGACCACACACACTGAGAGACTGGCACCTACTTGGTGGTAATTCAAGGGCTGCACCTTTGAACCCAGGATGTGGGCATCCATCCACCTCTGGAAGACCTGCCCAGATTCAAATCTCAGTTACGCTGCTCCTTGCTGTGTGATCCTGAACAACTCTAAGCCCTAGATTCTACATCTGGGAAATGGGGTGAATTCTGTCTTTGGGAACCAAGATAACAAGCCTAAAGCAGTTGATGTAGAATCTGGCATGTCAGAGTTTATGAAAATATATCCCAGAGGGCTTATGTGTCCGAGTGTCCCAAGAGAGAAGTTTCTCATCAGTGTACCCCTGATTGGGTGTGTGTATAAAAGATTTTTCTGTCTTCTCTACAAAGCGACTATCCTTTGTCCAGAGAGTTGTCAGGCATCCCTGTACTGGCCAGCATGTTGTCCCCAGGTCTGGGAGACCTTGGATGAGGGCACATTAAACACAGCTCAGAGCACAATGCCTGCCTGTTCACTCCCTCAGTCTTTGGGTCTCTAGTCCTTGTTTTCTCTCCCGTCTTACTAATCCTTTGGCCCCATCACCCCAGCCCACATCTCATGTGCACTCTAGGAGTGAGAGAATCACTGTGCAACCAGAATCCCAACCCCCTCTCCTTGTGCTTTAGGATAGATAGGGACAGAGAAAACAAGGCTCCAGCGTCCAAAACACAGATCCTCCCAGACTTCCTCATCCACTTCGTTCAGAATGTCAAATGATGGAGGTGCAGATGTAGCTGGCCATGGCTGCTCATTGTAGTTCCTCTGCTTCCTGTCAGGCAGACACCAGTGTGGCTCCACAGCCCCTCCCCTCCATGCACAGAGGCATCTGCTCTGAAGCCTGAAGCACTTGCTCTTTCCCTTCATTCAGCTGGGAGGGTTTTCTGCACCCAAACACTGCAGTGCCCTTGTCTAACTCCTTAGAGCTGCGTGATATTCCTGGATGAGCTGTCATTCATTTGCCCACACCCTGTTTCATCCATCTGTTTCTGGGACAGTCTGTAGCTGTCTATAGATGCCATTTGACAGGAGGCCGGATGGAGCTCACCACTTCCCATAAGGAAATATATATAGATCAGTGACACACCATCTCTAACACACCAGTACATGTGCAGCTGTGTGTGATGTCCTCAGGCACATTCCTGGGGACCTCAGGAGAGCCAGGACAGGATCCACCTCCTGAAGGTGAATCCACTTACAAAGAGGACCAAGGCACACAGCAAGCCTTGGGAGGTGTCCAAGCCTCCGTTTCTGCCAGGATGCTGCTCCACAGAGAAGTGGCAGTTGGCTCTTTGTGGGGGAGGGGTCCAGGTACAGTGTAAGGAATCAGCAGGAGTGGTGTTGAGGACTGAGCCTACCAGGGAGACTTTGTGTCTGTCTGTCTGTCTGTCTGTCTGTCTGTCTGTCTGTCCGTCCGTCTGTCGACCTGTGCATCATCTGTGTGCATGACCTATCTCTGACTTTCATCAGCTGGGATCCAGGTAAGCATTGGTGACCCACTCTGGTCAGGTTCATGGCCTCCTTCCTGATCTATTAAATAGCTCCTGCCACCCACGTTTCCTTGAGTGTGAGCCTCAATGGGCACATGTTCTTAGCTAGCTTTTTCCTATTGCATCCATACATGTGTTTTGAGCCCATGTAATGTTCTATATGCCATACTGTGAGCTTAAAGTAGTATATCCATTCATACCCAGGGAAAATGACAAGCCAATAGCCCTGCCAAAGACAGAAGAAACTGGAGGGAAGTTCTGGCTAGCTAGGAATCTGGGATGTCCCAGCCTCTCTGGTGTGACAGAAGCCTGATATCTGTGGTTTGTGGAAAAAAGGAAGGAAGAAAGAGAAAGGGAGAGAGAGGAAAATAAGGAGGGGAGGAAGGAAGAAAGGGGAGAGGAATAAAGAGGAAGAGGTTAAAGAAAGAACAGAAGGAAGGGTGGAAGAGAGAAAGGAAAGGAGAAGGGATGGATGGATGGATGGATGGATGGATGGATGGGAGGAAGGGAAGGAGGGAAGGAAGTTAGCTATTGGCCTATGTGGACAGGCCTGAGGAAGAGCTCTCTGTCTAGTGCCACTGTCCAGGGCTCAGGAGCTCTCAATGCTCAGAACTGGAAACTGGCATTGGTGTGGCTGGACCACCCAGAGCCCTCCATGCCTGTGAGTCTCCTCACCCTGCCCCTCCCTCTGTAGGCTTCTCCCCAACTTGGTGGACAACCTAGTGAACCGAGTGCTGGCCAACGTACTCCCTGACCTGGTAAGGATGGGTGAAAGGGGTTTGTGTCTCCAGGGTCACACAGGTGACCCAGTGGGTTGGAAAGGGACAGGGCCGCCATGTTCATGTTGGTTGGGACCATTGAGTGGCAAGATGGGAGGGCCCAACCTGAGCACCCACAGCTCTGGACCCCAAGCTGGGGTGCTTTCTTTTTGAATGACAGCTCTAAATTTGTTTCCCATCTTTAAGATGGGCATTAAGAGAAATCCCCTCTCCTGGGCTGTGGTGAGGACACAGGGAAGAGTCAAGCCATCCACACTGCTTGCTGCTTCTGCCATGTATACATGTATACATGTATACATGTATACATGTATACATGCTCCTCAGCTTCCACACCTCCTGAGCCCCTGGTGTCTCTTTCCACAGCTCTGCCCCATTGTGGATGTGGTTTTGGGTCTCGTCAATGACCAGCTGGGTCTCGTGGACTGTAAGTGTTCCTCCTTTGCTGTGGTTGCCAATGTCTACTGATGCCCACTTGACCTAGCCCCAGGGGCACTGCAGCAGCTGGGAGGAGGGTGCAGGGCGGTGAGCCACCCTTGCAAGTCCCAGAAATTCCACAGTAGTCAGGCCTCCCACATTGGCTGTTACTGTTGCCACACGCCCTCCCCTTAGGGCCTGGGAAGTGTGGCCTAGACAACAGTCAGAATTCTGGGTGGAAGCCTGGCTCTGTCCTGGCAGCTATGGAAGTGGAAAGTGTCCTCACTCTCTAAAAGAAGGCAGTGTGGACCCTGACTAGACTCTGAGGACCAGGCTGCAGTGGTACCACCAGTCCTGGGTTTCTGAGATGGCTCCTGAAAGCAAGGCAGTCCTGTAGCATCCTTTCTCATATGGCAGCACCCACAATGCTTCAGCCTTTGACACCCACAGCCACACAGCAAAGCCATATTTGCTGTGGAGCCCATGTCTCTGGGACACCAGGCACCTTGAGGTTGACTTTCCAGATGGGGAAAGAAAGTGAAGAAGATAACGTGTTTATTACAAGCAGTCAGGGAAATGTAGGTCCAGCTGAGGAGCACATTGTACAGCCTTAAATGTTCCCCCTGGTGCACCGTGGTTCACAAAGTTACAAAGTTCATCACCATTGGGATCTCCTGACTCTACCACAGAATCTAAAAGGTGACATTAAACACACTTTCCAAAGGAGAGAGTGAGTTCAGAGAGATGCAGAGACTTGTCTGTGGTCACACAGCAAGGAGGAGTCAGAGACGGGGTTGGACCAAAACTGGCTCTTCCTTGAAGCATAAGCTGGATGGAGCCTTGGTCCACACACCATCCCCCAGCCTCCTCCATAGGTATGGAGGCACTGAAGGTATGTTTTGTAGGGAAGGGACCATAATGTGACCCTCTTCTTTTCCCACAGCTTTGGTGCCTCTGGGGATACTTGGGAGTGTGCAATACACTTTCTCCAGCCTTCCACTGGTGACTGGGGAATTCCTTGAGTTGGACCTTAATGTAAGTGATAGACTGGAAACCTTCTCTCTGAAGTTGAGTGTGGGCTTAGCATGGACACACACACACACACACACACACACACACACACGGGGTATTTACACATACTGGGAACAACATCTCATCAGGACCCTTCATGGATTAGAGGCCTAGGACAGGGCCGGGAAGCATCCTCCCCCAGCATTCAGTGCTTACTGTGAGCCAGGCACGTCCCAAGCCAGTGCTTCTTACTGATGAGCTCAGTGTGCTCCCAGAACTACAAGACTTGTTTCTCTGGCACAGAGAGGTGGCTCCATTATCAAGATCACACAGCTAGTGATTGCATGCTTGGGCTCTGAACCCAAGCATCCAGCTGCCAGTGTCTGCAGCTTCTGCTGGGGGCTTGGGTCTGCTGGAGAAGCACTGGCCATTAGCATGCTAGCACAAAGCTAACAACTGGCTTTTAATGAGTTTTCAAAAGTCTGGTTGGCTGTATTTGCTGCTCTCCATAATGCAAACACTCCCACGGTGGCCAGCGCCAACCTGGGAAATAGGACTTCACTGAAAAGTTGGGAGATTAGATCTTGTGAGCTGGAGTGAGCAGATCCTCCAGGACCCCATAGATCTGGCACCTACTGTGCATTGGCACCTGTGCCAGCACACCACTCCTGGGTCATGGGGGCATGATACTTCCCTGAGCCTCTAGCACAGAGATGTAGGTACATGCCCATGTCATATGGTTGTACTAAACATGTGCACAGATACGTGTGTCCATTGTAGAGACATGCTTCCTAGCCTGGGCCCACTGCTGAATGTGAAGCAGGGAATAGAACAAAGCCTCTGCTTTAGGGGAATTTCTGATCTACTGCAGGAGAAGCCATGAGAATTCTTTAAGCAAACAGGCAGTTACGGACCCAGCGCCTAACCTAAAACAGGGATTGGGATGCACTAGCAAAGCCAGTGCGGGCTTCTAAGAGGATGTAGCCCTTGAACTGTCAATGTGTGCATGCACAGGGGCCTGCACCGTTCATGGCCTGTATGGTTAGAGAAATGCAACAAGTACTGAAGGGAAAAGTGGGGGGGGGGGGTAAGGAGGTGGGAGGGGTTCTGGCCCGGTGCTGGCCTGGTGCTGGTCCTGGTCACTGATGTGCAGAAAGAAGGTGAGGGCAGAGTAGCTAACCTCTGAGTCCAGAAAGGTCCCTGGAGCACTGCACTGGGCATCGTCTTTGGAGATGGGTGTGCCAGTGTGGACTGTGCAGGTGCAGGGGCAGGCACACATGGACATTGGACCTGTGCCATAGTGCACACATGTGGGTGTGTGCATGTTTGTGTGTAATTGTAATTGGTCATAAAGCAGGAGCTGCCATGACACCATTTCCTTTCAAGCAGAGGAAGATCTGTCCATAACAGTAGCTCAAAATCGTGGGTGCAACCAGGAAGGACTGTCCAGACACCCTCTTCCAACCCCCAGTCTCATTTTCTTCCCTCCCCTTTTCTATGCTCCTTAGACTCTAGTTGGGGAGGCAGGAGGTGACCTCATTGACTACCCCCTGGGGCGGCCAGCTATATTGCCCAGGCCACAGATGCCAGAACTACCCCCCATGGGTGACAACACCAACTCCCAGCTGGCCATCTCTGCCAATTTCCTGAGCTCGGTGCTGACCATGCTGCAGAAGCAAGGTGCTCTGGATATCGACATCACTGATGGCATGGTGAGTTGACCTAGCAGGGCACTGAGTGGCTGGCCTGGGTTCTTCCTAGCCTATGCTTTAGAGGAAGGACTGAGGGTGGTCCTGCCTTTTACCCAGTACCCCATTTGACCCTTATGATAGTGATCTACCCACCTATTCACTCATCTACCCATCCATCCATCTATCCATCCATTCATGTATCCATTCATGTATCATCCATCCATCCATCCATCCATTTCTTTATCCATCCCTCCATCTCTCCATCCATCCATCTATCCATCCATGTCTCTATCCATCCATCTATGTATTCATCAATCTTTCCATCCATTCATCCTCCATTCCTCCATCCTTCCACCCCTCCATCCCTTCATCTCTCCATCCATCTATCCACCCCTCCATCCCTTCATCTCTCCATCCATCTATCCATCCATCCATCCATCCATCTCTCCATCCATCCATCCATCCATCCATCCATCCATCCATTCACCCTTCTTTCCTTCCTCTCACCCATTCATTATCTGTCTATCAGAGCCTCTCACATGCCTCATAGACATGACAGTAAGCTGCTTCTGGTCCCAGGAGGAGGCAGTTGGTCTCTGTTTGGTGTGGTTTATTTCAGTCCTTTATTAAAGGAATAGCGTATTCACAAGTGAGCACCTTAACATGAATATTTAGAACTTTTTCAGTTGGTCAACATGCATACACAATCAAAAGATGCATGAAAAGAAAACACTAGCATCCTGGAGAAGCATGCAGGAGCACTCTCTCCATCCTTTAATAGATTTCTGACCTTCAAAACAGCTGCAGTGTAGTGCAGTCATGCTTACAAGTGCTTCATCCACTTTACCAGATCCTATTTTGCCACGTGCAAATCACACCTATTTATTCAGATACCTTCCTTCTGACTTACCCATCCACTCACCCACCCACTGTTCATCCATGCCTCCATTTACCATTTATCCATGCAATTCCCATCAACCATTCACAAACCAATACAATCATCCATCCAGCAGCCATGTGGCTGCACCCATCCACCCACCCACCCATCCACCCACCCATCCACCCACCCATCTACCCACCCACCCATTCATCTATTACCTAGACACCCATTTATTATCTCTCAGTCCATCCATCCATCCACCCACCCACCCATTCATCTATTATCCACTCAGGCATCCATCCATTATCGCTCAGTCTATCTACCTATACACTTATCCATTATCCATCCAGCAATCTACCCATCCATCCTCCAATGTTCTGGGACAGTCTGAGGTTTTGAAGTGTGGCAATATAATCCATACATGTCACAGCTTCTCTTAAGCATGAGCTATTTTTTTTAAATCACTACCCAGAACATGGGGATCTGTAATTCTGCCAAGAAGAAAGTGTCCACTTAGGTCCGGTGTAGGTAGCACTCTTGCAGTTATTAGTGTTCCTATCGACCATGTGACCAGGGCCCTGCCCTGACAGTGCACCTATGCAGGAGGCAATGACTTTGTTTCATCTGCTGCTGCGTTGGTTCCATGGTCTCTCTGTCTCTCTGTCTCTCTATCTCTCTCTGTCTCTCCTTCCCTCCCTCTTCTTTTCCTCCACACCTCTCTCTTTCTCTTTCTGACAAGTGGTATTGACTTTCATCCTTAATCATCTGAGGTTTTAGGAAGTGAGTAGAGATGAAGAAGAAGTGAAGGAACTCACAGCAGAGGAGGCCAAGCAGACACTAGGCTGTGCACATGGACTTGCCCTGGATTTCCTGGATTTTGCAAAGAATTCTACCAGAGAAGAAAGATTTGGGCTTGCCTTGAATGCATCAGGTCATATGTGTAGATAGACATCCTAAGTGGTTGGCCCCATCCACTTAGCCACACAACTGCAATGTGGTCTACACAATGGCCATGGGCTTTCCAAGGGATGTGTCTGTTTCAGGGTGCATTGAATTCTAGGCGTGGTGTTATAGCACCTGTCTGTCCCCATTGTCTCAGGACTTACATGACCTTGTCTTTGTCCCACAGTTTGAAGATCTCCCTCCACTTACCACATCCACACTGGGGGCCTTGATTCCCAAGGTATGTGTCCTTGTCTCTAGCTTCTTTTATGTCTTCAGGGGAATGTCTCCATGTCACTGGTATATATAATTAGTGCTCTGCAGTTTTAAGTGGTGCCCCTTTGGTTAAGAGAAAACAGGAGTCATGGCTGCAGGTCTCTGCAGACAATGATGACACCAGGAATGGCTTTGCCTCTTCATTTGGGCAGGGTTCTAGCCTGGCTTCTTGAGGCTCAGGATGGGTGTAGAGGCTAGATCCTGATGAAGGGACACAGGAGGGTCAAGGATGACATAACCTGAACCGTGGTGGTGGGCCAGCCTGCACAGTCTTGCTTTGGCTTGGCCACACCTGGGCGGGGTGACTATGCAGTGCTGGAGTTTGAACTCAGGGTCTTGCATATTTCAGACAAGTGCTCTCCCCTCTTGTGTGACTTTGGGCATAGTCTTAGCATTTCTGAGCTTACTCTTCTCATTTGTAGAAAATGGCTCATCCAGGTTGTCCAGAGGAACAGCCAGGAGTGGGTACACACAGGCCTGTTCTGGAGGAGTTGTCAGGTGTTCAGAGAAAGGCATGACTCAGCATATTAAAGCTGCCAATGACCTCACCTGTCTCAGCCTTTGTTTATCTCATCTGGAAACGAAGGCCCAGAGTGGGCATTTGCAGATGTTAACAGCTGTTCTTGCTGATATCTACAGATTCCCTTTTAAGTGGCCCTGTAAAGGCAGAACGAAGGCCTCTCTATTCCCAACTGAGTATCAAAGAACTCTATGCGTGGGAGAGGCCACATGGGGTGGAGGATACTCATTTAAAGCCCTCTGGATCCGTCCCCATCTCTTTCTGTCTGCCATGTTAGTTCAGGAGATAGAGAAGCCACTGGCAATAAAACTCAGCGAGTGATCGTTACTGCCCTCGAGTGTTTGGCATTTAAGCAGCACACTGAGTTCTAAGCCTCTGCAGCTCCGTCTGTACCTGAGGTCCTTGTCCAATGAAAGAGGGGATTCTGGGACAGTCTCATGAGATATCAGGGGCAGTATGCACAGGACCGTCCCAGAATCCCCTCTTTCATTGGGAGACAGATCCCATTCTCTTCTGGGCAACAGGCACAGAGAGATCACACAGAGCCAGAGCCCATTTACAAGAACACAGGGTTTTAAATGGCTCAAGATGGTCTCAGGGGTTGAGGCTAGACAAGGTGGCAAGTGGTTTGAGCCATAGAGAGCGGCTTGACCAAGCTCTGGTGGCCTCCCAGGGTGCTGCTGCTTTGGGGACACAGTCCCCACTACCTTGGGGTCTCTGAAGGAAGCATTGCTAAGTCTCAAAGACACTACCTCTTTTGATTGAGGTGTTTGGACCCCAAGTTTCACTGGGAAAACATCCTGAAAATCTCTATGAATAACCAGTTGGCCAAATGTCTGATTAGTTGGTGCTCACACCCTTGAGGGTGATTTTGGAGAATGAATTAAATGGCTGAATTTACTGAATTTGCTCATGGACCAAAATTTTGTACAGAAGACTATCAGCCCTCTTGTGTCTTCTTAGGCAAAATCTCCCTCATCCCAGCCATGGGCAAAATCTGCTTGAGAAACAATTGTTTTCCACTCCCTCTGAAAGTGACCAAGAGATTGTGCAGTGTTAAAAGATTCTGCTTTCCATGTTTAGAGTTTTATATGGAATTAACTGGGTATTTAGTAACTGTGATAAACCAGTCTTTTAATGAGCTTCAGCCAGCTAGCTTTGGGGAGCTGATCTGCCCCTAAGTGCCTGTATTGGGGTCCCCAAGGGGACTCAGCCAGTTCCTGCTGGTGAACTCTACCTTGAGATGACTCATGGCTACCTTCTCATCCCAGGGTATAAAGGGTCCTGCGTGCTCTGCTGGTCATAGACAGTAAGCTGTAACAGTTGTCTCTGGCCTCAGTTTCTCCTCTAATCCAGGGGGAAAAAGTGCTCAGAGTGACTGAATTAATAAAATTTTGACTGACACTCAGACCCTGTTCCAGTGCTTCAGGAGACCCCACTTGGCTCTCAGCCAGATCCCGGGCATCTTCCTGTGTCTGGCATTGAGCTTGAGGCTCCGTCCATCTTGTCACAAGTAGTTTGTGTGGTAGTCCCATGTGAGGGGATCAGAGAGATCAGCCTCTTGTCCTAATCAACAGTAGGTCCATGCCTTTGCCTGGACTGAGTGGGCATCCTGTGTGGAGGAACCTCCCCCCAGTCTGCCCACTCTGAGTTTGGAGGTTGGCTGATAAAAGTCCACTTCCAATGACCCTGACCACCCAGTCTGGTTCTGCCTGCAGGTGTTCCAGCAATACCCTGAGTCCCGCCCACTCACCATCAGGATCCAGGTGCCCAACCCCCCAACTGTGACACTGCAGAAGGACAAGGCACTGGTGAAGGTGTTTGCCACCTCTGAAGTTGTGGTCTCCCAGCCCAATGATGTAGAGACCACTATCTGCCTCATCGATGTGGTATGCGTCTGATATGAAGCTCCCCACCCCCAAGCTACGTCTAAAGACAGAGCCATAAGGTTTCCCAGGCTCCTTGTCCTCTTCATATCCCCACAGCCCCACAGGTGGTGAGCCATCCAGCTTAGGGGTCAGGGAAGCTGGCTCACATCCAGCCTTTATCACTTTTGGCTGTGAGACTTTCGGTTAGTTGCTCCCTGTCTCTGGGCCTGGCTTTTTTCTCTCCTTGAAGAGTGTCAGCTGGGCATTAGTAAGCTTCTTGGAGCAGCTTTGGGAATATCACGAAAGTCTTGAGTGTACTTGTCAGTGTCCAGACAGACCACATAGGCAATATTCACCTGACATAACTATGTGTTATATCTTCTTGGAGTAATGAAACCAGGGTTATCAGCACACCCACCACTCACTCAAGCACCAGCTCACAGACCCATCACCTCATTCACCATTGGCTCACACAGCCATCAGCTCACACACCCATACACTTTCACACTCATACACTCGCACACTCATACACTCACACACCCATATGGTCACACACTCATAAACACACACCCATCAGTTTGCAAAATTATACACTTACACACCCATCAGCTTACACACTCATACACTTGCACACTCACACACTCATCCACTCACACACTCATACACTCTCACACCCATACACTCTCACACCCATACACTCCCACACTTATACACTCACATACTCACACACCCATACACTCACACACCCATACACTCACACACTCATACACTCACACACCCATACACTCACACACTCATTTACTCACACACTTATACACTCACACTCATACACTCTCACACCTATCAGCTCACACAGCCATCAGTGGGCACTGTACACTATGGGCACTTAGTTGGCAGCAGGAGGTGAGAGAACTCTGAGGCTGAGGTGGAATGATCTAGGCTAGACCAGGCAGGACTGTGGGGTCGGGAAGCCAGGACTACAGTCTCAGTGGTGGGTCACTACGTCAGGGTCCTTATCTGGCTCACATACTTGGGCTGTTGTTGGAAACTCACATGATAGGCATGGCACACACTGCCATTCCCAGCTCACATCTGATGATGCCCAGAAAGGAGCACACGCTCTACCCCGTCCCTGACCACAGTGGCTTGTCATGCTTCAGCCAAGAGCGCCACTTCCCAGCCTAGAAGTAGCTTGTTTGTCGTGGATACGCAGGCACCGTGAGGACAGCAGTAATGTAATGCTTATGACATTAATGGCGCTTATTCCCCACCCCCCTTCTAGGACACAGACCTTTTGGCTTCATTTTCTGTGGAAGGGGATAAACTCATGATCGATGCCAAGCTGGATAAGTAAGAGGGTCTGTGGTGGTGGGTTTCTGCTCCTCAGCGCACATCTTCTGTACTGAGACAGCCGGTATCGGCTCGTGCAGGGCCACCAGGCCGGGGTTGAGGTCATCTATGTGGCTGTCGGAGCTGGGTAAATCCAAGAGGCTGCAGAGGTGACCGTGGTCCTGTCTGCTGAGATTGCCATGGACCAAAGCCAGGAAAAGAACCAAGAAAACTGTGTCAAGAAGTGAATCAGGGGTCACCACTGGTGCACGATGCTGGTGACAATGAGTTGCTAGATTATTCTTAGCCCTTTATCTACATGCTGTGTCCTTCTTAAAGGTCTATGACATCAGGGCCTTCATTCTCTTGTTTTAGGGGTAAGGAACCAGGGCTCAGAGAGGTGGATGTGCTAACTCAAAGCCACCAGAGTGAAGCTAGGAGCCAGTGCAGGTCCAGGTGTTTGGCACTCTGAATGAGGGGACCTGAATCTAGAGTCCTGCAATACCATTCAGATCCAGATGTGATCACTGATTGGCTGTGTGATGTCAGCCAGCTGACTTCTCTGAGTTTCAGTCTTCTCATCTGGCGACAACAGCCTTTACTTCACAAAAATCCACGAGAAAGACTGTCATTCATTGGGTGCCTCTGGTGCAGACACTGAAGGTTCTGGAAGTGTCTCTGTTTAATCTTGATCCAGTTCTGTAGAAATAAGTGTTACTATCAACCCCATTTCAAGGTTAATGTCAGTTCTACTTAGAACTGTCAGTCTACATTTAGTTCAGGATAAGTTTTCCTTTTAATGGTCACTATTTATGAAGTCCAGCAATGGAAGCCATTCATGTGTGGTGCTAGGTGGCTACTTAGGATGGCCCAGTGAGTGAGGGAGGGAGTGACCAGCCATGAATAGTGAGAAGAGAAAGCATGGGCAGAGAAGGGGCTTCTGGAGAGGAGAGCAGGGCTTTCCATAGTCTGCAGAGTGTCATGGCGTTTGGGTGGTGTGTTGGGAGGAGAAGGCTGTGCATGGACCTCAGGATGTTCGGCCTGGAAAGTCTCCTCCCTGGGAGGTTGCTGCCACTCTAGGTGGAAGCTGAACCTTCCTTTTGAGCAGCCACAAATGTTCTCTGCCTCTGGGGAGAGTCTGTGAGTCTGTCAAGGCCAGACTGCGGGGTTCACTGAGACCCTGTTGGTGCAGAGTGTGAACTCACACCCAGGTCTCTCTTCTCAGAGGAGGACAGGAGCAGAATGCACAGGCTCCGGTTGAATCCTGTTACTTATCTCTAGCTCTGAGGCTGAGCTGAAAGACTCTGCAGCCTTAGCCTGGGACCAGGGGGTTGCTATGAGGATTAAGGGAGATACAGGTAGTCAGTGTCCACATAGAGCTCTGGCTACGTATCACCCGCAGACGTTCTGGCTGCGTCACAAGGATCTCTCATTTAGTTCTGGCAGCCGTCACCTCTACGGGAGAGGAAGCTGAGGTGAGGTTCCTAAGATCTCACAGCCAGTCTGTGGTAAAGCTGTAATTTCAGGCTCACATCTATCAACATGGTGCTTGAAACGTTCCTAGTACTCAGTACAGGAAATCGAACCGATCTAATCAGCTCGGCCAGGAGAGTCTTCCCAGGGATGCTGGTGGAGAGGCTGACAGTTGTTCTGAGTTCTGGGCCACTTTGCTTTTAATGGGCCATATTCTTCCTCTGCAGGACCAGCCTCAACCTCAGAACCTCAAACGTGGGCAACTTTGATGTAAGTATTAGGATTTAGGCATCAGCAAAGACCTTTTGAGAGGCCCTCTGGGCCTAGCCGAGCCAGGGGTTTGCAGGGGCCTGGCAATGCCTCTGCCGCCCCTTCTCATGGACAGAGACTGAGGCTGCAGCGGTGGGGAGAAAGGGGTGGGAAGTGAACACACAGTGTCTGCTCAGCTGCAATGGCACTGCTCATCTTAGGGGATGCCTTGGGACCTCACCCAAGTCCTACTTCTTCAGCAGGAGGAGGCACAGGGCTAGGGGCCCATGTTTCCTCCTGAAGTTGTGTGGGGGGGGGGGCAAGGCCCATGTGTGACTGGCTGTGAGCATTGCCTACTCATGCCAAGTCTCCATTTTTCCAACAGAAGGGAACTAGGTATGGACTCATTTCTCTTCTAAATATCGGACCCTAGCGTGCTGCCTTTTAAGAGTTCACAAACCTGAGGTGCTTGGAGTCAAAGACCATTTCTTTTGTTTACTCTTGGGTCCTCCATCTTAGGCTTTGGAAGTGTGCTTACCTCCTCTCTCTCTCCCTCTTTCTCCCCCTCCCTCTCCTCCTTCCCTCCCTTTCTTTTCCTCCCTCTCCCTTTCTCCTTCTCCCTCTCCCTCCCCCTCCCTCCACTCCCACTCTCCCTCTCTCTCTTTTCTCTCCCTCCCTCCCTCCCTCCCTCCCTTCCTTTCTCTCTCTTTCCCTCTCCCTCTTTCTGTCTTCCTCCCCTTTCCCTCCCACTCTCCCCCCCCCCCTTTCTCTCTCTCTCTCTGGTTTTGGGCAGACTTGGGTGCGATTTGTGCACATGTTGAGAAAGGCAAGCCCATTCATCTTGCCACTTTGTTTTGAGCTTCTCCAACCCCAATCCCTGAAGCAGTGAAGTTGGTGCCACCAGTTCAGTTTTAGGCAGAGTAGTTCCCAGCTTCGCAGCTGCCTGGACAGAGCTCCAACTAGAACAGATGGGGAGGCTCCAGATGCAGAGGCATACCACAACTCATGGTCTCAATGGATATGCATGGAGTTCCCAGCCATGGCATCAGCTCAAAGCTAGCCTTTCCCTCCTTGCATAGCTTCTCTCACGTAGTCCTCCCAAATGTCTTGTGACTTAGAGAGTTAGTAAATCCTTTGCCGTTTCCAAATAAGAACAGTAAACTCAGGGACTTTGCTGATTTATCATTTATCAGAGACATGGAGGGGGCACTGGGAACTGGGTGCCCACACTTGGCCTGTGCAGAACCCCATGGTAGGAATTTGCAGACATTGTTCTGATATTCAGCACCACCCCATTTCATAGGGATTGTCTACTCCTCTTGGAGATGGAGAACCTATAGCCTAGAGAAGTTAAGGACAGTTGTGTATCTGGCCCTCAGCGTCAGTGAGGGATCAGCTCCAGGGCTCAAGATGGCCCAAATCTGTGGATGCTCACGGTCTCTGTGTAAATGGTGTAGTGTTTGCATGTGGCCTGGCAATCCTCCTGCTTACTCTTCTTCTGATCTAGATCATGTGGCATGCAACTGTGGTTATTATCTGCATAGTTTAGGGAATCATGAAGAGACGAAAGACCTGAAACGCATTTAGTGATGATTCATTTTCGTTGTTTTTGTTGTTGTTACAGAGTCTTATAATGTTAGCCCAGGCTGCCCTTGAGCTCGTGGCAATCTTCCTGCCTCAGCCTACATATAATTCTGTTTTCCAATATTTGCAAAGCACATTGATTGACTCCCTAGAAGCAGGGTTCATGGACACAGAGGCCTGACTGTGTGACTGGTAGCTGACGGCCAGGCAGACAGGATCCCCTTCCAATCCCTAGAGTCCTTGCAAGTGGATCCACTGATAAGGTCAGAAAGGTTCAGAGCCTTCCCACAGGCCCCTGGAGGCTGAGTTGGGATGCTCCCCAGCCTCCTGGGGAGGAGCTAGGCTTTCTTTGCCACTTGCCTCCTAGCATCCTCCATCGGGTCCTTCTCTTCTCTGTCTGTACATGAACAAGCGGATGAAGTGTACTGAGGGGCTGTGATCTGGAGCCTTTGGGGTTCTCGAAAGGCAGCACTAGGCCTTTACCTTGGACTCCAGGTTCCTCAGGGTCTCTGGGAGCTGGCTGCAGCCCTGCCTGAGAGCTTTGCTCTTCTTCCTCAGGTGTTCATCTTGGAAATGTTGGTTGAGAAGATCTTTGACCTAGCGTTTATGCCCGCAATGAATGGTAAGAGTGGGTGCCCATGCTTCTCTGGTGCCTCCATGCTTTTCTGGTGCAGCAAGCCCCTTTACCTGCTGAGCCATCCCACCCTCTTCCTTCTTTTTGATTCTGACATTCTCAAATCAAGCAAACACCCACAGCAGTCACATACTGGGGGCCCACATGCACCATTCTGTTTCTTCACTCAGCAAATATTTCTCCTTGTTTCTGGTACTAGGGACACAGTCCCTAAGGAATTAACATGGGCAAGTGTAACAGGTACAGAAACAGGATCAATGTGTTCTACTTTCTCTGGTGACAGGAGACGGGAGTGGGGCAGGAGTAGCAACTGCCCAGAGTTACTGGCTAAGGTCTAGGAAGATGACAAGACTAGGGAATAGCCTCATGGAAGGCTCTGAACCTACAGGAGGGACTGGGATGTTGCTCACTTGGTAGAGTGCTTTCCTGTATGCATGAAGACCTGGGTTCATGGTGGTGCATGCCTATAGTTTAAGTGTGCAGACATGGAGGCAGGAGGACCAGAAGTTCAAGGTCATATTCAGCTACATAGCAAGTCTGAGGCCAGCCTGGGCATTTAGACAGGAACCACAAAGTCAAAAGCTGAGAGGCAGAAAAAACAGCTATAGTCTTGCAAATGATGGTTGCTTTTGGCCAGGCTGCCATCTCTTGGCTTCATGGATTACAACTGACCTGACTCTTCCCACCCTTTTCATAGCTATACTGGGTTCTGGAGTCCCTCTGCCCAAAATCCTCAACATTGATTTTAGCAACGCCGACATTGACGTGTTGGAGGTAAGAAGAGATAAAGGCCGATTTCCCATCCAGCTCTTGCCATCAACTTGGTCCACTGTGAGAGGAAGTGGTGGTGGGTGGTGGGTGGAGTTTGTAGGAGGACAGTGACTTAAGTTGTTCCCTTCAAAGCACAGGACCAGGGCCCAGGAAATAAGGCACAAAGTTGAACACTCTTATGCTTGTGCTTCCCATTTTCCAGCTGGGGAAGCTGAGACTCTAAGCAGTACCAGGTGTGCCAATGAAGTGTGGTATAGTTCACTGAACACCTGCTTTGTGCCACACACTACAACAGGCTGGAAGCAAGTTCAATCCTAGCTCCAACCCGACTCTCCCAGACCAGCAGAGATTCACACTCCTGAAGTAACTGACGAATTAATTACACTGATGGCAGGTGCCTTGAATTTCAAATTCAGGGACTTTGATTCCACTGTAAAAGACCCTCGAGAGAATCGTAGTGAAGGTTCTACCAGAGTATCATTCAGGGAGACATTCAAACCGGAAGTCACCCCATCAGACACCTGCTGGTGTTTATTTGGATCTTTCTAAAAATTCCACCTCGCTCAAGGTTCTGATGTGGAGGGCACTGGGCTTCAAGAACAATGACCTCTGCCAGGTTCTGGCTGTGTGGCCTTGGGCAGGTTATGTAACTTCTCTGAGCCCCACTTTTCCAATCATACTCATGAGCCATCAGGCTACTTTTAGAATAAAACAAGAATCCAAATGGAATAGATTTGCACAGCCCTTGATATACGGTAGGGCTTCTGGAAGTGCCCGCCTTTACCAGTGCTACCATTATAATGCTGCAGGGGGAGCATCTCGGAGCCCCAAACCCAGAGCTTATCTCCTCAGAACACACTCCCAGAGTGCATCAACTCAACCTCTCTTTCACATGGGAAATTTCCCTTAAAGAATTCTGTGTATATTTGCACTGCTCTCTGGGTATGCAAAGAACACAGACAGAAAGACAGACAGATAGACACACCACACACACACACACACACACACACACACACACACGCGCGCGCGCGATCTTGTCAGGGGAGCAGTATTCCCTCCACATCTGGAAAGTATTTCAGGGAGGTGACAGTGAGCTTGGGTGGACAGTGAAGATCTGGTGCCATCCCCAGGGGTGCCTGTCCTGGCCCCATTCTTTGAACATCTACAGGACGGATGCTATCTGAACCTGTTTCCTCATGAGTCAGTGGGGAGCAGCAATTTTCATCTTGTGCTTTGAGGGAGATATCTCATGAGCCAGCATTTGCTGTATGGCTTTTGTCACCAAAGGACTGGGACACAGAACAGGCCTGGCATAGTTATTGTCCCTGTCATCATTTCACTGTTTGCTAAGCATGGGCCCCATGTGCCCCATCCTGAGTTCAGTCACAGACCCAGCCTGGGGTTCAGCATAACTTCCAGCTGATGTTTGGACCCTTTATAATGGTGGCCCTGTAATGGTGGACAGATCACACAATAGGAGGAGGACTGAGTATCAGCAGGGCAGACCACTTACCCAAAGTCACTTTGCTAGAGTTTGCAAGGAAACAACATGCAGTGACCCCCCAAAGCTGCCCCTGCATGGGGCTGTCCCCACCCTCACCCCAGGGCTTTGGAACCAGGTAGGAATGGGTTTCTCCTTCCTGAACAATCACCCATGACTGTTTTCCTGTAAAATACTTACCACTTCATATAAATGACTTGTCTTTATTTCTCCTTCATATCCCAGTAAAGGAACTGCATTGATTTATAAATTAAGCTATATGATTGGAATTTATTCAGAATAATAAGAATAATTAGAATTTATTCAAAGTAATAAGGGAACAGCATAGTATTGTACTGATGTGTAGACATATATTGGGTTAGTTTAAAGGTAAGGTCAGCTCTGGGCCTGGCCTTGCAGCCCCTAATAATGTTTTTTCTCATTTTTAAAAAATCTGAATCTAGCCATTTATTTTATGTTTTTGTTTTAAGAACATTTTAAATTTACAGAAATTTTTGAAAAAAAAAAAAAAAGTAAGAGCAGATCACTTGAGATGCCATCTTCCCAGCTTCCCCTTATCTGGTTATCCTTATATAACTGGAGCCTACTGACCTAAGCCGAGCAGTGAGCACCAGCACACAGCTCCATCAGCTCCCCCGAGTGTCCTCTGTCTGGCTCAGGATCTGCTCTGGGATGTCCCATGTAGCACTGTGTTGTCCTGTCTCCTTCGAGTCCTGCCACCTTGTGGAGCCTCACTGTTTCATTGGCTTCATGACTATGACATTCTGTTTGTGGGGAGGGCCTAATCTTAGAGGAAGCTGACATCGCCTCATGGTGCAGCCAGGACTGTCTCGGCCACTGTCACCTGCCAGGACACAGTGTATCCACTTGGGTTCTCCTGGACAGTCTGCCTGGTTGTCACTACCTGATTCCTGCCAGGCTTCCCAACTCTGAAGCCGCTGTCTGCCCCTCTGACACTCACACATAGCTTGTACAGAAGCTCACAGACGGCCTGCCTCCCATCTCACCCCTCACTCACGTTGGCTCCTGTTGGCAATAGTTACCTCTGTGTGTTTGCCTGCTGCTATTTTATGCATACATAATTCCATTTATGCTTCTTAATCAGAATTCTTATGTAAGAAAGAGCTGTCTCTCACCTCCCATTACTTACGTGTTACTGAACCATCTGTTAGAGGAGAGACTCACAATGGGCATTTTGTTACAGTCTATGCACTGGATTACAATCTATGCACTATTCATTTTAGTTATGTGTCCTGGATTTGGGAAAGCTGTAAACAGAGGCATACACCCACTTCTCTGATTTGGTTGAAAAGAGAATTGGGGGCAAAAAGAGAAATGTCACATACTTTGCCCAAAGTTCTCTGCAGGGCAAGATAATGGTCCACAGGCCATCTAACCCTATTCATCCCATGAGATGGCAAGCAAGTGGCCAAGGCTGCAGTCAGTGACATCCACCTTCTCACTCTGTTCTCTGATCTTCCCTGAAGGACCTTCTGGTGCTGAGCACGTGAGTGACAGAGGTAGAGAACTCGAGAAGTCAACCAGCTTCGGAGAGGATTGTCCTGGACACCATCCTGGTCCCAAGTCTCTTCAGCCTTCCTCACCCAACCTTCAACCCTCCCACCCTTTCCCCCTCCTGCCTTCCACCTGGGAAAGGATCCAGCCACTCCCCATTGGCCAACAATGCCATGCTCAGGACAGCCTGGGGACTGAGATCTTGCGCTTTCAATAAAACATTTCACTTTCCCTGCATTTGGGGTGTTACCATGAAGGATCCTCCTGGGGCCTACCATTTCCTTTCCTCCTTTTCTGTTCCTTGGAAATAGGAAGTGGATAACACACTGAGGGTCTATGGAGGAGTGGGTGGGGGTGGGGTGGGGATGGTGACTTGGATTCAGCTTTAGTGCCTTTCTTCTGCACTCACCTTGGTGCATTCCTCTTGCCTCAGTTTCCCCACCGCTGCTCAGTGCTCAAGGGAGGCCTGGACCCAGGAACAACAATTTCAAAACCATTGGACATCACATTACTAAAAGATTGTCATTGCCTCCTGGTGTCATTATGATCAGGGTCCCCTGACCCTTGTTGATTTTGGTTTTTCTCTCCCCTTACTCTCCTCTTGTTTTTCAGCTGTGACTTGCCCTGGTACAGACAGGCAGGCAGACGTAATCCAGTTTCCCTCAAACACACACACACACACACACACACACACACACACACACACACACGCACACACATGAATTAACCTACACACACTCTCTCTCTTCACC
Source organism: Arvicanthis niloticus (assembly GCF_011762505.2). Classification (NCBI taxonomy): domain Eukaryota; kingdom Metazoa; phylum Chordata; class Mammalia; order Rodentia; family Muridae; genus Arvicanthis; species Arvicanthis niloticus. The sequence goes on from NC_047659.1 coordinate 123,463,483, forward strand.
TCTCCTGACTCATCCCCCCAGGAGACTAAGTTTGCAGAGCCAGTTCTGGGCTATTAGGACTTGATGACATTTTACCTCATGGGAGTATCGGGAAGCAGGAGCCAGGATGGTCCTCATTTCACAGATGGTGTAACAGAGGCACTAAGAAACTCAGGGACTTGACCAGTGTCATACAGCTGAAGGTTGGACTCGATGGCTTGGCTCTGGGAACTATGCCCAAGCTGTTCAGTGCTCTTATGCATACAGTTGTAAGTCTCCCAGGTTTCATGTGGCCCTAAAGTTTTATGATTCCCAGAGGAAGGATGGAGTGTGGACAGTGTCATGCTGTCACAGCTTGCTTCTTCTAGACACAACCAATCTGCTCATATTGCACTAGAGACAGGGCCTGACCTGCCCAGACAGGGGAGGAAAAGCAGACAAACTGACGACCACAGTCTTCTGTATTCTCCTGTCTAAGGGGAGGCAGAGAAGCAGCTGGAGGGGAGGGAGGACTGGCTTGTTCTGCTTCCTCACCCACCTTGTAAAAGTACCAGGCAGCTCATGTCTGGGTCTAGAACAGAGAACAACCATTCTGAGAACAAGCAGGTTCCTAAAGCAGTCCTCAGGGACCTACCTATGGCTTCTAAACACAAAGTCTGCACATTCGAGGGACTTTAGGCACTGACCACAGCATCATTCCCTCACAGCTGATACATTCCCAAACTTCTAGAAACACCAGAGTGCAATGACCATCTCTTCATAATTAAAAACCATACAGTGTTCTACGGTAGCTCTTCTGTGAACAGGCAACCTTGCACGCACTACATCAGGAGCTCACTGAGAAAGAGAAACATTTGGAGTTATGTTATGGATAGCCCTGGTTTTGTATTTTGATGTTAATTCTGCCTTTCCAGGAGGGGCTGCAGAAGATGAGTGAATCAGTATACAGGTGACTTCTTGTGGCCTTCTCCCCACCTTAATCTGTAAAATAAAGGCTAGAGCTGGTGTTTAGGCAGTAGAAGGGGAGGTGGAGCAAAAAAGTTTGGGAGAGGAGGAGGAGGACGATGAGGAGAGGTGGAAGGACAATGGAGGAGAAGCACATGGGCTGGAAAAACAGCAAGTTCTAAGGGCTCATAGCTGGGGAATAGAGTAGTGTAGTGGTAAATCTGCCCAATCTAGGCATGCAGTTTATATTCATAAATATTGAGCTGTGTTTTCATTGATCAGGCTTTTTGGGTTGGAGATTTACTGCAACAGAGTTAGAAAAAGGAAACTCTAAGGGCTGGAGGGGTGGCTCAGGGGTTAGGCACATACTGCATTTGAAGAAGACCTGAGGTCAGCCCTCAGTGCTCATGCTGAGTAGCTCATAACCACCTGGGACTCCAGCTCCAAGAAGATCTGACACTCACCCTCCTCTGGCCTCCATGGGCACCTGAACTCATGTGCACACACCCCAAAACACACACACACACACAGAGAGAGAGAGAGAGAGAGACAGAGAGAGAGAGAGAGAGAGAGAGAGACAGAGAGAGAGAGACAGAGAGAGAGAGACAGAGAGAGAGACAGAGAGAGAGACAGAGAGAGAGAGACAGAGACAGAGAGACAGAGAGACAGAGAGACAGAGAGACAGAGAGACAGAGAGACAGAGAGACAGAGAGAGAGAGAGACTTACTGTGAAGAGACACCATGACCAAGGCAACTCTTCTAAAAGATAACATTTAACTGGGGCTGGCTTACAGTTTCAGAGGTTCAGTCCATTATCATCATGGCAGGAAGCATGACAGCATTTAGGTAGACATGGTGCTGGAGGAGCTGAAAGTTGTACAACTTGATTCAAAGGAGGTCAGGAGGCTGGACTGGAAGGGGAATTCCAAAAAGAAAGATGGAGCCTCTACCCTACAAATCCTTCAAAGAATATCCTGGAGGAAAGGAACGCACCACACATGGGGCTCTTCCACTCTTCTCCCCGTGAGACCCCAGAGGCACGTCTTCACCTTCGGAAAAGGCAGAGTGCACTTCTGTGATCCACATGGTCTGCTCTCTAGTGCCCTAAGCCTAGTGCTGAGTATAGCTCTCTCTTCCTCCAAACCCCTTGGTTCATATGGCTTTGGTGGAGGCTGTGGGTAGTGGTTCCTCCAGGGCTGGCCTCAACTTTCCAAATCATTCCAAGTGGTCATCTCAACACCTACATTTTGTTTAACCTTGTGTCGCCAGGGCTTGTCTTCCAAGCCCAATTCTACAGTTGACTCTTAAATGCTTGCATTTCAGCTAGAAACCTTTCCAAAAGGAGAAGAAAAAAAAAAACACCAAGAAGCAAAAGCAAATGTATTAATACAGTCAAAAATCACTTCCAAATATCCATGTTCACTGGGGGTATTGAATTAGGCCTGCCAAGAGTAATAATTTTATCACTGCAGAAAAAAACAAACAAACAAAACAAACAAACAAACAAACAAACCCCCACCAAGCCAGAATCGCAAAGTTTTGTAACCACCTTATTTTCAGGGCAGAGTAAGTATTGCTCAATGCTATTTTACATACAAAAGTGACACAAGAAAACAGTTACAGTAAACCAGTATGCACTCTTGGATAAACTATAACACACTTACGGTAGACTGGTCAGCTAGTGGCCCCCCAAGGGGTGCCCAAGTAGTACAGACTTCATATTTTTCATGGTTGTACAGATTGCAACAGAAATTCCAAGTCTCATTTCTCCACTTTCCTTACATCCAACCCTTTTCTGCTCTCCTGTGGTGCAGTAGTCAACAGAACTCCAGATTTGCTGACAAGGCCTGTTGCCCAAGTGGCTGTCACTCAAATGGTTAAAGAGCCCAGATAGCTCAAAAGAGCCCAGAAAAGCAAGACTAGTCACACAGATGACAGGTGGCACAAAAATGATGTTTGGAAAGAACACAAACAGCTCAAAGGAGTCTCCTCAGTGAGAAGAAAAAAAGAAGGGGCAAGCTGTACCAGTCAGGAGGCACTTAGCAAGGGTCAGACTTCAGGGCTAGGAGAATCCAAACATTCATGTTTTCTGGTTTACTGAATTAAGATAGAAGGCAGCCAGTGACAGTTGAAGCTGAAAGATAGGAAATGGTTCCAGGAATAAAGTGATTACAACAGCTTCATGGGCCGATTAACTTTTGCTCTGTATTTGGGATTGACTTGCTGAAATAGGCCTCACACCTGAAAGATGTCTTTTCTTCTAGTTGGCATGTCAATTGTTACCGGAGATGTTAGGGTCAGAGTCTGAAAGATACAAGAATGAAGGAGTTATAGAGGCTTGCACCAAGGTTCGGGAAAGCAATTGGGGCCAGGTAACATATGGCTAGGTTGTATTTCCTACATGTCTGTGGGCGTCCCTGCAAAAGCTATGGCTGACAAAGGAACAATCTGCAAGAGACATGAGGGAGATCTGGCTCATCCTGACTTAGTTATCTGGCCTGCTCCAAACATCTAGAGTCTGCCATGAGGCAGTTTATTTTGGCCACATTTAAGATCTGAACAATTTTGGAAAAAAATTTCCTGATGACAATTAACTCTTGTGTACGACAAAGCTTAAGAAATGTTTACAATGAAACTCTTCATAAAGTGCACATGGCTTCTTCCATAAAGATGGGCTCTGCTGACTCAGAAACAATGCCCAAGATAAGCTTCTAGGTAGGGAGAACGACTGAGGTAAACATAATACCCCATGGGAGGCAGGATTAGCGCTGTGCTGAGATAACATAGAAGCTACTTAGGCTGTTGTAAAGTACAGGTGATATCTCTCGTAAGAACGGGTTTTATGGGCTGAGAATCGATGTTCAAGATCTGGGGGTGTGGGTGTGGGAAGTCTGGGATAAACAAGCACAGTAGTTTGGTGGACATGGGTGAAACCTGGATCTGTAGATAGCAAAAAATCATCAGGTTGTAGACTACATGCTATTCCCAGTATTTTGGGTAGAAAACAGGGTGTTATCTTCTTTGTTTGAAGAGGTAAGCCTGCATGCCTAACTTTTCTGGTTTCTCTAGGGCACACAAGGACCTCTTCTACACATGGATGCTCGCAGAGGTCATTTTGTGAGGCTGTGAAGGTGAAGTTTCAGTAGAGACTTTAAGCCACTGGAGATATCATAGATGTGGGGTGCTGACTAAGTAAAGCCGCAGGTGTGGAGCAGAACCAACCCAGGAGAGAAGCTGTGCATGCTCAGTGGAAGAACTAGAAGGCTAGGTTTCTCAAGGCTGTTGAGCTCAGAAGCTTCTATCATGAGTCCCAAATGTAGGACATATAGTTACAGGATTTGATGTTAGTCCTGCTGTGTTTTGGTCTTGCTTTGTCCAGTCTTTTCTTACTATCTTTCTGTCCCTCCCCTTTGGCATGGATAACTCTGTTCTATGCCATTGTATATTGGAAGTATGTAACTTAAAAAAATAATGAAGGCAGACAGCTGCTACCTTTCCCCTCCACAGTGAGATACTTTACTCTCTTTCACATGATTCTGGAATGGAGTCTCAGTCTGTGGTTGCAAGTCACAGCCCACCTGAAGTTTCTTTGACATAGAGTGAGGTGCCTGGTAGGAAATTCAAGAAATGAAACAACCCCCTCCAATATTTAGCTCTAACCTTTTTATTTTAGATATGAGAGCGTGAGACTCCAGAGGTAAGGGGTGTGATTCAGGAGTTCCTTATTCAATGTTGAAGCTGCAGCAGACAGTAAAATGCAGATTCTCAGGGGTCTCTTTAGTATTCCTGGCTTTAGGGTGGGGACCAGGAAGCTGACTTAATGAGTGTTCATGTTGTTTAGATGCAGAAGGACAGGGGAAACATAAACATCATCTTTATCCACCAATTCCTTGGTATACTTGGAAAAACTGAGGCTTGGGATAAGTGAGGGGCACACATCAAAACAGGTGACATAGATGGTTTAGAATTTCAGGTATTTGATGCCTAGCTGTGAGACCAGCTGGGTGATGACTGGCTGGCTTATGAATATGTTTCAAGAAGCCTCCCTGCCTCAAACTCAGTGAGTCTTTTCCTGTCCCCAGGTATGGGCTGACTGTGACAACTCCCTATCAGCCAGCAGCCTGGCAGTGCCCCTCCCCCACACCGAGAGTGGCAGAGCCAGTTGTAAGGCACCTTGTTCTAAGCTTTAAGCTGACACTTCTCCCTGCCCTACCTGAATTCTGCTGTCCCAGGCTGCCTTTCATGCCAGCACGGCCATCCTCCTGGCCCCTGGGAATTCCATATTCTCTTCCTGCCCCAGCTCCATTAGTCTCCCCAACTTGTCATTGCCCCTTGTCATTCATTTCTTCTGAGGAAACCACTCAACCCACTTTGTTGGTAATATCTTGGTTCTGGTCTTTTTCATGGATTCTAGCCCTGTGTTGATATTCCTGAATGATTCTCTCTCTCCTGGGCCGAAGACACCTTCTCATTAATTCCCAAAGTTCATATGGAGGAGTGATATAGGTGCGTCTCTCTCGTCCCTGAAAGTTCAGTTCTGCTGCTTGAGGGACACCGTTGGCCTGGGAAACCACTACAAAGCATGATGTCATCTGACCACCCTTAGAGAGAGATGAGGACTCCCATGTCACAAAGAAGAAACTGAGCTATGAGGAAGCCATAACTTTTCATGGCTACCTGGCCAGAATGGCGGTGCTGGATGCCAGTCAAGCCTCCTGACCCCAGCGGCAGGCTTAAGTGTTCATCCCAGAGCAGCAATGGGCAGGTTTTGCTTGTGCTGATCTCTGGCATATCTTTTAGCTGCCTCAACAGCTCTTCAGAATAGGTGCAGCCATCACCTGCACTTTACAGGGAGGAAAATCATGGGCCAGAGAGGCAACTTGAACCTCACATCTCCCGTCCAGCTCCTGAATACCAGGAACAAAGCTGAGATTTGAAACAGTTGCCCTGACTTCCAAGCATTTTCTTTCACTTGGAGGCACAAACAGTAGGGAAGAAGTGTAGATGTGCCAATCTGGACAGGGTCCCTAGGAGGCAGGTGAAGCTGGAAACCAGCAGCTCTCGTCACATCAGTGGTCCCCAGAACTATCCTCCTTGGAGTGATGGAAAACCAGATGACAATGGGATCTTTGTGGTTTGAACACTCTTCCCCTGGAGGCTCTCTTGGTCCCTAATGAGTGAGGACTGTCATAGCAAGCATAGTGACGATACCTCCTTAGCAGAAGATGAGGTGCTGTCAGGGTAGCAGCAAAGAGTCGAGGCCTTAGTTCCTTTTCTTACATTTCTTTTAGATAGGATCTCACTAAGTAGCCCAGGCTGACCTTGGTCATCCTGCCTCAGTGTCCACAGTGTGAGGATTACAGGTGTGCACTACCACTTATGACTAATTTTTATCCTTTCCATATTAGTGTGTGTGCACATGTGTGTGCAAGTACATATGTGCACGGAGGTGTATTTCCTTACTTTTGTCTCCATTTTACAGATGAGGGGCTGAAGCTTAAACACTGATAATAAGTAGGCAAGTCAGTACCCACTGAAACCTATTCCATGTGATGCCATGGACCCCATGGGACATTAAAAACTAACAGCAGGATGGTTAGTTTTTAATGTCAACTTGACACAACTTAGAATCTCCGGATAAGAGATTAATTGCCTTGAATCATTGCTTTTATCAGATTGCCCTGTGGGCATATCATTGGGGGATTGTCTTTGGTGTTAACTGATATAGAAAGACACAGCCCTTGATGGGTGGTACCATTCCCTAAGCAGGGAGTCCTGAACTACATAGGATTAAAATAGCTAGCTCACAAGCAAGAGAGGCAACGTGGGTGCATTACTTTGCTCTGCTCTTGACTGTGGTTGTGATGTGACTAACTACTGAAGTTCCTGCTTTGACTTCCCCTCAGCGATGGACTGTGATCTGGAATTGTAAGACAAATAAACCCTTTTCTTCCCTAGGTTGCTTGAGGTTCGGATGATATATCACTTATGACAGGAACGAAGTCAGGGCAAGCAAGGATGGATGCACGGCAGTTTCTGTAGGCTCCTCACAGAAAGAATTAAGGGAAACTATTTCCAGAGTCTGAACACTCCAGTGTTCCTTCTCAAGAACCCCACTTTCAAGTCTGGTTCCTCCTTTCCCACATTCCCTCTCACAAACATCCCTTCTTCTTCATGGAAGGCAGGTCTATCACAGTCTCTTATCCCTATGCCAATGCGGGGCTGGGAACACTGGCATTCAGACTCTGAACAAAGGACTGAGAGTGAGCCTCCGTGTTTAAGCAGCTCAGCCAAGTGCCTTCCAGTGTGTTTTCAAACAAAGAGGAGCATTGTGATTATGGCTGGGTGATCTGTATTTGAGAGAAGGGTTCCGATAACAGCCTATCATGTGCTTTTTGGGTGAAGATCCTGGAATGGCCAGAGTGTTGAGCAACTCTGCTCAGAGAAACTCTCGTGGCTCTCACTCAGCAACATTCTGCACAGAAAGACTTTTTTTTTTTTTTTTTTGATAACATTTATATCACTAACAATGGTAGTGTTAGGCTTCTGATGGGTGCTGAGGCCCCACTGTGTCTGCCAGTTAGTAAATTATTTCACAGATAAAGGAATGAATGGGGAGAGAGCTCCCTCTGATTCCTTTGTGATTAATTACTATAAAATTATATTAATAAATTATATGTGCTTCTAATGACAGCAATAACAATCTGAAAGATTGTGGTGTTTTTACATTTTCAGATTGTATATATTTTGTGTATAGGAAGGGTATGTGTGTGTACAGAAGCCCGTGTGCCATAGCAGTCACGTGGGGGTGAGAGAACAACATACAGAACTGGCTCTCTTCTTCTACTATGTGGGTTCTTGGGATTGAACTCATAGAGCAAGGCTTGGTGGCAAGCATCCTTACCCCCTGAGCCCTCTCACTGGCCCAAAGACATTTTAGATATTGAATATATTAAGTAAAAAGGAGATTTTAAAAAACTTAATCAAGATATGTAATTCCCCCTCTCCATTTCCTCCTCGCGTTTTCCTTCTTTGATTCTTTCCTTCCTAGGGTCTTCTTCCTTTGTAGCTCAGTCTGGCTTCAAATTCCCAGTTTTCTCCTCCAGGGTACTAGGTTTCAGGAGTGTTCCCATGCTTGGCTCAAGAGGCATGTATAACATACATACATACATACATACATACATACATACATGTTCATTCATACAAACATACATGTGTGCATGTGTGTTTGTGTATATGTTTATATGTATATGCATGTGCATGTATATCTGTAATTTCTCTCTCCCATACCCTACCCCACAAGACATGTATTTTTGGTACAGGAAAGTCCTTGCTTGTCTGACCTCATTTTCCTCACTGTTCATTCCTCTAACGCAGAAGGTGCGTTTCCCATCCCAGGACCTCTGCACAGGTCTGGATTGCTTATCTTTCCTCTACAGAGATTTATGTTGCTCCATTGTCTCCTGAAGTTGTCAGTCACTTTTTAAGTGATGGCGTCTCTGACTTCTGTATCTCAAACATCTCTCCCTTCCTCCAACCCTTTCAAACCTTTGCATTCTCTTTTCTCCACTTAGCACCAGACACGTGTGGCATATATTTATTTTGTTTTTAAATAAGCCAGAATACCAGCTTTATGAAATCAAGTTTTAAAATCAGTTTAGTCCACCAGTGTCCCCAGCACCATGCCTGGTTTATTCAACAGACTGTAATGAAATGAACTGAAAAGCGAATAAAGGAAGAACCAGGAGTGAGCTTGCCCATCAATAAGCATTTGAGGACAAACGTACATTACTAGGGCTGGAAGTCTGTAGGGAGCTAGAAAGGCAAAGCAATTCCAGGGAGACAGGGGAGCTGCAGCCTTTCTGACTATAAAGGATGCACCCACATGTTTCAATTGGATGCTGGTGATGATGGAGCTATTAGGGTGTCCAGGCTCCATTGGACACATTTGTAAATGTAAGCCAACCTGGAAGTGGTGGTCCTGTGATGCCTTTGTACACAACCCTCCAAAACGATTAAAGCTCACTACTCTTGCTGTAGCATTTGAGATAACAGTGTAAATAGGTTAGCATCAGGCCTACAGCCAGAATGGCTGCCACAAATAAGATGGAACTGCTCAGGGACGGCCATCAAGACTTTAGTATAAGATGGCATACCTTGGAAAACTGCCTTAGCAGAATCTTACTACATTGGTCACGCACAACCCATGACCCAAGTGCACTGTGCACACATAGTACCAATGGGAGGTACTAGGTGCATCCACAGCAGACTTAATAACTATAGTGTAGTATTATATGACAAGAAAAATGAACAAACCATGGCTCTATACACAGTATGGATCAACCTTACAAGGTCTGAGCAGGAGTTATCCTCAGGGATGGTGATAGACTGGGAGGGGCTCAAGTGAGACTTCTTTGGGGTTGGGGGTAGGGAAGATTGATAATATTCTTGCCCTTGTTTGGATTTTAGTCCCAAGAGGAATTGGCCTGCCAGGGTTGTCATAAGCAAGCATCATGGTCTGGTGGCTACACACTAGAAGTGCATTTTCCTCTTCTTCTGGAAGTGGAAGTCTGAACTCAAGAAGTGGTTGACTCATTTCAAGCCCACTCTCCATGGATTGCTAATGGTCATCTTTCCTCTGAGTTGTCCATCTATATATATTCTAATATCACCCATAGTGTGTGTGTGTGTGTGTGTGTGTGTGTGTGTGTGTCTGTCTGTCTGTCTGTCTGTCTGCCTGTCTGTCTGTCTTCTGCTTGACAAAGGTAGGATGGAAACTCAGGTAGAGACACAAAGCTAAGGCAGTGCTCCAGTGCGCGCCTCTCAGGAGGCCTCACATAGCAGGGCCTGTCTCCTCAGCTCTGACCATGCTCAGCCTCGACTAAGCAAGACTCGTGATGTCCCAGCCTTCAGGCCTGGTGCCACCATCTCTGGTGGAGATGTTTTTCTTCCTCTTGCACAATAGGTGGTGAGATAGGCCCCTGGACACACAGAGGTCTGCCAGCCATGCCCAGTCAGTGCTTAAAGTTCACCCTGGGAAAGACTTAGGCTATTCTGGGATCCCCAGCACCCAGTGTAGCCACTGGCCTGCTAATATGGACTTTCTATTGGCTTAAACCCACATCCAAGCAGTCTTCTCTGGTGAATACCCCACAATGGGAACATTCTTAGGTCCCTGGAGTCCCCACAAGACTAGCAGGAGCTGTGGTAGTCTTTTACTTTCTCACAGAAGCAATGACATGTCCCTCTGACATTCAGCTCTGTCCCCATCACACCCAAAAGGAAAAGAAAGACAAACCAGATTAAGATTCTTTAAGAATTCATGTATCCTCTCAGGGATGTGTGAGCAGAATTCTGAGGTAATTTCAGGGTGTCTCTAAGGAACAGTCAGATCCTCACAGGAGGAAACAGTTTCCTCCATGACAGAAACTCTTCTTCTGGCATAGAGACTCTCAAGAGCTCATGTGATAATCAGGACTGATTGCTTGGATGGTTAGGGTACTCTGGGGGATCAGGCCAAGCTGAAAACTCTTTCTGATGTTTTGCAGATATTTAAACAGAACAGAGACATTGCTACTTTCACCCCAATCACACACACAGACACACAGGCATTGACACAACTATGAACACACAGATGCACTTAAGCTAGTCTGGATTTCTGCAATTTCAGGAAGTCACATTCCTGTCCAAGTCACTGATATGTATGACCTATGGTCTCATTCTCCTCAGGTCCCCAGGGCACAACCCTGCCTGCCTCACCTCTGTTCTGTATTATCAGAAGTGGCCCATCTTCCAACAGCCTGCTCAGGTCTCTGGTACATTGGCCCAGCCCCCTTTCCTGACCAGTCCCTTGGACTGGGCCACCTACTATTTAAGTGCTCTCTCTGCCTTCACTTTGGAGGCAGGTGCAAGAGACCCACATGTCCTAAGTGGCTAGAGCTGTAACCCAGGTAAGGTCCCTATATCCCCACTCCCAAAGCAAGGAGAGTATTTGGGTGAGTAGGGACTTGAGTTCTGGGGTCCATCCCGCCTTGTCACTGACCTTCCAGGCCACCCTGGGACATTGAGATGGGAACCCTCACCTTTGAATATTATGCCTGTCAAAACAGCTGACACCATACTTCAGAGAGATAAAATCAGACAAGCCCAGGACTCTTGTGCCTTCTAGCTTATCTCTATGCAGATATTTCCAGGGCACAGACATGTATGTTGCCCTGAAATTGTTGCCTCTAACATTGTTGGGATCAGGTTTCTTTCTCTGCCAGTTAAAAATAATGATTCTGTAAGTGTATAAAAGCCAGACTAGCTTTGTTGAACTGAAGACAGTGCTCTCTTTTCCTGAAGTGAACCAAGTGCCAGCTCAGGGCCTGGCACTTAAACAGCATCTTTCTCATTGTCATCGTTCAGTGGGGTCAGTGAGAACAGGGATGCTTCTTGCTACGTCAACACAAGTACCGCACTCACAAAGTCATTTGATTTCCAGCTTCAGCAGTGGATGGGGACCACTGAGTTCATGAGCCAAGAGCTGTTGTTGGGGCAATTACTAAGTTGGGTCTTTAACAACAATAGCTGTATTAACTCCATTTATCTGTCCAATTTATAAGAGCAATCCTTTCCATCTACTTCATCTTCAGGGTCCTTCAGAAGGGACTGAAATGTCATCAGTTGCGTAGCAGCCATGCTCCTATATATGCATCCATTTGTGAAATGCAATCCTACTTTAGGGTAAAATATGGAAAAACCACGTCTTTGAGCTAATGAGATGCAGTATTCAAAATTGAGATGGTGTGGTCCAGATGACCAAGGAGCCATGAGCGACTGTCTCCATTCTCTTATCCTTCCTTCCTTCCTTCCTTCCTTCCTTCCTTCCTTCTTGTCATTTCATGTATTGAAGGTTCAGATACCATAAATAGTGCATAAAACAAGCGTTTGTTGGCTACTTTTGGTATACGTAACTCACATGCTTTTAATTCCATAAGGTTTTGCAAAAGACTTGGACAAAGTTTAGACATACAGTTCTTTTTTGTTGTTTTGTTTTTTTGTGTGTTTTTTGTTTTGTTTTTTGGTTTTTGTTTTTCGAGACAGGGTTTCTCTGTGTAGCCCTGGCTGTCCTGGAGCTCACTCTGTAGACCAGGCTGGCCTCGAACTCAGAAATCTGCCTGCCTCTGCCTCCCAAGTGCTGGGATAGACATACAGTTCTATGCACTTTTAGCAATGTATACGTATGGTATTGGCTATATTAAAAATTTCTGAGTGATTGCTTACAAGGTGGGTGTTTGAAATACTAACATAAACAGACTACTTAAGTGACCCTTGGCTTTGACTTGATTTCCTGAGTAGTTCAAAGTTGACAAAGTCAGAAAAACCACAATCACTTTGATAAGGCATAAACCTTTGTCCTTCAAGTCAATTGTTTTCAAATGTCACTAAGAGCAAAACAATATTCTTGAGAATGCCTTGATGCTTTAGACACAGATAATTCAGCTCCGTTCAGTTTTCACCAGTGCATTGCATCTTGACTTTAGGAAACTTAAATTTATTTTGAAATACTTCCTACAACAATTGAATTCAGAAAAAATATTTTTATTACATATTTTATTTTTCTCATTAATGTTCATCTTAATTCTTCATATTTTCTGAATATGTTAGATTTTTAAATTTTTATTTTATGTGTATGGATGTTTGACTCTGTATGCTTATATGCACTACATATGTGCAGTGCCCACAGAGGCCAGCTTGAGGACTTAGATCCCCTGGGGAGTTATAGATGGTTGGAAGCTACCATGTTGGTGCTGGGAACTGAACCGTGGCGCTCTGGGAGAGCAGCCAGTGCTCTTATCACTAAGCCTCTCTTCATTTCTGCTAATTAGTATTTATCTCAATAGCCTTAGTCTTAGGGAAGGAAGACCTAGAGAAAAGCGATCTTAGAAACCATCTCTCTACACATTAGTAATTTATGAAAGCACAGTTGTTAGTGGTCTCAAATATATCACAAAGTCTAGCTGAATCTGGATGGTATTTATGAAGGAATGGGACACATTAAGGCCACCTGTCTGCACAGGCAAGTTTGACAGTGCCTGTTTGCAAGCATCTTAGCAGCCAACAGTAACTTGGCTTTAAAAGGACCAGTTTTGTTCTTTATTCTCTAGCCCCAAGCTAATAGAGAAGCTCCTGAATGGCAGCGAGACCCTGGTTGAGACAAAGGGGAACCTCGAGTAACAGACGAAATCCGCATGGAGGGTAGGAATGAACGAAAATGCAGAGGCAGCAGCCCCTGTACGTTAATGTACAAGGAAGACCTAAAACCATACCCAAACATTTGTTACTTCATACACACATGTTTTAATCAGGCATGACAAGAATAGCAATTTTATTACGTGATATATTGAAAGTGTGCAAAAGTCAAGCAGCCATGTGTTTGCTACTTAGTCATTTTAAGGAATTCTAGGAGGAGGTGAAGATTCCCACCATGCTCTTCTGGGCTTCATGCTCATTTTGGTGGATTAGCCAGAATGGATGCTAGGGGAATGTTTGAGATTGTTGCTGCATAATAGAAAGTCCTCCTCAGAGTGCCACAAAAGGGTCACCTAGTCCCTCTTACATGGCTCAGGAAACTCCAATTGTGTGGAGTGTGAGTGACCAAACCCTATGTGCACCTCTCCTGAACTGCTGGACTCCCTTCCAATTCAGCAATGGGTTGTGTGTACTTTTTTTTTTTTGCAAATTCTTTTTTAATTGGATATTTTATTTATTTACATTTCAGATGTTAACCCTTTTCCCCATTCCCACCCCCCAGAAACCACTTATCCCATCCCCCCCAGTTTTCTGAGGAATCTCCAGACTGATTTCCAGAGCGGTTGTATCAGCTTGCAATCCCACCAGCAATGGAGGAGTGTTACTCTTTCTCCACATCCTCTCCAGCATCTGCAGTCACCTGAGTTTTTTTGATCTTAGCCATTCTGACTGGTGTGAGGTGGAATCCCAGGGTTGTTTTGATTTGCATTTCTGTGATGACTAAGGATGCTGGACATTCCTTTAGGTGCTTTTCGATCATTAGAGTTTCCTCAGTTGAGAATTATTTGTTTAGCTCTGTACCCCATTTTTAATAGGGTTATTTGATTGTCTGGAATGCTACTGCCTTTCCCGGAGCTGCAATCGCGCTCCCAGCCCCTACCGGCTCAGCTCCAGATTGGCTGCCACCTTGGCTCAAGGATTGGTGACCGCGCTCTGGCCCCTCCCAGTTCTGTTTGCTCCATCGGGCTTAGCCCCGATCAAGCTCAACGGTCCCCAAACCGGCTTCTCTCTTCTACCCACCTTTGCTCTGAGGATAAAAACACTCAGACAGCTTTATTACTTTAGAATTTGCCTGCTAGCACAATTGCTGGGCACAGAATCGCCACCTGCTCTAAACTTATCAGCTAGCCTGTAACAGCTAGCTCCTGCCAACCTCCTCCATCCTGGTCTAAGGCGGAGGCTGTAGGCCCGAGCTGCCCCAAGGCTTTATATGAATGACTGTTGCGTTTGTCTCACTCCAATGCATGACAATAAAAGCCCTTTCTCTTTCCCTGCTTCTCTTTTCCCCCCTGGAACCTAAAAGTCCCACCTGTCCCTTTCACCCAGCAATTGGCTCCCTGCCTCCTTTATTGACCAAATCAAGAACCAGTTAGGGAACCAGATCTTACTATCAGCACCTCCCCCTACAGCAACGAGATAGGCTCTCATGATGTGATTTTTATGAGACATGAGGCATGTCATAGGGCTGTATACCACTGATACTCACTAAGACCCTAATCACTTATTGTTTGGTTTCAATGTCAACTTGCCACAACCTAGAATCACCTGAGAATGATGTCTGTTGAGGAATTATCTAGATCAGGTCAGCCTATGGGCATGTCTACAGGGACTGTTAATTGTAGTGGGAAGACCCATTCTGGATGTAGGTGCCACCACTCCATGGGCTTGGCCCTAAACTACATAAGAGTAGAGAAGACAAGCAGAGCACTAAACAGCAAACCTGCAAGTCACAGTCCACATGCTTACTCTTGGCTATGGGTGTGGAACCTTTAGTTCCTGCCTTGGCTTTTCTATACAGCAATGGACTCTGGAATAGGACAGTCAGCCAAACAAATCCTTCCACCTCTATGCTGCTTACAGCAATAGAAATTAACTTACAATACCCATCATCACCAGAGTGGGCCGGAAGAAGGACTGGTCCCTTCAGAGTCCAGGAGACTTTCTTTTTTTTTCTGTGCTAAAAACCCTGTGATCAAAAGTAACTTAAGAAGAGGATTGATTTGGCTTAGGACAGTTCACAATGCATCACTGATGGAAGTGCAGGCAGGAACTCAAAGCAGAAGCCATGGAGAAACATTGCTTGCTGTCACAATCCGTAACCTCTGTAGAGCCTAGGACCACATGAGTAGGAATGATGCCACCCGGAGTGGTCCAGGCCTCCTGCATCAGTTGATAATCAAGACAACTTTCCCATAGCCATGTCCACAGGCTAACCTGATAAAGACAATTACTCCATTGAGAATTTCCCCCCAGCTGATTTTATATTGAGTCAAGTTGACAATTAATGCCTACTAGGACATGGGGCATGAGGCAAAGGGTATGAACAATTGGGAAGCCCTGGTCAAGATGTGGGTTGGTTGATCATTGTCTCAGCTCTGGTTCTGACAGGTGACTTGGTCAGAGAAGTCTTTACCCCTGCCAACACTTGAAGTGATCTGGCTGGTTCTCATAAGATAAATTTTGCTCTAGGGTATAACCTTATCATTATGGATGATTGCTCTCAGTTGGCAGGTAGACAATTCCCTGAGCTTTCCTCTTAAATCCAAAGTAAGTCAAGGGCCCAAGCGAATGATGAAGGCTTTTTAGTCAAAGTTGTTTCTAAGTACTTTTCACAGGGGACAACATGGCACCAAATATGTCCTCCTATTGTGGTCTTGTCCTGATGTCCCCCCTCACATAGTCTGTAAGAAAGGTCCTCACATATCAACCTTCTTAGCATTTTGGGCCATGGGAGCTCGACCCTAACCCTAGCCCTAGCTCTAGCCCTATCTATCTCCCCACCCCCGCCCCCACTTGCCATCATCCTGTCTGAGGCTACAGGTTCAGGACCTTCAGGCTAGCATCAGATGCACCCCTAACTCCACTGTTCCATGCCTGTCCTCCTTCTGCTCTCATCCTTTCCTCAACCTTCAGGCTCTCAGAGGCTACTGTCTCCTCCATCTGGCTCAGTTCCTCATGGCGGCCTAGGCTTACTTCTCAAGCTCACAATACCAGGAGAGATGTGTGTAAGACACATGTGATAACAAAGTATATTTAACTGATTTTAAGATTTTGAACAAGTTGCCAGCATATTAAATCCAAGAACTTTAGTCCCTCCCCTAGTTCTCAGTGCTGTAAGCTAGACCTTACTTCAGAGGCTGCAGACACAGGAGTGGTCAAACCAACCATGTCAAAAGGACATGACACTTTGACGTGTAACTCCATTTTGCATTGGCGTGGGATTCCCTGGTTCTCCTGAGAGGGCGGCTGAAGAGTAGCATGGCTCTATTCCCCATCCAGCATCAGAAGGGCTACACCCTTGAACCATTGCACTAAGCCATATCCTAATGATCTCTTTCTTTCATGAGGGTTGCTTGACATCTCTTAAGGTACTTGAACATTTAATTCCATCATGGCCAAGGCACTTTCCTTGTGGCCTACACTCTCTTACTATGTGAAGTTTGAAAGGCAAGCAGGGAGGGAGAGGGAAAAGAAAAGATAGAATAGACGCCATGCCCTTTTGATGCCATAGCCACTGGGTCACGAAGTCACTTATGTGTGCTCCATTCTTTGGGGTGATCATCAACCCTCACCCATCTAGATTTAGGGGTAGGAAACATAGCCTCCATCTCTTGGTGGGAGGAGCATCAGAGATACTGTAAGCACACACACAGGATAAGAAGACTACCATGTGACCGTCTCTGAAAAGTTCTGAAAACCTACCCCACCATCCCTCACCCTCTGGCCCAAATAGCTAAGAGTGAATTCACACAATAACATCTTGGTTGTCCTAGCTCTACCATTAGCCACGGAGGGACCATTGCCAGCTCATTTTGTTTCCATTTCATCTTAGGGTTGTTAGAAGGATTTAATTCTGCTAAGTAGTAAACAAAAGGCACTTAGCATGTGAACTAGTGCCGAGTAGGTCCTCAGGATAGGGCAGCTTCTGTGACCAACCACTTCTGCCAGCTTCCCTGTTATATAACAGTTGGGTTCTGGGCTCAGCCTGCCTGGCTTTGGCTTCTTCTCTGTCACCAGCTGTGTGGTCTTGGGGGACTCATTTTACATCCCTATACTTTATTTCTTCCCAGAATTCTGTCTTAAAAGGACTTACCATCGTAACTGTCATACAACAAACTTGAAGGAAAAAATCCCACACCCTCCCAACTTTAACTACTCAGGCAGAGGAGCTCACTGCCTAGAGGGTTTCCCCCACCACCTCCGATGCCAGGATCTTCCAAATAAAGAAAGTAAGAAGTGGTTGCTTTTACAGATGGGGAAACTGAGGCTTGGCTAAACCACATAGAGAATGATTGTGAGTTTGCATAAGACCCCAGGATTCTGGGGTCACAGGCTACTGTTACTCCATCTGCCAACCATTGTCTCCACAGGTGTTTGCGGTGAACATGAGACTCCTGTGGACATTCCTCTTCCTTGGCTGCCTGCTTAGCAGAAGCCATGCTTTATTGGAAGATTCCATCTCTGAATCAGGTGAGCTACCCCAGCCTTCTTGGGAGTTCCATCCAAGGAATCCCCCAAAGAGACAAACTGACACCTCTTAGTGTATCTGACCAACCAGAATAATGTAGATTTGCCAGTATCTCTGGGTGCTTTTGGAGGCACTGTACCCTCCCCCCAGAGACACCTTGTCCCTTTTGGGGGCACATCTTGGCATCTAGATCTAGTAAACTACTTTCTTCCCTTTATTGATCATCTCAACATATTTTTGTTTTGTACCCACTTCCCAGGTAGGTCTTTCTAGCCTTCAGTTCTAATGATCTCAAACTCATGAAACTTTGCCCTAAAGAGCAAAACCCTGAGCTCTGGCAGCTCCAATATTGTAGGCTCAGCCACCTGCCACATTGTGCCAATTAAAGACAAGAATAGCAGTGAGCAAAGCAGAGAGAGGAAATTTAATTGACAAATTAAGATCTGGGAAGCATGAGCAACCAAAGCAGTCAGTCCCCCTTTGAGGCTTTACTCTGTTTGTCAGAGCACCACTGCTCATTTGTCTTCTCTTCATACACCTCTGTTCCGTCAGGGATGACCCAGTGTGTTTTTCATGTATCTAGTCTTTCCTTGCCTCCTGGGTTCATGTGCAAGCCTGAACCTTGGTTTTTCTTTCCCAAGGAACCTGGCTCCAGGGTTTGGCCACTGCTAGCATGGAACACCTATTTTTCTGTCCCCAATGGGAGCTTGTGCCCCAGGACTCAGCCATATGTCTTTGTCTCAGCAGGCATCAAAAGTGGAGGCGGTGATACAGGATTGGATACAGGATTTCTGAATGATGATAAAGGTGAATACATTAATCTGGGAGATGACAGTGGAAAAATCCCAGCTCCTATGACCGTTACTTCACCTGTAAAGATCCCTGAGATCAATCCAGACATTGTGGGTAAAATTGTTCAGCCTGAGATGAATATTACAGGAGACTTGGACACAAATGGCATTACCAGTCAAGTATCCTTTGGGCAGTTGGGTCAAAAGAGTATAAACAGTCCTGGTCACTATGGCTACAGGTGCTCAAGAGAGTCTAGCCCTTTGCTGGTGGGTGTCATGAGCTTTCCATTCAGGACATGCTTCCAGGTCTGAGGTGGTGGCTCTGGTCAGTCCGAGGCTGTGTCACCTGGTGGCCTAGGTCAATCAGAATCAAGGTCAACAAATAGTCAGCCTTGGACTGGGTCATCTGGTGATGTGGATCAATATGAACAGTTTTAACAAATGGTTGGACTGACAATAGGTCATTCTGATTGCTGTGGTCAAAATGGTGCTGGGTCAATCTTCTGGAAGATTTGATCAGAACCAATTAATGTCCACTGTGGCTTTAGGTCATCTAATAGTTTTGAAGGAATGTCAATGGATGTTCAGCTTGAAGTTGGGTTATCTCAGGACTTAGTCAGTCTAGAACAGGATTAGTAAATGGTCTACCTGGGTTTTAGCTCATCAATGGCCATGGCCAATCTAGACGAATGACCACTCCACAGTCATGATTAGTTTAGGTTTAGAGTATCTTCTGTCTCTGATTCCTCTGAGTATAGGTTACATAATGGTTATGTCAAGTCTGAGGCAAGGTCATTCTTATGTTAGAAACTAAAACAGGTTCACTAAAAGGTGCTGCCAGGAATCTACCTTTGAGTTTTATAAGGAGAGTTACAGGCTCATCACCATAGGCAGACATGAAAAGGCCCTGATCTGGGAGAACATGTTGGAGAGAGTTAATCATTTTGGCCATAAGCAGCCATAATGGAGCCTTGGAGAGAAAGAGGGCCATTCCTTTCCATCTATAAGACAAAAGTGTTTTCTGCCTTATAGTTTTCAGGGGTGGAGTTGTGAAGCTCCATCTCACATGACCTAGCCTTGCTTGTCTAGGTGCCAGAGTCTGTAAAGCACGGATAAAAATGAAGTTATAATTCATAATTGTCCTTGGTCTAGATATCAGAGGGTGTGGACAGGCTCCCAGCTATGGGAGGAAGAGACTGAATGTGTAGGAGTTATGAGGTCCAGTGTGCTCTCTTATGAGCTCTGTCGGGAGACGGCTGTAACCTAGCATCTTGGATCAAGGCTTGGTGTCTCTGACCACCCTGGTCTCTGAGGAAGTACTACTTGACTGTCCTGTCTACATGGGACTCCAGTGGATGATGGGGCTGGTTCTGTTAGTTCATCATAGTTAATATGAAGGCACTCTAAAAAGAGAACTAAAAAACCTCCTTAACCAATAGTTGCCAACACCTGTCCTCAGCCAAGACATGCTGGCCCAGGAAGGGCTGTTGGGTCCTATTATTCTCAACAACCAGAATCTAGTCACAGAAAGGGAAA
This sequence comes from Arvicanthis niloticus, assembly GCF_011762505.2. Taxonomy (NCBI): domain Eukaryota; kingdom Metazoa; phylum Chordata; class Mammalia; order Rodentia; family Muridae; genus Arvicanthis; species Arvicanthis niloticus. The sequence continues at coordinate 123,483,496 of NC_047659.1, forward strand.
AGCTACAAACGCTGCTCCTGGGTGGCAAAGTGTCACTTAGTATCAAAAATGACTTCCTGGAGGCAGCAGGGGCCAAGGCTGTGGAAGGCCTGGTCTGCAAAGGCCCCCTGGGTGGCCTTTGTGGCCATGGGAGTCTCTCTGGCATGAATGATGTTCTGAAGACCATGAATTCTGGGAAACTCAACAACTGGTGAGTCTGAGGGGTTTTGGTGGTGGTGGTGATGGTTTTTTATTTTTTTTTTTCATTGAGACTCCCTAAAGCATTGATCAGAGAAGGTTCCAGGTACCTGAAAGGCATTGTTCTGACTCGTTCTTTAGAAAGTTTAGAAAGAGGTCACCACCTCCTCTTCTAACGTCAGTCACTGCCTAGTGTTTCTCTAACACAGTCTATCCTCTGGCTTTACGAAGGTTTGTCTGAGCCCTGCTATGTTGTAAGTCACACCAGGAAAGCATATCACAGATGCTCTGACCACTTATCCCTTAGTTATTATCCATCCCCCAGTGAGTAAAAGAACCCCTTTGAGACAAGCTAATCCCACAGTTGTCAGCCAAGGTTTTTAATATGGCATCTGTGTTTTCTTTTACTATTGTAATCAAATACAAACATCAGTTATTGGCTGATGCTTTCCCAATCTGGGATCTATAGAAATGGAATTCAGAATAAACATCAAAGATAGAAGGAGCAGGCATGGGATCGAGGGAAGGGAAGCCTCTGCAGCCAAGGAGGGGACCAAGGAGACCTAGAAAGTGGCTTTTGTGCTTCACTTCACTCTTCTTGTGCAGGTTCAATGTCACCCGCTTTGACATTGTCCAGCTGTCATGGAAGGTCTTTGCCTCAGCCGATCTTGAACTTAAATTTCAGACCAAGTTGACTATCAACTTCTCAGGGTGAGCAAAATGGGGAATGTTATGGTTTGGGTCTCAGCTGTCCTCTGTAGGGTTATGCATTGAACTCTGCCGTTATTTTGGGGCGCTGTGGAGCCTTTGGGTGATAGAGCCTGCCTGGCTAACGTATGTCACTAGAAGCAGGCCTGAGAAGGTCCTTGAGCTCCGGCTGCCTCAGCTTCTTGCTCTGCTATGACATGAGCAAGCGCATTCCACCATGTGATCCCACTGATCTGCCTTCCCCAGCAGATAAACCGAGGTGTCTCTGAAACACTGAGACCAAAACACCCACTTTCTGCCTTAAGGTGTTTCTGTTGGGCATTTGGCCAAGGCGATGCAAAGTAGCTGACTGCAGCAGGAGAAGGGAGTGGAGGGAATTCCTAGGGAGAGCTAGTGGTTTTATTCGATAGTGAGTGGTTTTTTTTTCTTTCAACAGACATCTTAGCATTTTCCCAAGATCTTGATAATGTCTGTATTCGTATACAGTTTCTTACGATGATAGTGAAGGCAGGACAGGAGTGGAAACCGACCTTTTTGCTTTCCTGCCATAGTCTGAGGCTGGGTTGAAACAAATGTGGGGAGGAAATTAAAATGCAAAAGAAAACCTCCTCCAGTCTTACAACTGAGAGACACTGGCCTTTAAGCTCTCAGTTGGCTTCTTTGCAGATCTTTCCCACAACCATTCTGTAAGGCGATAAGCGCTCCATGCCACATATGCACAATGGCACCTGTGAGCTATCCTGTGGACAGACACCAGGATTGTTCACCAGGTCACTCTTTTAAATAACTATGTGATTGGTACAAATAATAAATCTGCTAATTCTTTAATTATTAGAGAGTCTCATGAGCACAATTTATGGCTTATTACTTACTTCTTACTTACGTACTTGCTGTGCTGGGTGATAACCCCCAGGACTTCACATGTACCAGGCAAGCATTCAATTACCGAGCTACATCACTACCCTATAATTTATAGCCTTTGATAAACATTGCCAAATTATCTTACAGAAAGCTGGCGATGGTGATAAGATGTTTCTAACATTCTTGAGTACTTCATACAGTCCAGGTTCTGGGCAGCAGTTTCTTTGAGTGCTCTTCTCAATCCACACTGTAGGCGTCTAAGGGAGGGGGAGATATTACATCCATTTTACCAAACAGTTGACAGAACCTCAGAGAAGTTCAGTCAGATTACACATGGATATGGGGAGAGAGCTCAGTTGGAAAAGTGCCCATGGCACAAGCTTGAAGACATGAACTCAGATCTGGTTCACAATCTGTGCCTGTCATCCCAGTGCTGGTGAGGACAAAGAGAGGTGGATCCCTCAAGTTCATTGGCCGGTCTAGCCAAATAGATGAGCTTCAGGTACACACCATTATAATACATGCACACACACACACACACACACACACACACACACACACACCACCACCACCATACACACAATTACACATCTCACAATACAACCACACATGCACACGCCATCACATACGTAACATCTCTCATACATGCACACATCACCATCATCATATAAACACCACCGCACACTCACAATTATACATTGATCACATATACAACACATGTATACACCATCACATACATGCCATCTCTTTCTCTCCCCCACATACACACCATAACATATATTCACCATCACACATACACACACATACCATCACACACACACACACATTTGACATGGGTGGTTGTGCAGATGCATATCAGTGCAGGAGAAGATAGTAATACCGGAGGTGTGCATGGGTTTGGCAGAGTTCTAGGCAGACAGGGAAAGAGGCGGCTTCTCACTAGACTCATTTTTTAAATGAGCCTTGAGCTATGAATAAGCATTTATTCCAACAGATTATTTCATTGACTTTCTATATACATACAATAAAAACAAATTAAAAGTATATATAGGCCATCAGGAATCCTTTTGTTAAAAGTATGTGTATCAGTTACCTCTCACCCACAAATGCTCACACCTGTTTGCAAGTTCCAGCGAAACCTTTTAGAGTATTCCCAGACATGCATTCAGCTTCTAACAGCCCTCTCCCGTGCAACCAGGGTGCTCTCATTTCTCAGTGGCTCCACAGTGGATATGGACATCGAGATCCCCTTGCATTTGCAACAGACTGAGCCTGGCCAAATCTCATTTTCCGTGAAGAGCTGCCGGATAGTATTCATTGGGATTCAAGTGAATACAGGGTAGGTACAAACCCAGGAGATCTGGGCATCACCCAGGGCATGGCATGGGATGGTGCCATGCATGAAGTAGTATCAGACTCTATGGAATTTGACCAAGATGCCATCAAACTATGCCACTAGTGTTTTAATGCCCTGCTTCCAGTCAAGCTTCTGTCTCAAGGAGCTTGGAATCCCAAGCAGAAGGAGATACCTCTGGATCAGAAGTACAGACCTTCCTGGCAGCACCCACCTGTGGAGAAATCTGGGTGCTCATGTTTCCAAGCTCTTGTGGGGAGATCCTGTGTAGGAACTCTGCCACATTGCTTTTCCTGCTGGGCTGCCATCTCCCAAGGTGTCTGTGTGAGCTCTGAAAGGCAGAAGCTGGGCTGCCATCTCCCAAGGTGTCTGTGTGAGCTCTGAAAGGCAGAAGCTGGGCTGCCATCTCCCAAGGTGTCTGTGTGAGCTCTGAAAGGCAGAAGCTGGGCTGCCATCTCCTCAGGTGTCTGTGTGAGCTCTGAAAGGCAGAAGCTGGGCTGCCATCTCCTCAGGTGTCTGTGTGAGCTCTGAAAGGCAGAAGTTGCCTAATAGGCGTCATCACTTATTCAGCACACATTGAGCCAACAGACACTGTTGTTCCTGGAGACACTCTGGAAACAAGACCATGCCCAATATGTGAGTGAAAATGAAGGGGGGAATGAATGGAAAGCTGATTGGATGAGAAGTGGGTAGATGGATGGGTGGATGGATGGATGGATGGATAGATGGATGGATGGAAGGTATGTGAGTGCACACATTCATGGATATATGGATGGATGGATGGATGGATGGATGGATGGTATGTGAGTGCACACATTCATGGATATATGCATGGATGGATGGATGGATAGATGGATGGATGGAAGGTATGTGAGTGCACACATTCATGGATATATGGATGGATGGACATAGATTCAGGGATGGATTAAAAAAGAGTAGATAAAAGGCATATTAAAAAAGACATTAGTGGTCTACCTGAGAGGTTTAAGCTAGGTTCACTGGGGAGGTCTGAAAAGGCATAGTTGCTTAATTCAAAACAGTGGTTCTCAACCCTCCCCCAATGCAGTGACCACATTGTGGTGACCCCCACACATAGAATTATTTGCATTGCTACTTCATAACTGCAATTTTGCTACTCTTATGAATTGTAATGTAAATATCTTATATGAAGGATGTCTGATATATGACCCCTGTGAAAGGGTCACTTAATACCCAAAGGAGTCACAGCCGACAGGTTGAGAAGCACTGATTTAACAACAGAGACCTAACCACTAGTAAGATTGAATAGCAGAGAAGTTCAAAGCCCTCAGTGGCAGTGATCATTTCCAATGTTTCCCTTTCCTTTTTTCAGTACATTCTCCACAATGATGGAATCAATGTTGAAATGGTCCTTGAACATCTCCTTACCCAACATAGTAAGTCTGACAACGTGGCCCTGGCGGACTCTGAGCACAAGCTGTGGAGAAGGTGCTGTATCTAGTGGCGTGGGGGAGCAGCCTGCATGAGCAGAGGCAGCCAAGTGGAATAGCTTTATTACTGAGCTATGCAGCCTCCTAGAGTCACTCTCCTGTTTTTTGTCAAAGCTCCTGCTTCTGAAGGGACAGAGAAAAAGACAGTGGTAGAGGGGTAATTGTGCAGCAGGCAGCTTAGGTCTGTGTAAGAGGGAGATTGTGACATATTTATGATAGACTTTCTCCATCCTATGTCAGAGACTTGTCTGGCAAAGCATCTTAGATTGCAAAGGATTCAGCATGTCTATACTGGTGAGCTATGTATAAGGACCCTCTTAGCAAGGTCTCCGATCCTTTCTATTGCAGTTGTGCCCAGTGGTCCGATTCTGGTTCTACATCATCAATCAACAGTTGGCCATTCTCAAAAGTAAGTAGACCTGTTGCCTGAACACTGGTTTCTTGTGTCTACTGCTACCGTAGCAACTATACCTACTCCTACATAGCTGCTAGAGAGAGCTTTCTGAGTTACAGCTCAGATCTCCCATTTCCTGGGGGATCAAGTGGAGACCTCAGGACATGCTGTCAAGGACTTTCCAGAAGCTAAGTTCCCAGTGCTCTCATCCTCCTCTAGTGGAGTGACCTTAGCAGAGCCCTCTCCTCGGGACTCCTACAGCCTTGGGCGCACCCATTTGCCATTCACTGTATTGTGTGGAAATGTCTACTTCTGGATTGTCCAGAGCTCCTTGACAGAGACTTGGTTGAATTTGCTCCCAGCCCCCATTCATTTATCTGACAGTCCAGATTGGGTACAGAATAGACCTCCCCCCAAATAAATTCTGCTGGTGTGTGGAGTGGAAAGGGAAAGAAGGGCTATGGTGGGCATGAGTGGGTGGGGAAGCAGAAACGTGGAATGAGAGAAATTGGTAGGGAGATAGCAAGAGAGTGACGAACACTTAGGAGGAGGGGAGTGTGGGGTTGAGTGGGACGGCAGAAGACAGAAGGAGTGGTGGAAATGGAAGGAAAAACACAAATGAAAGAATCTGAGGAAAGATGGAAGGAAGGGTTGACGGACAAACAGCAATGGTGTTGCAGTGTGCACGTGTGCTATATCATTGATGGATACACGAGGAATGGAAAGTGGGGTCTGTCAGCAGATGTGTGTGAAGATGAAGGGAGCTGAGATGGACTGTGACCAAGTGAATGGGAAAAATAAGCCAGTGAGATGGCAAAATAAAGGGAAAGAAAGAGGGAAGGAAGAAGGGCAGATGAATGGAAGAGGAGTGGAAGGGCCATGGCAAGCACAGGGAGAAGGAGAGAGGAAGCTGCTGGGCCTGGATAGGATAGGTCTGCTTGTAGGTAGGAGAGGTGGATTGCCACTGCCAGGGTGTGAGCACCCACCACCCTGCCCTGGGTGATGGTGGGGTTCTGTGCCTTCAGTACACAGCAGATGGGGAATGATCTCTCTTTTAGACGTGCCCACTTGTGACAAGTGAGTTTTACAAGCCCCTGTTTCCATCAGTTTCCCTCAGCTTTGTGTCTTCTCTGACCTTTCCATGCCACCTATCCCCTTCTCTCCGTCAGATATCGCCTCACTTGGGGTGCCGGGGAACAGCAACCTGCTCGATACCTCACAACCCATGCTGTATGAACGCACTTATAGCATAGACTTTACGGTATGAAGAGCCAATTCCTCCTCTTCCTCAGAGAAGCCTCCTTGGCTGGGAGTGTGCCCAATCTGTACTATCAAGAGAGCCAACCTGAGGTTTGATTTTGAATGACCGTGCAGCCCTGAGCACTGCACCCTCACTTCCGAACCCCAGTTTTCTTGTCTGTCAGGTGGGGGTGATTTTCATAGCTGCACACACTTTTCACCACCTGTCTCTTCCAGCATATATGTTTTTCTGTATCGTAGCATACCCAGAGTTGGTATCTGCTGTTCAAAGGGATAGCTTGGTTTAACTGGCAAGTTTTACAATGTCTTACTGGCCCATTACAGAACCTGTACTTGAAGCGGTGGTGTTTAATACCATGAATATGAACCAATGGTTAGATGAGAAAGTGCCTGGCATACATAGGTCAAAGTAGGAACTCAAAAAACTATTGGCTTGTTCTGATTTGTCCTTGATTTTAAAATATTTAAACAACCAAGTTTATTGTTTGTCAGGTTCATACATGGAGCCTTCATGGTGCTGGGGCAGTGGTCCTGGTGGTCTTAGCTATATGCTCCCCACCCTAAATCTTTCCAGGCTGTGGGTATGGCCAGGAACTTTGGGGCAGTTTCTGGATTCTACCACAAAGCTGGATCTTGGGGTCAGCAGTCCACTGCTTCTCAGCCCTCAGTTGTCCAAAGACAATGTCTCTCCAGCCTCACAGCTGAGGACAGAGTCTCAAGTCCCAAGTTTAGCAACAGAATTGTGAAAATTCAATGTTTGACCTGGACAAAGCCATTCCCACCTCCTAGTCGACTTTTCTTGTCTGTTATTCTCATTTGCAAAGTTGGTGTCAGGTTTTCAGGAGACACAGAGCCTGGCACACCATAGGTATGCACTTACTGTGAGTTTTCTGGTTTTCTTTTGTTTTTCCAGAACAAAAGCTTCCCGGCTTCTTTCATCAACTGGTTGATTAAAAGTAAGTTTTCTTTCTCATATCCATTCCAGAATCCCACAATCCTACCTATCTCTTTGGTGTTGAACGTGCTTTGGGAAGGGTACTGAAAATGAATATGAAACCCCGAGCCACAGAACCTATGCCTGGATAAATCTTTTTGATGCTGGGCTCCTGGAAAGTCAACTCTGTAGTATTACAGTGGGTTTCCTGAGATAGTCCATTCTAGAGGGGTTATGTGTAAGTGGGTCTCTAGGACAATTCACTGATCGATGTTAAAGAGAAATTCTTGGAGTTGTCTGGTTCTAGGTGGCTGGTGCTGTAGAGGGGTTTCTGAGTTATTTTATACTTCAGTTATTAAGGTTTGTATGACTGGGGGATATCTTCCTCATTGACCAATGTTACAGGTAGGTTATTGAGATAGCTCACTCCATAGCAATTATGATTACAGTGACATTGATGCTTTCCTATCCACAGTGATTCTTGTTAAAATGAGATTCCTGAAGAAGTTTCTTCCATAGTGAAAAGTGCTAGGCTGGAGCTCCTGGGACTGCCTACTTCACAGAACAGCCATCGCTGAGCTGGGAGCTAGGGGTGGGCTTAAATCGTGGTTCGGCCAGTGTCTTAGTTACTTTCCTTAATGCTATGACCAAATACCTGACAATAAGCAGTGGAATGAAGGAAGGGTTTCTTTTGGTTTGAGGGTATAATTCGTTGTGGCAGGGAAGGCATGTCAGCAAGAGCATGGGGCCGCTTTCTGTCTGTGATCAGGAAGCATGGGTGAATGTTGTGTTTCTCTTTCTTTGTCCTGAGTAAATCCTGGATCGCAGCCTGTGGAACAATGGAGGACACATCCAGGGTGGGTCTTCACATCTCCATCAATTCAACTTATAATCTACCACCTTGATGGACCCAGAGGTAGACCCAGTCTAGAGGTTCTAGATCGCTGTGTTGATGATCAGGGTTAATCAGTCTAGAGGTTCTAGACTGCCGTGTTGATGATCGGTGATAATCACAGCCACCAACTTCCTGTGGCTCTTCTATGAGACCCGTTCTCCCTCTCTCTGGTCTTTCTTTTCCCATCTGTTAAGAAGGCTTTTAACTAACTAAGAGTATTGGGTGGAGAGGGGAACAAGATCAGATGCCAGAAGAGTTTCCAGAAAAATCCAAGCCATGACAAGTCTTCCTCATGGCAGCCAGTGTATTCTAAGATCTGTTGTCCCTTATTTACGTCTGCCATGATATGCAGATGCTCAGTGCCTCCCCATTCCTATTTCCTGTGGGATACTGATAGGACCAGGCAGGCTCTGGCCTTGATCTTATCAGCCCCTCTCTAGACCTTGGGCTTTCACTTACAGAAACTGACCAGAGGAAAGCATCCACAGATCTGTGTTTTAGCATGGAGCTGCTTCGGGTAGCCCCACCTGTAAGAACTAACCAAAGGCATGTGCTTGAGTGAATGGCCTTCCATGTCAGACAGCAGGCGGGACTTACGGTCCTGACAACTCTTGGAATCATCTGAAGCTGATGCTGGATTCATCAAAACAAATGGTGTTCCAGTAAGGTGTGTCAACTAAGAGGTGGGCCCCATGTTTTAAACAAATGCTGGACGAGATGCTACAGGAAGCCCTTGACCCTGAACCTCATTCAGCTGTGCCTCTGTACCTGACAGTCCTCTCTTGTGTGAGAAACATGCTTGCAAGCTGTTTTTTCTGTTCAAAGGTTCACTGTAGGGTCTTCCTAAGGGTAGGTAGAAGGCCCAGATAATGAATATCTTAATTACTCTTCTCGTTGCTGTAATAAAACACCCTGATAACTCAAGGGAGAAAGGGCTTATTTTGGCACAAAGTTCCCAATGAGAGTCCGTCATGATGGGAAGTTGCAGCAGCAGCAGCATCGGGTTACATTACATCCGCTGTCAAGAAGCAGAGCGGTAAACACATGCGGTGCTCAGTTAACCTCTTCATGCAGCCCACGGAATGGTGCCACCCAGAGTAGGGGGTGATACTCTAACCTCCATTACCAATCAAGACAACCCTACATAGGCATGACTAGAGGCTGGTTTCCTGGATGGTCGTAAATCCCGTTGAGTGGACAGTTAATATTATTGCAACATTTTTTTTTTAATTCCAGGAAGTCAAAGTCCTGGCTTCAGAGGCTAAAAAGTCCCAAGATCTTGAGTAGGTGTGTCAGGCCTATGGTTCTGTTACTGTTGAAGCCCAAGAGTAAGGAAAGCACCTGCCTCATTGGGTGGCCATGACAAAGATGGGGGACAAATCTAAGTTCAGAACTTGGACAGTGGAGCAAAGTACCTCTATAAATAACCAGATGGTCTAACCTACAAGGAAAGGAAAGGTCTGGAGCAAAAATCAGAAAGGGTAGTCACAGAGGCAGAGGCAGAAAGAGGAGGCCCCAGAGGCTCAGATGGGGAGCCTAGGGGCCATGAGAACACTCACCTCACTCCTGTTCCTCACAGACAGGCCTCGAATGAGCAGAGACTGGACATCACATGCACTTCAGCTGCCTTTTCCCCTAACTTTAGGGAGGAGCAAATGTGGCCAAGGCAAGGCACAGCCTGGACTGGACTGGCCAAGGCTGGTCAGTTCCCACATAAGCCACTAGGGGGAAGCCATGAGACCGCTAACACATATTTTTTGGATTAAGACCAAATCTGTGGCCTGGAGTCAAATTTCTTAGGTTCCAATCCCAGTTCTTTTGGCAGAATAGAATATTTAACCCCACAGTGCCTTAGTCTCTTCACTGAGGACAATAATAGAAATAATTCATTCATTTTTACTCTCACCAACCAGGCCATTAAAAAAAAAAATCAGTGTATATTGATTGTAAAAGTGGAGGCTTTATAATGGCGTCCCCATTCAGGTGCTTTGACCACACTGACGTCCCCCCACCCCCCACATATGCCACAATCCTCCCCTTTACCCAACACTTGCTCCTTTCTACTTTTACATAGATGTGGATTTCATATGTTTAAAACAGATTAGACAGTTATAACAGATTAACACATTATTAAGAATAATTTTCATGGGATAACAGGACATTTAAGAGTGTTTGAATAGCAAACGGAAAGATCACTAGAGTGTAGTGACAGCAGACAGGATGGGAAGGTATCTTTGTCAGCTGCGTCTCCAACAAAGGAGTACTGTTGACCATGTTGAAAGAGCTAAACAAATTAATTAACCCCCCCCCCCCCAAATCTGTCAGTCACTAAGTGAGCAAAATTGTTGAACAAGTTCTCCAAGGAGAGATAGAGACAAGCTCCTATAGGGTGGCCCCGCCGCCTTTTTATGGCATGGCTGCCGAGGAGACACTTGCACCTAAGTAAGAAGAGTGACAGTGTTAGTGGAGTGGTGTGGGGTAGGGTGGTTCTGTGGGACAGTAGAAAATCGAGAGGCATGTGCCATTTAGCAAACTGATGGAAGCCATCCAGAATGACAGGGATTGTCAATGAGGCCAATCCATTTCTAGTTTGATGGACAGCCAGATGGTGAGACAGATGCATCTGCTTAGTTGAAGGGAGGGAGAAGGATGAGGACGAGGGACAGCAGTGATTGAAAGGCCCTCACAAGCGAGAGGCCCTAACACACGCACAACCACCTCACTTTAGAATGCTGCCAAGGGCCAAAAACGTTCTCAGTTAGAAATGACAGTTGGCTCAACCCAACAGCTTAATAGGCCTTGTGTACTCTGGTTGGAGAACTTTAATGTGTTTCATTTAGTATTATAAAAGGAAACATTACAGATTTTGTTGTACACTGCTGTTACATGCGGGGCAATGTGTCTTTAAGTACTCTTTTTAAATGGGTCCTAGATATTTTTCCCTTTAACTCAAGTCTCTTGTTGTTTAAATGATTTTTATTTTGTTTAATATGGAGGAAAAAGAAGTGCAAATGGACAATATATATTTGGAGGAAGATGGTTAGCTGTCAGAAAAATATGCAAATCAAAATCAAACCAAGGTGGCAGCACACCCCAATCAGATGGCTGTGATCAAGAAAATGAATGACAATGAGAGGTGACAAAGATGATGTACCAAAGGGAAACTCCCCGCCCCTCCATTGTTGTTGTTATTATTGTTCTTTCTTTCTTCTTCTGCTTCTGCTTCTGCTTCTGCTTCTGCTTCTCCTTCTCCTTCTCCTTCTCCTTCTCCTTCTCCTTCTCCTTCTCCTTCTCCTTCTCCTTCTCCTTCTCCTTCTTCTTCTTCTTTTCCTCTCTCTCTCCCTCTCTTTCTCTCTCTCCACAGACACACACACATACATACACACACATGCACACACACATATGCACACACATACATACACGCACATATATACATACACACACTCTGGAGCAACTACTGTGGAAATCAGTATAAAGGGTCCTCAAAAACCTGAAGATAGAGTAGTGCATGGTAGTTTACTCTTTAATCCCAGCACTGGGGAGGCAGAGGCAGGTAGATCTCTGAGTTTGAGGCCAGCCTGGTCTAGAGCACAGGTTCTAGGACAGCCAGGGCTACACAGAAAAACTCTGTCTTGATTAAACCAAACCAAACCAAAATACTGAAGATAGAACTTCAGTATTCCACTCCTAGATATATATCAAAAGAAGACTAAGTCAGAAAGACCACAGCCAGGCTGTAGAACCAACCTGGGTGTCCATAATAAATGAATGATTAATTATGCTTTAAGGTAAATAGATTCTGTTGTGTACATGCCTCAGTTTGTTCACTTTTCTATATCAGGTGTCCATTCAGGAGTCACACAGTAGTTTGTTTGTTTGTTTATTTATTTATTTATTTATTGTCTCCTGAAGATTGTATACTGGTTCCCACAGTTTACACTTTTACCAGCAGTGAATAAGGGTTCCTCTATCCTTGACACCATTTGTTGTCATTTTTCTTTATGGCACCTTTTCTGACAGGGATGGAATGGAATAGCAGCATGAAGAAGTATAACTTGTTTACTAAGTATTTCTTGGCCTTTTACATTTCTTCTTTTGAAAACTGTTTGTTCCCAACATCTGCTCAGGTATTGACTGGGTGTTATTTCTTTAGTGTTTGAGTTCTGCATTCTAGATGTTAAACCCCTGTCAAAGAGTCCCTCTCATTCTGTAGGCTATCTCCTCACTCTGGCAATTGTTTCCCTTGTTTCGCTGAAGCCTTTTGACTTCATGGAATCGTATTTGTCAGTTTTCGCTCCTATGCTATAGCCTGAGCTATTGCAGTGGTGTTTAGAGAGCCCTGGCCTATAGCTGTATCCTCTGCTGGCAGTCTCAGAGTTTCATTTCTTACACTTAGATCTTTAATCCACTTAGGACAGATTTTGGAGCAGGATGAGAGAGATGGATCTAGTTCCATTCTTCCATATGTGGTCCTAGTTTACGTGGCATCATTTGTTGAAGAGGCTTTATTTTATTTTTAGATAATGCATTATCAAAAATTAGCTGGTTGTAGCAGTGTGGGTTTGTTTCTTTGTGTGTTGATCTACAGGCCTTGTGTCAGTATCGTGATGCTTTGTCTCTCTGTCATACGGTTTGAGGTCAGATATTGTGATATCTCTTGCATTGCTCCTTTAGACTCAGGTTTGCTCTGGCCATGAGTCATTTTACTCAGTGCTCTTAAAGCTACCACAGCACATAGCTGTTACTATTCTTAGTTGACAAATCAGGAGACTGGGGCCCAGAGAGATTAACTATCTTGAAACACTGCTGGAGAGGTGACAAAACGTGGAGACACTAGACTGCGTTTACCTTGTGCTGCTCCTGTAGCTGTCGGGTGCTGGGCTCGAGCAAAGCACCTGTACACGCCTCAGGAGGTGGGAAAATGCAGCCTAAGATATAGGAGTCTGAAGCTGGGGTTCCTAAGCTCCAGGGCATCCAGTTGCCACTGGAAACAGCATGGAGTCAGGAACAAAGGGTTGAGGGGCCACAGGCCCATGTAGAGGAGCCTGGGACTGGGGTCTCCCGAACTCCTGAACATCAAGATGCCACTGGGTCACTGAGAGTCAGGAGCAGAGTTGGGGGTCCACAGGCATCATTTGTGATGATGCTGGGGCCAGGAGGAGGAGAACTCCAGCTTCGCTAATTTGCAAAAGTCCTTAGCTTCATGGCAGCTGTCTGGGCACTGAGGCCTTCTGTAGGCAGCTCAGGCAGTGTGGCTCTGTAGGTGAAGACCTTCTCCATGCTCCCCATGGCGGTTGTGATGAAATGGAAAGTCCTTAGTTCCAAACTGTTTATTGACTGTTCATTGTGGAAAATGGGTGCATACTACTTCCTCAGGGTGGACCAGAGATTAAATATCTTTTGTAGGGAGGAATGTGGGAAGCTTATTGGCTTAATCCTCAGGGTCTCTAGATAATACCTCATTAGCATGGAGAACTCTGTTCTGGGTTACAATGACCACAGGTCACGTTTTCTATGTGGGAAATATGGCGTGTATTCCAGGCCAGGATCAGGTAGAGAGTAGGGAGCCACCTACTGTCTCAGGTGGGTGCCTGGGTGCCTGGGTGCTGGGGACTCTGAACCTACTCAACCTTTACAAGTTTCCTGGCAGGGTTCACTGTCTCGCACAGAAGCTGGAGGTGTGAGGGTTGTGTCCTAGTGAAATGTCCCATGCTGCTTTGGCTTCAGTTTCTTCACTTGTACCTCATTGGTTTGGGTGTATAAAGTAGGGACTCCTTTATCATTCTCTGGTTTTCTGACTCTGCCCTGGGGAAAAAGCATCGTGGCAGCCCAGAGACCATTCCCTGAGGTCTGTGCACTGAAGGGACACCCTAAGTCTCTGGAGTCTCTCCACCCCATAGAGATGCCAAAGCCTAGGCTCTTTTGATGATAACAGAGCCATGCTTGGTAAGCAGACAACAGCATTTGTTTTCTCAACCTTCTTTTGTCAGCTCCCTCTTCATAAACAAGTTGAGACACCCTGCTGGCTGGAGAAAGACTTCTAACGTCAGACAACTGTGCAAGGAAGGAAAAGGAGCAAGTGAAGTAAGCCTTGATGTAGCCCTCAAAGTCTCCAAAGACCAGCCATGAAGGCTCAAGTGGAGGGCAAGACCTGCAGCAGCCAAGGATTTGCCAGGGGAGGATCCTGGGAAGCCCTTTACCAAGACATACATTCTTCCTGCAGGTCACACTTGACAGGCCTTTGCTTATGTAGATTTATCATGGTGTCCTGTGCAGCATTAATGACCTGTCATGCTGTGAACAGAAAGTTAAATAAAGCAAGCCCCTTTCCCTAGTCACTGCTGTTAAGAACGTAGCATAAATAGGCTCAAGTGTCTCTCTATTCAGGAACAATAAAGGTCACCTTGGACTCACGCCTCCCAGTTTCCTCCTTCCTCCCTCCTCAGTTTTCGGCTGAGCTCCTTCTGAGCCTTGGTTACCCACATAAACCACCTGGATGCTTGCTATAGCATTGGGCAGAGATTCCAAGGTGGGGAGAGACTGGTGGTACAAAAGCAAAATGCTTGTTTTAGGTACACCCACATCGTTACCTGTGTGGGCCCCGTAGTCAGTCCTGCAGACAGGCTCTCAATGGGCCTTCCATGGACAACACATGGAGAGAGGCAGTGGATGGGAACACCCACACCCTGGCTAGTCTATCCCGGGGCCATGTTCTCTGTTCTTCATCCCTCCTCTGCCCTCTGCCGTGGCTTTCTCTGCAGGAATAATATTTTCCTATTGAAACACAGGTGTTTTCTTCACCCTGGATAGATTGTTTACTTTAGAGCTTAGCGTATGGCCTTTACAGGGCTGGTGGGAATGCGTTCTAGGAGACCCTAAGGGATGCTAGGGAAAAGATGTCCTCTTACTCCTGAGGTTACTAAGTTCCTGGTAGCTGTCTCTGTCTTCCCTTTGTTAAGTCACCTAGAAGCCAGTGCAGAAGAAAGCAGATCCCAGTCAAGTAAATACAGTCCTGAAGATTTCCTTTGAGTGCCTGGAATCCATGACATTTCAAGGTTCCTCTTAGTTCCTTAAGTCATTTGGGGTCATATCTTCTACTTTACAAGTAACCCAAGGGCCCCAAGAAATGCAATGGACAAACATACTTCAGTTCATTCTGTGTGAGTTGTAGTGGGAAATGAGAGAGAGTAGAAAGCAGAGGTATGTGTGGTGTGTGTGTATGTGTGTGTGTGTGTGTGTGTGTGTGTGTGTGTATGTGTGTGTGGTGTATGTGTGTGTATATGTGGTGTGTGTGGTGTGTGTGTGTGTGTGTGTGTGTGTGTGTGTGTGTGTGTGTGGTGGGGGGTGCATGTGGTGTGTGGTGTGTGTGTGTATGTGTTATATATGTGGTATTGTGTATGTGCTGTATGTGTGGTATATGTGTGTTTATGTGTATGTGTTTATGTGTGTGGTGTGTGTGTGTGTGTGTGTGTGGTGTGTGTGTGTGGTATGTGTGTGGTGTATGTGAGGTGTATGTGTGGTGTGTGTGTGTGTGTGTGGTGTGTGTGTGTGTGTGTGTGTGGTGTGTGTGTGTGGTATGTGTGTGGTGTATGTGAGGTGTATGTGTGGTGTGTGTGTGTGTGTGTGGTGTGATGTGTGTGTGGTATATATGTGTATGTGGTGTATGTGTGTGTATGTGTGGTGTGTTTGTGTGGTGTGTGTGCAGTGTGTGTGTATGGTGTGTGTGTGGTGTGGTGTGTGTGGTGTATGTATGTGTATGTGTTGTGTGTGTGGTATGTGTGTGTGTATGTGGTGTGTGTATGTGTGGTGTGTGTGGTGTGTGGTGTATGTGTGTGTGTATGTGGTGTGTGGTGTGTGGTGTGTGTGTGTGTGTGGTGTGGGGGGTGCGTGTGGTGTGTGGTATGTGTGTGTTATATGTGTGGTATGTGTATATGTGCTGTATGTGTGGTATATGTGTGTTTATGTGTGTGTGTGTGGTGTGTGTGTGTGGTATGTGTGTGGTGTATGTGAGGTGTGTGTGTATGATGTGTGTGTGGTGTGATGTGTGTGGTATATATGTGTATGTGGTGTATGTGTGTGTATGTGTGGTGTGTGTGCAGTGTGTGTGTGTATGGTGTGTGTGCAGTGTGTGTGGGGTGTGTGTGTGTGTGGTATGGTATGTGTGTGTGGTGTATGTATGTGTTGTATGTGTGGTATGTGTGTGTGTATGTGTGGTGTGTGTGTGGTGTATGTGTGTGTGTGTATGGTGTGTGTGGTGTGTGTGGTGTGTGTGTGGTGTGTGTAGTGTGTGTGTGTGGTGTGTGTGGTGTGTGTAGTATGTGTGTGGTGTGTGTGGTGTGTGTGGTGTGTGGTGTATGTGTGTGTGGTGTGTGTGTGGTGTATGTGTGTGTATGTGTGGTGTGTGTGGTGTGTGTGGTGTGTGTGTGGTGTGTGTAGTGTGTGTGTGTGGTGTGTGTAGTGTGTGTGTGTGGTGTGTGTAGTGTGTGTGTGTGGTGTGTGTGGTGTGTGTGGTGTATGTAGTATGTGTGTGTGTATGGTGTGGTGTGTGTATGTGATATGTGTGTGGTGTGTGTTTGTGTGGTGTATGTGTGGTGTGTGTGTGTGGTGTGTGTGTGGTGTATGTGTGTGTGGTGTGATGTGTGTGTGGTGTATGTGTGTGTATGTGTGGTGTGTGTGGTGTGTGTGTGGTGTGTGTAGTGTGTGTGTGTGGTGTGTGTAGTGTGTGGTGTGTGTGGTGTGTGTAGTATGTGTGTGGTGTGTGTATGTGATATGTGTGTGGTGTATGTTTGTGTGGTGTATGTGTGGTGTGTGTGTGTATGTGTGGTGTGTGTGGTGTATGTGTGTGTGGTGTATGTGTGTGTGGTGTGGTGTGTGTGTGGTGTATGTGTGTGTATGTGTGGTGTGTGTGGTGTATGTGTGGTGTATGTGGGGTGTGTGTGTGGTGTGTGTGGTGTCTGTGGTGTGTGTGTGGTGTGTATGTTTGTGTGTAGCAGAAAGTGAGGTGGTTACATAAGAGGTGCTCTAAAGGACAGGGAGGATTTGCAATTGTGACATGTGACATACTCAGGACTCGCTCTGGTGCCTGGAGGAACTGATGCAGAAAAGAGAGAGAGGTCATTTCCTGGAGACTGTGACTGTAGAGGAGATGTTCAAATGTATTCCCTCCTCCATGCCCTGCTCGAGGATGGACATGTGCTGTCTGTAGCTGAAACAGGTTTGGGATGGAGAATAAAAGTTCACAGGAGGGACGGTGGGAGATGGATGCTCGCTGGGTTCTGGGTCTCATCACCAGCTCCCAATCACCCAGTCAGCTCACCTGCTTATTCCATAGCATTCTTTTGCTATTTTTACTCAGTATGGTGTTTATTGGGACCCACCAGAAGCCAGCCCCAGAATGACAGCTGTGGTTATAGAGGACAGAATGAGGGTCCTCAGCCTGAAGAAGTCAGAGACTGGCAGAAAAGAAAGACCAGCACACATTCCTTCAACCAACTCTGTCTTAAAAAACAAATATATCACATATATTGTATATATGAGACAGCTAAGAGTTACTCAGGTAGCATGACTCCCTGTGGGGGTCCCTGCAAATATCACAGGCGACAGAAATACAGCCCATGTGAGGCAAGAAGGAAATCTGGTTCAACGCAGCTTAGCTATCTGGTATTGGTTCAAACTTCTAGAGTTTGACCACAAGCAGTTTATTTTTGACATATTTAAGCACAGTACAAAAGTTTTCTTATGAAAATTATCACAATAAAGCTTAAGGCACAACTACATTAAAATGCCTTTGCAAAGTATATGTGCCCTCTTCCATAAGAATGGTTCTACTGACTAGGAACTAATGTTCAGGATAAAGATCCAGGAAGGAAGGATCCAGAATTAGTAAAATCCTAGAAGGATCCAGGATAAGTAAAATACTAAACTCACTTGCAGAGTGCATAGGCCCTCTTTTCATAATATGGGTTCTATTGACTGACAAAGAATGCTCAGGGGTCTGGGAAGAGTCTAGCATAAACATAATAGTCTGGAGATTTTGGTGAGGCCTAGTCCTACAGAGAG
Organism: Arvicanthis niloticus; assembly: GCF_011762505.2. Lineage (NCBI taxonomy): Eukaryota > Metazoa > Chordata > Mammalia > Rodentia > Muridae > Arvicanthis > Arvicanthis niloticus. Next base: position 123,501,607 of record NC_047659.1, read on the forward strand.
CAAAAATCACCAGCTTATAAACCACATCCATTTCCAGCTTTCTGAGCAGACACGGGTATAAAAATCTCTTCTATAGAAGAGAAATGCCCATGTGTTTAAAATATTTGGTTTCTCCAGTGCTATGAGCAAGAAGACCTGAGCCTTATACAACTCCCACCTGAAGTGAAATCCTGTCCTCCTGGTACATTACATACCCAGACATGTTCATCTCAGAGACCTGGGATTTGTCTCCTAATCTCCATTTCTGACTCCCACTCCCCACCTCTGCCTTGGTAGCATCATTTTCTTCACCGCCCTGGTGATTACCATGTTATCCTCTGTGTATCTGAGTGTTATCAGTTTTAGATGGTTCCTGTATGCAAGATCACACAGCCTTTGTCTCTCTGTCTGGATGTTTACCACTACACAATGACCCTTCCCTATTACTCAGATCTTTCTCCATGAACACATGGTGCTAGAGAGGCTAGGGAGCTTCCCTTCAGTGGCGAGATGGCTGACTACCGGGCCTTGTTGACTGTCCAGGAAGGCCCTCATGGCTGGGCCAAGAACTTAGATTTTTTTTTGTTTGTTTGTTTTGGTTTTGGTTTTGTTTTTTTGAGACAGGGTTTCTCTGTGTAGCCCTGGCTGTCCTGGAACTCACTCTGTAGACCAGGCTGGCCTCAAACTCAGAAATCTGCCTGCCTCTGCCTCCCAAGTGCTGGGATTAAAGGCGTGCACCACCACTGCTCAGCTAAGAACTTAGATTCTTAATCATTGACTCCAACACAACACTCATTATCAAGCAGAGGCTAATGGATAGTAATCCACAGGATCAGAGGTTCCAGTGCAAGAAAGAAAGAACAGAGGAAGGAACAGATGGAGGCATAAAGGCAGGCCCACTGCCCCAGGAAGCTGATGCAGGGCAAAGGACAGGCTACAAGTCAATCTTGGGGAGTCAGCTAGGAGCATGGAGGAGTTCAACCAATGGCTGGGGTCACCAACCCAATCCTCCCTCTGGAAGCAGCAAAGCTGTCAGCCAAGGCTAATAAACAGGCTTTTAGCCTGTTTAGGCCCAGCCTTTTGCACCTGCACTCTCAAGACACTCCACCATTGTGTCTTAGAGAGGCTAGGGACCCTGGGTCCAGCCTTCAGTACCTGCCCTCTCAGGGCACCCCACCGTTGTCTCTTGTCCTATCCCTTCTTCCTCTTCTTCCCTTTCATTGTGTCTTCTCTGTTTCTTTCTCCATTCTCCTTTCCCCATCACACCCTCGCTTTAGTTCTCCCCTTCCCCCCTACGTCACCCTTACTCTCTGTCATCCCTCTACTTTTCCTTTTCTCTCATGCTTCTCTCCTCCCTCAAATATTTGTCACCCACTATACTTCAGGGGCCAGCTCTAGTGACAAAGATGGTAATAGCAAAGCTCTCAGACATCCATCAGCTCAGAGGAGCCAGACCCACCAAGAACTCTCTCCAGGTCCACTTTCAGGTTTCTTTGAAAGCTTTCAGCAAATGCTCAGGGAGCGTTCCACTGAACAAGACACAAATCCCAGTTGAGAGCGGGAAAGACCCTTGCTTAGGTCCCAGGGGCTCTGTGTAACCCAGATTGGCAGAGCTCAGAGCAATGTTTGGTTTTGAAGATTTATTTATTTTATGTGTTAGTATCTTTGCCTGCATGAGTTTATGTACATCATGTGTGTGCTGGTCCCGCACGAGGTCAGAGGACAGCTTTGAATCCCCTGGGGCAAGAAGTTACAGGAAATTGTAAGCTGTATTGTGGGTCTTCTGGTTTTCTGGACAGAAATAAAAGTTCTTCAGTGTAGAACCATCTCTCCAGGCCCAAGAGGCATTGTTTTATGTATACAAATTGTGTATGTCAACATTGCTGAGGCGAAATAAAAAAAAAAAAAAAAACTCTTCAGCTGCTAAGGTTGTATAATTTCACTAATTGCTACTTTTAGTGGTGATAAAATGGCAGGTGTTTCAACATTTATTTTTATTTTTTTATATGCAAAAACTTCCCTGTTGTTGGGTCAACTATGAGAACTGAAGTAAAGTGGATGAGTCTCTCTCTCTCTCTCTCTCTCTCTCTCTCTCTCTCTCTCTCTCTCAGCTGGGTTATAGTTCAGTAATATAGAACTTACAGAAGTGCAAATCGACATTGCATTGGTGGGTGGTGTTAAAGGCTGACTTTGGGTTGTCCTGCAGGAGGTCTGGGGACTGGATGTTCTATTGTTATGCGTGAGGAAAGTCTGGGGAGCAGAGTCCCCAACCTTCAGCCTGGCCTGGTTCCTGTGTGATCCCAGCCTTACCATTTGGCCTCTCTGGTCCCAGTAGCTTTGTCCAAACTGGGATCTGAGTGGTGACTGGGAACAAGTACCAGCTTACTGCTTAAGTGCTTGGGTTAGTGAGAACAGGAAGCTGCCATAACTGGGATTAGCAGTCATATTGGATGTAGGAAGTCCTACCCTGGGACAGCTAATCCTTAATGCCTCACTGGAGATTTTCAATGAGAAATTCATTCCACTTCCCATATGGCCCCAGTCTTTTGTCCCCAACAGCCAAGTGCTTTTCATTAAAGGAGACTTTCTGTACACTTGATGGATGCTCATTCCAAGGTGACTCGGAGTAGTCAAGTACAGACCTGAGAAGACCTCTGACATTCTAACCTCTCCCCAGCAAGAGCCCTCTATGTTTGCTATGTAACATAATAGCAGACATTGTCAGGAGAGTCCGCAGCACAGCCTGCCCAGTGTGAGGGAACTCACATAGGTTTCCCACCTAAACAGGAATCTACCCAGTTATCTACTTCGCTATCTACCCAGGGATAGTGAAGAGGTAAGCTTCAGTTTCCTATCTCACTTCATGGAAGAAAAGAAAACCCCATCCCAGGTCATGTAGCCAGCAGTAGAAAGAGTGAGGATTTGAACTCAGATCTTTCAAGTCCTATTGACAGGCTCTGAGGATTCCCCACAAGTCCCTTCACCACCCTCATGATGCCTTAGGCACTTGCCTGCCTTTTATATTAAGGAGATGCAGGTACAAGGTGTTTATACCCTCATAGCAGCTGAGGCATCTGGGGATAAACCCCAGCAGCAGGCCTGATGTCCCCAGTCTAACTCCAGCATTCCCAGTCTGTGTACCCAGGGTGTGAAAACCCTACTTAACAAGATTTCATAGCGGTCCTTGGTTCTGTGATCCATAGGTGGAGACAGGATTCTCACAGATTTGTGGAACGGAGTGGCAGCCAGAAAGAGGCTCTGCATACAGAAGCCATCCACAGCAAGGCCACAGCAGACTCTGACTACCTTAGCTCACAGAATTACAAGGCCACAATGTCCTCTGCTTTGGTCACTTCATGTCAAGGACAGGACCTAACAAAGATGGGGCAGAGACTGAAGGAATGGCCAACCAATAACCGGCCCAACTTGAGACCCATCCCATGGGCAAGCACCAATCCCTGATGCTATTAATGATACTCTGTTATGCTTGCAGACAGGAGCCTAGCATAACTGACCTCTGAGAGGTCCACCCAGCAACTGACAGAAACAGATACAGATACCCACAGGCACACATTGGATGGAGGTCAGGGACTCTCATGCAAGAGTTGTGGGGAGAATTGAAAACCCTGAAGGGGTTAGGAACCCCACAGGAAGACCAACAGTGTCTATTAAGACACCTATGGGTGCTCTCAGAGACTGAATCACTAACAAAAGAGCACACACAGGCTCTTCTGAAGCTCCTGACACATACCCACTTAGTCTCTGTGTGGGTTCCCAACAACTACAGCAGAGGCTATCCCTAAAGCTGTAGCCTGACTGTGGTATCTATTTCCCAATAGGGCTGTATAGTTTGACCTCAGTAGGGGAGGGTACCCCTAATCCTGCAGAGACTTGTTGGGTGGGGAGATATCCAGGGGAGATCCACCCTCTCTGAGAAGGGTATGGGAATAGGAGAGGGACTCTGTGAGAAGAAGATAAGAACGGGGCAGGATTTGGGATGAAAAAAACAAAAACCCAAAATGGCCAGGCCCTAAAGGCCCAGCTCTGTCCAGGCCCTTAGCCCAAGGCTCAGCCCTCACATGTTTCTATGTTGTTCTGGCTTTTCATGGGCCTAGGCCTTGGTGACCAGTTCAAACAACAGGGCCTGTGGAAGACAGGATGTACAAGCCTAGGGACATTCCTGTTCTGCTGGCTATCTACAGCCTGATGTAGGTGGAAGGACCCAAGCATTGGGTTTCTACCCTTGATCTACCTTAGCAGCTGCAGGCCTCTCAGAAACCCATTCCTTCCACTGAAAATGAGGCTCTCAAATGAACCTCCTGCCAGTCAGCAGGCTTATTAAAGAAGTGCATCTAACCTGAAGGGCAGACAGGCAAATGTCTGCATCTACTCCCAAGGAAGGACAAGAACTGCTCACTGCTGCCCCCAGGAGGCCATTTGCTGAAACAGCTGCTCTCATGCTCCCCTGGGGCACAGGCCCTGCCTTCTCATTGCAGCAAAGCCCCTTCCTGTCTGAACCTCCTGCTAGGTCCCTGGGAAACAGAACATGATGAAGCAGGACAGTTGATGGTACATAAAAAAAAAAAAAAAAAAAAAAAAAAAAAAAAAACAGTGGTCACTGCTGTTTATAGGGGCTTAGGCTTCTGTAGTCCACACCGGGAAGAGCTGTGCACACAAGCCACAGTTTTCAAGGTAGAGTTGGGGCTCTGAAATTCACAGTGGGGTGAGCTCAGCAAACGTGAGATAGAGATCACTCGTGAGATTCATAGTCCCACTGCTTCTGTCCCCATATCCTGAGGAGATGTCGCATCATCTTTGTTCAGAGGCTACAATCTACTTGACATAAGAATTAACAGTTTTTTATTTGTGTGTGTGTGTGTGTGTGTTGTTCATGTGTGAGTGCTGGTGCACATATTATAGTGTACATGTTGAAGTCAGAGGATAACTATTAGGAGTTGTTCCTCCTTCCACTTTGTCTTGGACTCTGGAGAACAAACATGGGTTCTTATGCAGGTGGAGCAAGTGCCTTTTGGGCTAACACATCTTGCTGACATACATTTTACCTAGAAGATGGAGTCTTCTTCAGAGGATTGTTTTAGCTCCTCACTGATAAACCTCTAAACCCATGTAGGAGTTGGGTCTCCACGCACCACTCTCTGTCTTCACCAAAAAGTTTTCAGTTACTTTATCTGGTAAAGTTCGTCAGAGAATGAATCCAGTATTAGAACATGGAATCATTTGAAACCCTGGATCCAGTAATACCCCATGCTAGATGGAGTCTCTGAGTTTTCTCCTAGCTTCTGTGGTTTATTCTAAAGCCAGGGGAACTGAATTGCTCCCTTCAGACCACAGCCACCCTGGCTTCTGAACTCACATATCATCTACTTCCAACCCAACGGCAGCATGTGGCTCACAGAGACACTCTACAGTCACGGCCAATGTCAAGGTAGGACAGATGTGAGCCAGTCACCCAGTCATGCTGGCTCCATAAAGAAAGACTAACCCTCTGCAACACAATGGCCACACACCTTTTCCCTTCTCTTACTTTTAGTGTTGCTGGAATTTTCTATTCTGAGAAATAATAGCCTTGGGGGAGCATTAAACAAAAATCATCTAGGAGGCTGGTTTAAAATGCAGATGCTCGAGTCAGTAACATGTGGAGGGATGTCATTATTGCCCCCTCTCAGCATCCCTCCCTGAGGCTGGCTCTGCCAAGCAGAGGTGGTGACAGCTCTGGGATACAGGTCAGGTGCATAGGAAAGGTGGTCCGAGTGACCTGAGAGTCACAGTTCTACTCATTAGACAACCAGAAACTGTTGGCTTTTCTATGAGTTCTCAAAAGATGACTGGGCTAGCCTAGGCAAACACTCTGAGCCATACCAACAGAACATTTTTCTATCAATTCATTCTGGATCTTTTTTCAGACAATACTGAACTGACCTCTTGTTGGCAGCCTCAGGTTTAACAACATAGGGCCTTGGTCTTGGAACAAGGTTCATCACCGTCACTCAAGCATCCTGGGTGACCTTTGGGTTGGAATACCTTGGCTAACCTTAGGTATTTTCTTTGGAGTCTCTTTAGAACATCCTGGAAATGGGGCTTGATTCTCATCCTGGAACCACAATATAAGGCCACAGTTACCCCAGAATCCCAGGAGATTGTGCAGAGAAACAAGGATTTCGTGTGCATCCTTCTCCAAACCAGTGAGTAGTGCCTCCACTAAAGTGAGTTCCCACCGAGAGTCCTCAGGAGGCTTTGGGGAAGAAGCAGAGGGAAGGTGCTGTTTGTGTTGGGAAAAATTTGAAGACATAGATGATTGCGATGGTTTGTATATGCTTGGCCCAGGGAGTGGCACTATTAGGAGGTGTGGCCTTGTTGGAGTAGGTGTGTTACTGTGGATATGGGTTTAAGACCCTCACACTATCTGCCTGGAAATTAGTCTTCAATTAGTAGCCTTCAGATGAAGATGTAGAACTCTCAGCTCCTCCTGCACCATGCCTGCCTAGATGCTGCCTTGCTCCCACCTTGATGATTATGGACTAAACCTCTGAACTTGTAAGCCTGCCCCAATTAAATGTTGATCTTTATAAGAGTCGCCTTGGTCCTGGTGTCTGTTCACAGGAGTGAAACCCTAAGACAATGATACTGAGTCAGACTAATGACACCCTAGACTCATGTGGGTTCTGTTGACTGTTCAGACTTTACTCATCAATGACTTGTCTTAGTGTGTAGAGAAAGGCTTCCTATTGGAGTCTGGGCTCAATAATGACAGAAGACATAGCTATAGTCCTAAGGACTGTGTTGCCCCAAGCTTGGTGGAGACATACAGTAGGGAACCTAGAACTGGTCTCTGGGGAAGTGTCTGAAGCTGGCTTCATAGAAGGTGTGAAGTTTCACTGAAGCATAACTAAACAGAATTATAACTTAGGAAAATGAGCAGGCAAGGTTGGGAATGTGTTGTATATGCATATGTGCATGTATATATTATCTTATAGATATACACACACATACACAAACATTTGAATCTTATTTGCAAATGACAGAAAATAGGGTATCTCGCCTCTCTGAATTGCTGAGCACAGTGACTTCCAGTCCCATCCATTTCCTGAAATGCCATGACTTCATTTTTCATTGTGGCTGAATCAAATTCCATTGCAGATTTGGCCTTATTTTATTCACTCCTGAGGGCGGGCATCCCCACTGGCTCCATTTCTTACCTATTGTAAAGAGAAGCACATCTGTCTTGTTGGAAGGTAAACGTGAGAGAGGCAGGCATTAATTGTGGGGTTTTGGTTCTTCTTCTTACTATGACTCTCCATTTGTCAGAACCAAAGATGTTCCAACTTGGGAGCCTTGTTGTCTTGTGTGGCCTGCTCATTGGGACCTCAGAACCACTTCTTAGTAATGTTGGCAATGCTGTGAGCAATTTGGGCGTTCTGAATTCTGTCTCTGAAGGTGAGTTGATATGGGTCCCTTCAGCTAGCTGGTCCCAGGAGAAACTCTAATAAACATCATGCCTGCAGTTGCAGAGGCTGCTGGGAGGGGCGGTGTTGTCTTTTATAGGTGGTTCAATTCCTGCTTTGCTCTTATCAATTAGAAATAAACACTGCTGGGACATTACTCTAATTGAGACTTGCCAATATATATTGGCTCAGGATAAATTCTTGAAAGTGAGATTCCAAAATTTTAAAGAGTTTGAATTTTAAATTGTAGTAGCTGTTGACAAGCATTCCCTACTGGCAATCCTGCCCTGACTGGGTTGTTGCAGGGACTGAATGACACAGCACAGGGAAACTGACTTCTCAGAAACCAAAAGGATGGAAGTCCACTCCCTAGTGGTGCAGGGCACTGACTGGTGACCGCTTTTGATAGGTGTTGCTCAGAACCTGAATCTGGACGTGGAGTCACTTCAGCAAGCCACAAGCTTGACATCAGCCAAGGACAACATTCTAGAAACATTGAACACAATGAACCTTGGAAATGCAAAAAGCTTTACATCTTTGAATGGTTTATTGTGAGTTGATGTTTTTGCTTCCAGAAAAGGGACTACCTGACTACTCAGTATCAACAACAGATGGATAAGCCTCTTGTTTCCCTCCCTGAGTGCACTGTGCCTAAGAGTGTGGAGGCTCACACTTCTGCACAGGATGTAGGGGGACAAGAGGGTGATGAGGAGAGGTGCAAATGCTACAAAGAGGCAGGACAAGAGGGCATGTGTGTGTTTTGAACAGGGTGAAGGTCAATAATTTCAAATTCCTGGATATTCAAGCTGATCTGTCCTCCAATGGCAAAGGCGTTGACCTGAAGCTGCCCCTGGCTGTGGACATCTCCGTGGTTCTGTGAGTATATGTACTTGGATTTTGAGAGTGCAGTGCAATGTGGCCAGTGTGAGTAGGCATTTAATTCCCAGCTACTATGTGACTTCTGCCTCTAGTTTTCTAATCTGTAAAAGAGGGACCTCCTGAGGCCTAAAATTCCAACCCTTAAGGTATTCTAATGAAGATCGGGCATGTTAATTCTCTTTCAAATGAATGTTCTATGTAGTCTACTTTTGTGTGTGTGTTACATGTGTGTGCTCATGTGTATACAGCTTTATGTGTGTACTCCCATGTCGAGGAGTTCAGAGGTCAACACCAACAATCGGCCTCAATGTGGTGGTGTGTCACATTAATTTCTGAGATAAGATCTCTCACAGAAACTGGAAATCATGATTTGGGGTAGATTTTTTGGATAAGTAAAATAAAATTTTAAAGATTTTAAAATTTCAAATGAGAGACCTAGAAAAATGTCCAAGAATCCATGCAAAAGATGTTCTAGAGATAGGGGGAAATCTTTCAGAGAGAACACTTGCCTAGTATATGTGTGACCCTGGACCATTGGAGGGCCAGGGATGTTTGTATTTGATGCACTTATAAAGGAATGAGATGTAAGATCCTGGGGTAGTCAGGTAGTCACTTAACCTCTGTATGGCCAGGATCTCTCACTTTAAAAAAAGGAGTATGGTTCTCTCCTAATACTGTTGTCATGATTAAACGGATTAAACCAAGTACAATACTTATAAGTGAATGCCCACAGGCAGTTTATGCCATGTTACAATTATATTACAAAAAATTAGCAATTGTTTTAAGTATTAGTCTCCTGCCAAGCAAAAATCTTGCATGTACTAAACATGCATGGCCCAAGAAAGTCTAATATAAATGTGTAAATTTTGTAGAGAATGTGTAACATGTTAATACTACTGTTACAATGTTGACATTGAACACATGTCATTTATAACATTGCACCCATAGACACACTGGATTAGGTCCACACAGATAGATAAAAACTGGGGCAAACTGCAAATACTTCTAGACCCGTGTCTAGTGTGACTCTTGTTCTCTGCAGGCCTTTCGTTGGCAAGACAGCCGACTTTGCTGTTTCCTTGGATCTCATAAATTCAGTCACTGTTCAAACCAATGCCCAGACTGGCCTTCCTGAGGTGACCATAGGAAAATGCTCCAGTGATAAAGACAAAATCTCCATTTCCTTGTTGGGCAGGTAAGGCTCATTCATTCCAGCAGACCTGGGCTCTCAGGGAGGCTTTAGGACCCCTGAATTTAACCCTATTCTTACACCTGGGCAGCAGTATAGTGGAACACACAATTGGAGTAGCCTCAAGAATCAACTGTGTCAACATTTTCAACTCTGTTACTCTGCAGCTTCATCTTCTGAGGTTGTGCATTGGAACAGTAGAGATCCTTACTCTACTGGGATAAAGATATGAGAAAACAAACATGTTTAGCAGAGAGCCTGGAACATCTTAAGAGCTCAAGAACTATAATCCCTGAGACTCTAGGGATGATTCATTTCCATTGCTGAAGCAGGAGGATGGACCTCTCTAGCCACAATCATGTATTTAGCTATGGTGTCTTTCATCTGGGTCAGTGTACCTCATGCCTCTTAAGATGTTAACATTACATCCATATGGACGTGGGACACAGTTGGAAAATTAGAAGCTAGCATGGGCTCTGATTGTCCTGAAGTAATCTTTACCCTCTGAAAAATTTCTTCAGTGAGGTTCTGGCATCCTATCCCTGTCTTTTCATCATGGATCCCCATTGACCCTCAAAATCTGTGCCTTTATTTCTATGCTTAATAAAGCAGTTTTGGCTCATGCAGGGGTGGGAAGAGGTGATACTACCCAGTGTCTGGGAGAGAAAACATGGCCTGAGAGTCAAGGGCTGAGGTTGGGGATCCTTGGTCAGAAACAGAGGTATGGCCTCTCTTTCCAGTCTTGTTAGCCATGTCCCAAGATTACCCATTCTCCTCTACCAAAGATCTAATATCAAATCAATGACAGGACCTCAGTTTGCCCAGGAGCCCCAGGAAACTAATGCTGTTCCACTGGTTCTGAATACACATGGCCAAGAATGCTCTCATAATGTACCTTTGCATTTAGACCCATTGTCTTGTTTTGTGCTTCATACAAAGTTTTTACTACTACAGTACCTTTGCATAGATGTTCTGTTTATGCAAAACATGTTTCTTCATACTCCAACTCTTTTCATATTTTCATCTTTCAGGGTCTTTGCTAGATTACTTCTCTTTTTTTCTTGTAAGAAGATACCCTTAGCCTTCAAGTACTAGTCTCTGTTGTCTTTTGTGTACATACATATTTTGAGACATGGTCTTATTGTACAGCTCTAGCTAGCTTCAATATCAGAGATCTACCTGCTCTGTCTCTTGAGGATTGGGTCCAAATGTGGGTGACATCATATAAGGTATCACTGTATATTTAATTGAACCTTTACTTACTTATTTTGGTTTGGTAGAATGTGTTTGTATGTGAGCACACACACACACACACACACACACACACACACACACACAGATGTCAATGGCCTGGAGCTCACGAAGTAGGCTAAGCTGGTTGACCAGTTAGTCCCCGGAACTACATGTATTTGCTATCAGCTAGAATTTCTTTCTTTTTAAAAATATGGACACTAAAAAGGGAACTCAGGTCTTTATGCTTACAAGGTGAATATTTTTGTGGACCGAGTTATCTACTTGGCCCCCCTTACCCATTTTTGTAACAAAAAATCTGCTCTGTGCTAGGCAGACATTGTTCTAAGCTCTGGTGAACCTTTTGGTGAAAACATGCAGGCTCTCTGTTTCCTGGAACATATGAGGAAAACGCATTCAGAAAAGTATTTGGTCTGTCAATGAATTCAAGAACAATGAAAAGCCCTACACAGATCATCATCATGCTTTGTGGGGCATAAGGATAGAAACCCCTCACTTCAGTGCACACTCAGCATGGGCTGCCCCAGGAGATAACAACTGGATGAGAACTGAAGGTGGGAGGAGGCAACTTCAGTGAGACCTGTTTATGAAGGAGGTTAAAAGCTGTCCAGTGTCCCAAGGCTCAACCTGGTGCTCTGTAAATAAGAGTCTGAGTGAGTAGTGACCTGTTAGGGCTTTGATGAGTGCTCAGGCACCGAGGAAACAGCTACTTAGGCATGAGATGCTCAGATGTCCAGGGATGGTCCATCCTGACTAGCTGAAATGAGACCAAAGAGCAAGGTTGTGGGTCACCTGATCTCCAGAAGACTCTCTGATCTATACTGAACTCTTGGCCAAGCTTTGCAAATTTTTTCTTTTCCAGACGATTTTTCTTCATCAACAGTATTCTGGATGATATATCTACTCTCCTTACAAATACAGTGTCAACCTTGCTGCAAAACATTGTAAGTCCCCAGCTCTTGGCACTTAGAAACAGGCCTGGTATGGGAAGGAGCAGTATCTGTAGGTGTGGTTGGGTTCTCTGGATACTTTTTTGGGGGGACGGGCAGATTTCACTTTGAGAGGTCTGTGGGCTCCTCCTCCTCCTCAGTAGCTGGGCTGCAGAGTCAGAAATCACAGGTCCTACTTGAGTTTACCACATACATGTAGTACATCTTCCTTTAAGTTAAGGTTTTCTTGCAATCAATACACCCTTATTTAGACATCTATATTTAAACACTGGTGAACGAGAACCTGCAGGGAACTAGGATTTGGGCCTGCCCAAAAGCTTCAGCCTTCTGAGGGTCTTAAAGTTCCAGGGTTCAAGAGTTCAAGGTTTTTTAGAAGTCTGGTGTATTGGGGTTCTGGATGCTAGATCTTCAGATCCTGAACTTCTGATGCCCTGAGATGGTGGGTTCTTAGTAGCCTGGGACAGTTCTGATTCAGACTGCTGCAATTCCATAGTTCCAGATTGCAAAGTTAACTGTACTCGAATCCTGGAAATGAGTCACTCTGTTTGGGGTAGGCAATGTGATCCCAGCAAAGTCTCAACTGTTTTCCTTCTTTTTCCCCTTCTTCCTCCTCACACCTTCTTTTTGTCTCTCAGCTATGTCCAGTGCTCCAGCACATCTTCAGCAAACTGAATGCAAGTGTTATTCAGGGTCTCCTCTGTAAGTCACAGCCTGGGGATGGAGTGCTTTTTATGGGACAAGGCAAGAGCTATAGGAGTATCCCATACAGGGATACAGGGACTTTGTATCCTGACCAACGCGGGCCTTTGGCTCCTTCTCTTCTCACTAGAAGCTTCATTTGAGCCTTATCGTCTCATACTTGACAGAGTTTCTGGGACAACAGGAATCAGGCACCAGGTGTCAGGCTCTGGAGGTGGTCCTTCTATGGATATGTTCCCTTACACAGTCCTTCTGTGTCTTCCACCACCTCATTGGGTCCTCACAAGAGTTTGTACAGTGGGGCACAAATGAATAGTAATGTACTTGATTGAGGTCACACAGGTGACAGAGTGATGGGCTGGAGGGAGGGAATGAGTTTAGTGCGTTTCTGTTCAATTTGCCATGACAAAGACCGAGGCTAATCTTGACTTGGTTCCTTCAGCTACTCTGACAGGACAGTTGCCAGTTTCCATCTGAAGAGGAAGAAGGAGGATGCCATAACAACCCCTGCTGGTATGGGCAGTGTCTTAGTTACTTTTTAAAATTGTCATTAGAAAACAACATGTCCAAGGAAAATTGTAAAAGAAAGCATTTAGTTTAAGACTCATAATTCCAGAAGGTTAGGTCCCATGACCATCATGGTGAGAAGCATGGCATCAGGAAGACAGGCATGGCACTGGAGTAGTAGCTGAGAGCTTACTTACTGATACACAACTACCAGGCAGAATGAGCTAACTAGTAATGGCCTGGCCATTTGAAATCTTAAAGCTCATCCCTAGTGACACTTTCTCCAATAAGTTGAAACCTCCCAATCCTACCCAAATAGTTTTTGTAACTGTTATTACAAAATATAATTCAATTATATGAGCCTTTGGGGGTAATTCTCATCAAACACAAGTAGGCTCTGTGCACAGCAGTCTGTCAGGAAGCCAAGGCAAGCCTAATTTTGCTTCTGTCACAAGACTAAAGAAATTGAGACCTAGCCGGGCGGTGGTGGCGCACGCCTTTAATCCCAGCACTTGGGCGGCAGAGGCAGGTGGATTTCTGAGTTTGAGGCCAGCCTGGTCTACAGAGTGAGTTCCAGGACAGCCAGTTCTACACAGAGAAAAAAAAAATTGAGACCTGATCTTGACTCTAGGCTAAACTCGGAGTTTGAGCACACCCTGAATGCAAAGTCAGCAACGTGAACACAGAGTGAGCTAGGGTCTGTGTTACTAAATGAATCGGGAGGTTTTGACTGAGTCCTAACTTTGTGCATAGACCATTGACCATGGTTTGAATCCTCACCCTGGTTTGGCCTCTACTTAATCTTTTTCCATGTGTATTTGCTCCAGAAGAAGGGATGAAAAGTGGCCAGGACAAGGAGCAAGAACAAGACTAAAAATCTGCTTCTCCTCTCTAGATGCCCCAGCCATGCTGGGCACAGTAGGCCTGAGTAGACACAGCAAAGCTAGGCTACCATGGATCTAATTCATGTCCAGTGAAAGCCTGTTCTCTCTGCCGCTGAGGCAGACAATGTCCTGATGCTCTCTCCCTGTTTACGTTCCAGGTTACTCACCAGTGGCTTCAACTTACTTCCAGTGGCATTTCTCTCTAGAAAGAGAAATCTCTATCATCTACACAAAATCTACCTGAGATCACCCAAAGGACCTTCCAAAATTTCCTTCCTCCCTGAGTAGTGTCCACACCTGTTACCACCATCTTACCATTAAAATCCTAACTGCACCCTGCCATGTGGCTTGCCTCAGTCCTTGCAATAGGAGTTGTTGGCAGGGTGTGGGGTATGTGCCTGGTGAGATTTCAAATGAGTGGCTGAAGCCATTGCTGGAAGGAACTTAGGGGCTACCTCACAGTTTAAAATAACTGTACAGAGTTGCAGAAACATTAAGAGAGTGGGCACATAGCTACTGTTGAATATGGCATGTTGCCACCTGCAGCAACAGCTGAACGGGGTTCACCTGTAAGAGAAGCTGAGAACGGGGAACGGCAGGAAGAGATGAAGCCAAGACAAAGTTCTCTGATCAAGGCCCCTAGTTTAATAATTTGCTTTCACATATAAAGGGGAAGCTCCCCCCTCCCCCGCCCCCCAGTCTCTTCTCAGTTCAGCCCAGAGACTGGGCAAGGAAATAGCAGTCTGGAAGGTGTCAAGGATAGCTCAGCAGCGTGGGTGAGGGGTGTGCATCCTTAATCACGGTGGTGTATCAAGCGAGCTCAGCAGGCAATCCATTCAGCTCAACTCCTGTGGCAGACTGCAGGTCTCCAGCTTCCCAGGTCCTTTGTTATTCGATCTCTAGTGGTAAACAGCATGTTCTGGCCTGCTCAACCTGGACAGGTTGGCAGCGTGAGAGGGAAGGGCACAATGGCAGAACACATTCCAGCTGGTCATACATACAGAAGTGTATATTGGTGCCATCATGACTAACGAGTCCCAGGAAAACAGACAGATGGAGTTAGGTGGCTGTGGCCTTTGCTGGATGCCTCTTCCTAAGGGGCATCTCAAGACCTTATGTTCTCCACCTTCTCTTAGCCCTTCCATTGCTGCTTAGGTTCTGGATATCGTCTCCAATTTAGTCTTCCCGGGGACATCAGTGATCCTGGTGATACCCAAGGGTTCCCGATACCATCCTTGTCATGGAGGCTGCAACTAAAGAGGTCTTCTTAATATTTCACATCCTGATGCCAAGAGAAAGACATTGAGGTCCACAGAGTCATTCATTCAGGTCATGTAGTGAGCAAGGATCAGAGCCAGGGCTATACTGACCCTCACCTAACATTTTTGTAATTGTGGTTTATGTCATTAGCAATGTTATTCCTGAGCTTCAGCACCAGGAGACTCCCAAGCATGAGCTCACTTTTAGGCACAAGGCAAAATTAAGGGACTCTGAAGCTCTGCATTGACTCATTAGCATGGAGCTCTCTCTGTTTCCCAGATACGTGATTGTTTCACTTTCCATATAGACTATGAAGGGATGTGAGGAAATTTCTTTGGGACAGAATTGGAGGAGAGTCCAACCCAGGAAGCCTCTATCTGGAGAAGCTTACAACTCAGGGACAGTAATGGTTGGTCCAGTCTTTGGTGTCCTGGAAGGGTTTGAATCTGCAATGCCTTCCATGGCCTCAAAGGTTTGAGCATGGAGCCTCCTCCTGTTAACTCTGTGTTGGAGGCTTTTGAGACTGGTTGCTCTTTGGCCCCAATTTTTGCTACATCATCTGTCAAGATATGACCCAGGCATGCTACCAGCAATCACAGACTAGGCCTCCCCAGCTTTCATGTTCTCCCCACCATGAAAGACTTATACCTCCTAAAAATGGAACCAAAACAACCTTTTTCTGTATTAAGTTTTTTTTTTTCTTTGCTGTTAAGTGTTTAGTCACAGTAACAAGAGAAAACTTAATACAGATAATTAATACCAGAGTTGAGGTTCATTAGTCTAGCAAGTTTGATCATGTCTTTAGGGATTTAGAACTGATTTATAAGAGATGTGTAGAAGAGTCTGAAGTGGTGGGCTAGAGAAGTGGCACAGCTTTTGAAGAATAGTTTAATACACCATGAATATTGTGAAAATCCACATTCTCACACAAAGGCAGACAGGAAAACCTGAGCCTGTGGCATTTGAGAGAGCATAAGAAAGAACCTACGGAGAAATGAGCTAGAAGCCATTCAGCTACATTCAGGAAAGTGTGCGGCTGTGCTTGGCCCATGCCCTGACAATCTCAATGTGGACAAATTTTAAAGCTGTAGGCTAACTTTGTTGTCAGAGAAAATATCAAGACAGAACACCACTCAGGCTATGTCATGTTTGTGAGCTGCTACTTTTAGCCAGCTGTATTGTGAAATCCAGAGCAATTATCAGAGCATAAAGATACATACAGTTTAGTGAAGTAAGGGGGAGTGGGTCCCTATGTGGATGCTGCATAAATCTATGTAGGGAATGCCCAAGTGACACTTGATAATCCAAGATGTTGACAAAGCCAGCATTGTGGAATGTCTTCCAAGGGGACCTGTAGATACCCATTTTAGAACTTTGCTCATGGCTGTAATAAATAACTGGCTATTCTAAAGAGGCTAGTATGGATTACAGTTCCAGGGTAGCTGTTAGTATTCTGTCTAAACTCCACCCCCACAGTTACCTGGCAACAGCCAGGTAGCCTGATCCACTATAAAAGGGGCTGCTTGCCCCCTCCTCTCTCTCTTGCTCTCTTCCTCTCTCTCTTACCCTCTTGCCTCTCTGTCCCCTCCCCCACCTTCCTCTCTCTCCACGTGGTCATGGCCGGCCTCTACCATCTTCCTCTCCCCACCTTTGCCCCATCTTCTGAATAAACCTTCTCCCCCTTAGAATCGCGTGGTCTGTAGTGGTCTATTCTCAACGGTGGTCAGATATTTCTTACAGTAGCCATTCAGTGATGGCAAGAAAAGCATTGCAGGCAGGAGCCAGAGGTCAGCTGGTCACATTGCATCAAGAGTAGAGAATCAGAGTGAGTAGAAACAAGGGACAGGTTATAAAACCTCACTGTCCACTCTCAGTGGTCCCCTTTCTTCAAAAAGACTTTACCTTCTAAAGATCCTAGTCTTCAAAACCAGTACCAGTAGCCTGGAAACAGATGTTGAAACTAATGAGCCTTTATGGGGTATTTCATACTTAAAGCATGGCAGCACCTAGGTGGAGCCCTGTGTACACTAGTAAGTGTGCGTAATAAGTGTGCCCTCTGTGTCAAGAATGCTCAGGCTAATAAGGGCTCCTCTATCTGAAGGACCCTATGAAGATTCAACAAATATTTGTGAAAATTCTCTGTAAATGGAGACTACCAATTCGACAGTTTAGGCATGCTATTGCGTGCTTTTTTGTTGGGTTCTTCCATCCTCTACCTTTCCAACCCTTATTCCACATTAATTCCTTCCAGCACCCCAACACTAGGTAGGAGAAAAGGAAGGTTAGAGGAGAAAGGGGGTATAGATCTGTTGAAATTACTTCCTGCTGATTAGGGGTGTCAAGTTCCTAGGGGCAAGTCCTTGGCAAGTCCAAGTCATTGCCAGGATATCTCCAACCAGCAACCAGCAAATCAGAAAAATAGCAAAAGCAGCCAACCCAGCAGCAGTGATCAGCAGCATTGGGGTCGGTAGCATAGGGAGCAGCCACTACTGGTCTTCTCGGGGCTTTGGCATTTAGAGCCTCTCAAGAATCCCCATAATTTTAAACATAAACTAACTGCAGCTAGCAAAAATCACACCCCACCTAGAGCACAAGACAAATACATAGTTTGTGGCTGTGGACAATCTGAAGCATGTCGATATCCCATACCTGGGATTAAAACAAAACCATATTCGCATAACATAACTGAGTTTTTAAAGAAACCAAAATTCTCACTGCAGACAGGTAGGAGACCGAGACAAGGAAAGATCTTGGCAGCAGGCCAGCATCATACAGCAAGCGATCAGCAGATCTGGCTGGCAGTGAAGGCTCCAGGGTCACAGGCCAGAGATCTGTAACTAGGATCTTTTCGTCCTCCACAGTACAGGGAGCAGTATCCCTGCCAAGGTCTGAGGATCCCTCTGAGTTCTTTGCCTAGGTCAGTCCTCAGCCTTTTCCTCTCCTCACTTCAATTAGTAGAGATTTGCTGCAGGTCCCAGCAGCCCTTCATTTGCTACTCAGATTTGTGGCTTTGAACCTTATGAAAGTAAAATTACAGCAGAGAACTAATTGTCCTGTCTCTCGGGTTTTCTTCCTCCATGTGTTCATTCATTCATTCATTCATTCATTCATTTTTATCCCTGACCACTGCCTCCACTCCTACTCTCCCCTCACAGAGTCCCTCCCTACAATCTTCCCTCCCTTTTTCTTCTGAGGGGGTAGGGGCTCCCTGGGTATCCCCTCCACCCTGGCGCATCAGGTCTCTGTAGAGTTGGGTGCATCCTCTCCCACGGAGGCTAGATGAGGCAGCCCTGTTGGGGAACAGATTTCACAGACAGTCTGCACTGCAGTTGTTGGGGGACCCACATGAACACTGACCTTTATATCTGTTACATATGTGTCAGGGACCTCAGTCCAGCCCATGATCCAGCAAGGGTCCAAGTTAGTTGAATCTGTTGGTCTTTCTGAGGGGTTGCTAACCCCTCCAGGGCCTTCAATTCTTCCCCCAATTCTTCTATAAGAGTCCCTGAGCTCCCTCTAGTGCTAGGGTGTGGGTATTGGCATCTGTTTCAGTCAGCTGCTAGGTGGAGCCTCTCAGAGGACAGTTGTGCTAGGCTTCTGTCTACAAGCATAACAGAGTATCGTTAATAGTATAAGGTATATAAAGGCAGACCCATCAGAATTACACCTGACTTCTCAACAGAGATTCTAAAAGCCAAAAGGGCCTGAACCTAAGAGACCCTAAGAGACTACAGATGTTAGCCCAGATTACTATATCCAGCAAACTTTCAATCACCATAAATGAGGAAACCAAGATAGTTCATGAAAAAACAAAAATTAAACAATATCTTTCTACTAATCCAGCCATACAGAGGATACTATAAAGAAAAATTCAACATAAGGAGTGTAACTACACCCAAAAAAACCCACAAGAAATTAATCATCTCACGGAAAAACTAAAAGAAAAAAATTATACACACAGTATCATTACCAACATCAAAGTAACAGGAACAAATAATCATTGGTCATTATATCTCTCAACATCAATGGACTCAATTTGCCAGTTAGACACAGGCTAACAGAATAGATGCATAAGTAGTTTCCATCATTCTGCTGCATACAAAAAACACACCTCAGAAACAAATACAGATACTACCTTAGCATAGAGGACTGGAAAGGTGTTTTCAAGCAAACAGACTGAAGAAACAAGCTGTACTAGCCATTCCACTAGCTAATAAAATAGACATTCAACAAAAAGTCATTAAGAGACATGGGAAAGGACACTTCCTACTCATCAAAGTTAAAATCCACCAAGATGACATCTCAATTTTGAACACCATGCCCCAAGTGCAAGGGCACCCACATTTGTAAAAGAAACATTACTAAACCTCAAATAACACATTAAACCCCACACATTAATAGTGAGGACCTCAATATACCATTCTCACCAATGGACAAGTCATCAAAACAGAAACTAAACAGAGAAACAATGAAACTGACAGACATGTTGAACCAAATGGATCTAATATAACCACAGAACCTTTCATACACCCCCTAAACAAAAAATGTACCTTCTTCTCAGCACCTCACAGAACCTTCTCCAAAAATGACCATATAATTGGGCACAAAACAAGCCTCAAAAGATACAAGAAGACTGAAAAATCCATTGCATCCTATCAGATCACTATGGATTAAGGTTGGACTTCAATAACAGAAACAACAGAAAGCCCACATAGTGAAAATGAAGGCACAACATCCCCAAACGTATGGGACACAGTGTAAGCAGTGCTAAGGGGAAAGCTCATGCCTTCATAAAGACGTTGGAGTAATGTTTCCTGTCTTAACCAAGAGAAAGAAGGAGAGGAACACTACTAGTAACAGAGAGTTCTTGGCTGGGTCAGCTGAATGCTCCCTCAGACTCTCCAGATTATGATACAGGAAGCTAATCTGGATGGGGTTACCCTGTGGTTAAAATCATGAAGACCAGGGATGCAAACATCTCATGATTCCTCTGAGGAAATGAAAAGGAAAGAGATTGGGCCTAGGAAAAGATTTTTTTATGAACAAGTGCATAATGAGCATTGTGTAGTGGTCTCGAAAGACCCCTGACGTGTGCATCATTACCCTCTATACTCTAAAGATGAAGGACAGAGGAAAGGAAATAAAAATTTGATCGTGTGTAGAAAGAAGATGGCAGAGTCAGAGAGCTCCCACATTGCTCAGGCAGAGATGCCCACTGTAATCCATGCACTGCCTGGAATGTTGGATCTCATCAGATCTTGATTAGGAGTTCCACTAGCAAGCATTTGCTTCCTCTGAATTGCCAGAAGTGCAGAAAGAATAAAGGACAGCTGCCAGTGAAGTGGTCCCAGTCAGTGGCCAACCAGTAGCTCTCGTCCCAGGTCTCCAGCTCCAAGAATCCTTCCTTCCATTAGTTGTTGTAGGACAAAGCGGTTTCAGCCACTCACATTATTCCTCTCCTTCACCAACATTAGAGTCTCTTTTACACGCTAGGGACAGTCCTGCAGCAAAGCAGCAGCTGAGCCCCTGAACTAAGAGCCTCAAAGCAAAGGAGCAGTGAAGTGGTCCCAGTCAGTGGCCAACCAGTAGCTCTCGTCCCAGGTCGATGTGGTGACAAATCAGGATGTAAGAACATCTAGAGTGGTGTATTCTGACCTTTGACATAATCATGTACGTCACTTCTCCCTTTGTTCATCTGTAATGTTGTTGTTTGCAAGGTGCCAGCCACTGTTCTGGATTCTAAAGTCACCACAATAAAGAACACAGACATGGCTCTGTATGTTCCCAGGGATTTTGTTATAATCTAGCCAAAAACAATGAATGGAGAAGTTCAGAGCCCACAACATCAGACAGAGTACTTGGTGTTTTAGGAATACAAAGCAAGAGGTTATGAAAGCAGGAAGGTACTAACTGTTAAGTTGAATGAAGAGAGAAGGCTGTTTGAGGATGAGAATTTCTAGATGAGCAGTGAAGGACAACACAGAAGGAGCCCTGCTAGGACACAGGTACAGTAAGAGTATGTGTGATGAACGTGAGGTAGGCATAAATTAGCTTTCCTTTTAAACCAGGGAATGAAAGTAAAGTGTTGGCATATAGAGAGAGCTAACAGAAAGGGGGATCTCTGCAAGAGTGATGTTGGGGGAGGTTCTCTAAGGGAAGCTGAGACTATTCACCTCATGGCTCATGTTTCATTAGTGACTTCCCTGTGCTGATTGAACTCTTCTCAGATGCCACATTTTAAAATCTGTAAAATGACACATCAAAACTTGGGACACATCTTAGCCTACAAAGTGCTAGCCATGCAAGCATGAGAACTCAAGTGTACTCCCCAGAATTCTCATCAGAAAGCCAGACCTGGTGATGCATATTTGTAATTCCAGTTCTGGGGAATGGAGCTGAGAGGATCCCTGGGGTTCAATGCCAGGCCATTCTTGCCTAGTCAGTGAGTCTTGGGCCAAATGAGAGATACTATCTCAAAATTAAGTGGATGGGACCCAAGTACCAACGCCCAAGAGTGACCTCTTGTCTCCATGTGCACATTCCTGACTTCCCACCTTCACTCACTCACACTGTCTCTCACGTGTACACTCACATATACACACACACCAAGCACCATCCGTCCGTCCATCCGTCTGTCCAGGGAATGTAGGCAGCTTTACTGAGACTGCAAGGTCTGATAGCTAAAAAAGGTTAGGAGAAGTTCTCTGAGGGAAATCCCGTTGCCATCAGAGGGAAGAACACAAGTCCACAGCAGTAGGAGAGGACCTGGTTGTATAGTGAGAGAATCTGTGAGTGAGACCACAGGCATTGTGGACGGGGGCAGTCCCCTCATGGGAGTGGGTTTGAGTTGGTAGTCCTCTGCAAACTTGTTTTGTGAAGACAGAATACATACTATGACAAATGTGTCACTGAACAAAAGTATACACCATGACAAGAGATATAGAAAATGGAATGTGAACGGCACAATTATATCTTATTCCTTGATTTGCACAGCTCACCTATGTCATTTGTCGACCTCCATGCTACCCAAGTGAAATATGTTACAAGACATGCATGCAAATTTGAAATTTCAAGTGGTTCTTAAGTGGAACAGCTGTGCTGGGAACATAGATTAGTGAGAGACTATTGTTTAAAGGATTTAAAGCCCAGAATCCAAGTTCTGACACACAGAGAGAATCTCTTATGTAGTGTATGGAAGCTTCACTTGCCAATAAAAAGCTGATGGCCTATTAGCAAAAGGCAGGAAGTAATAGGTGGGAGTTCTGGTGGGGAGGAAGGAACTCTGGGATAGTGACAGGACTGTAAACAGATTCTCCCCAAACTCTGAGGAGACACATTTATGACACTAAGAAGAGGTAACCAGCCAGGTGACACTCACAGATTAGAATAAACAGGGTAACTATGGTGCAAGTTAGCTGGAGAACAAGTACAGGCTTATGGCCTAGGCATTTATTCATAAATAATTCAGTCTTAGGGTCATTATTTTGGGAACTGGGACATGTGTGGAAAATCCTGTGGTTCTGATGACATTCACAACTAAAAGTAGTAAAAAAAAAAAAAAAAAAAAAAAAACAAAAAAAAAAACAAATAAAATTAAGTCTCAGAAATATATTTTCCTTTAGTAATATTAAAAATATGTTCAATTCAACATGTTTTTATAAAACTCTATAACATTTTAATGAAACATAATATATTCTACTTTCCTGCTCAGACTTGCATGTCATACACATTTAATTCTCGGGAAACAATTTCAGTTATTCATCTGCAGAGCTACCGTCTATTCATCCTGACTGGAGGTGTTAAGAGGCTTAGAACATCTCATTTTATCCCTATTTTTTATACACACCAGCATCTATCATGGACATCCCACCAACATTGTATAAGCTGTGACTCCATGTGACAGACAGATGAGTTTGGTTCATCCCAGCAAGAGTTTTATCAGTGGGAATGAGTTGCCAGTGTTAAAATAAATTCTTCGTGGTCAGTAGAGTCTGGTGATGCTTTGAATATTTGGGTCCTGAAGGAGACCAAAATGAAGTAAAGGACATTGAAGTAAAGCCATTGAAGAAATTAATGAGCAAACAAATCAAATGAAAATGAAACCACAAGTTACCAGAACCCTAGTGATCTATCATTTTGTCTTTGAATGTTGTGATTGCCTTTTAGTTCTCTGTCTGGTGACCACCATTTTTTTCTTTTGCTATGGTGACCATCATATTATGTTTGTACTGGAATGTTTTTGTTTTCAGATCTCACTTATAAGCAAGATCATACAGAATTTGTGTTTCTGTCTAGCTGTTCTCCTCTACACAACAATACTTCTCCATCACTCAACTTCTGCTCCATGAAGCCATGGTGCTGGAGAGGCTAGTGAGCTAACTTCAGCAGTGTACTGCCCACTGGCTTTGTTGATTGGGATTCGAAGTTGTACTGGGATTAGGAAGCCCTAGTTTGGGACTCCTAGTCCTTAATGTTTCTGGAAATTTTCAGTGAGAAATTTCTCTTAAGACTCACATGACCCAGCTTTTGTATCCAACAGCTAAGTACTTTACATTAGAGATTTCCTATATCCTAGAGGGATTCTCATTCCAAGATGTCAGAGCAGTTAACACAGACGTGGAATGGCTTCTGCCCTCTCAACCTCTCTATAACAAGAACCCCTTATGTGTGCAATGTAATGTAATGACAGTCATTGCTATCACCTGTGTCCACAGCCTGCCCAGTGTAAGGACATTCCTACCTGCTTTCTCTTAATGTCTAAAGCAGGGAGGTAAACTGAAGTTCCCAATCCCACTGCTTGCAGGATAAAGCTCCATCCCAGGTCATGCAGCTAGAAGTTGGAAGAGTGAGAATTTGAACCAGTGTCCTCCCATTCTCAATGCCAAACTCTGAACGCACCCCTCCAATGCCCATACCCCAAAGATATACAGGTACACATTGTTAGTTAACCTACTTAGCAGCCAAGACAACTGGGGCTGGGACTCAGTAGTAGTGGAACATGGTGGCAGCAGCAAGAAAGAGGAGGTGCATATGACAAGGCCACAGTGCACTTTTCTACCAGAGCTCACAGAATCATAAGATCATAACGTCCTTTGCTCTGGCCACTTCACGTTCAGGACAGGCCCTTGGAGCTAGCTAAATTGCAATGGACCAGCTCCATGCTGCCCCAGCCTGAGGCCCAGCTCTGACGTCTTTCAGTGCTGTCCTGGCTTGATATAGGCCCAGGGCTTGGTGACCAATTTAAGTAATGGGGCCCATGGGAAATAGGATGTGTAAGCCTAGGGAAAGTCCTGCCCTGGCAGCTGGCCACGCCTAATGTAGAATTGAGTATTTACCCTTGTGCGACTTTGACAACTGTGGGCTTCTCAAAAAACTGTTTTTTTCCACTGGTTCTCAAACTACTGTTCTGACAATCAACCGGCTTATTAAAGAGGTTTATCTAACCTGAAGGGCAAACAGGCAAATGTCTGCATCTACTCAAAGGAAGGACAAGAACTGCTCACTGCTGCCCCCAGGAGGCCATTTGCTGAAACAGCTGCTCTCATGCTCCCCTGGGGCACAGGACCTGCCTTCTCATTGCAGCAAAGCCCCTTCTTCCTGTCTGAACCTCCTGCTAGGTCCCTGGGAAACAGAACAAGATGAAGCAGGACAGCTGATGGTAAATAAAAAACAGTGGTCACTGCTGTTTTTAGGCTTTTATGCTTCTGCAGTCCACACCGGGAAGAGCTGTGCACACAAGCCACGGTTTTCAAGGTAGAGTTGGGGCTCTGAAATTCAGTGAACGTGAGATGGAGGTCACTCGTGAGATCCATAGTCCTGCTGCTTCTGTCCCCACATCCTGAGGAGATGATGCATCAACTTTGTTCAGAGGCCACAATCTATTTGACGTAAGAATTATCATTTTTTATTTGTGTGTGTGTGTGTGTGTGTGTGTGTGTGTGTGTGTGTGTGATGTTCACTATCATGTGATTGCTGTTACATGTGTGACTGTGTGCCTTGTAGGTCAGTGGATTACTTCCTGGAGCTATTCGGTCCTTCCACCATTCAGTGGGCACTGGGGAGCAAACTGGAGTCATTAGGCTCATGAACCAAATAACTCTTGTGCTGCCCCACCTCTCTGACTCAAGAAGAGCCGTGGGCTGGCATGAAGAAAACACACTTTTCTGGCTGCCAGGTAAGTTCTATAGGACAGGATTGCTTTAGCTCCTCACTGACAGGAATAAACTACCTCTCCACCCACAGAGGAGGTGGATCCACAGAGTCCGCTTGTTTGTCTGCATCTGTAGACTTTTCAGTTACAATTGACTGGCAAAGTCCACCAGAAAGTGAAACTAATAAAAATCTAGTTTTTCGTCAAAAATTAAGAGGGTGAAAAAAAAAAAGAGTATGATTTCAGCACCTGTATCCTGTGCCCACCAATGCCCAGGCACATGGCGTCTGTAAGTTATAAACTCGAATCCTATTCACCTTCGCCTTTTGCAGTATTCTCTTATCCCAGGGAGCTGGACTCCTCCCCCTGGCCCACAGCTCTCCTGGTATGTACACTCGCCCATCACTTGCCTCCTGCCCAATGATAACATGTGGGTCACACAGCCACACTGTAAAACTGGTTGATTTCAAAGGAGGAAGGCTGTGAGTCATTCAGCCAGCTTTGTTGGCTCCACAAAGCAGCAGCAGAGTGGCCGTGAACCACTTATTTTTCTCCTTTCATCTTTAGCGTTGCTGGAATTCTTCACTCGGAAAAAAAAAAAAAAAGCTTTTGTGGAGCATTAAATAAAATCATCTAGGAAGCTGGTTTAAAATACAGATGCTCAAGACAGTCACATGTGGAGGGATGTCATTGGCCCCTCACAGGATCCCTCACAGAGGCTGGCTCTGCCCAGGAGTGGTGATTAGGGCTCTTGGATACAGGATGCGTGCATAGAAAGGGTGGTCAGAGTGACCTGAGAGCCACAATTCTACCCTACTCACTGCACGACCACACCTGGTGTCTTCCCCTCTCTGAGTTTTAAAGTGATTAATGGACTAACATAGGCACACACTGGCAGCCTTCTCAACACAACATCCTCCCATTCATCCATTCTGGGTCTTCTTTCCAGACAATACTGAACTGACACATCTTGGCAGCCTCAGGTTCCTCAACTCAGGAGTCAGTCTTGGCAGGAGTTTCTCTCCATCCATCACTGTCACTCAAGCATTCTGGGTGACCTTTATTGGAATATCTTAGATAACCTTTGGAGTATTTTCTTTGGAGTCTCTTTAGAACATTCCAAAAATGGGGCTTGATTCTCATCCTGGGACTACAATATAGGCCCACGGTCATCCCAGGAGATTGTGCAGAGAAACAAGGATTTCGTGTGCATCCTTCTCCAAACCAGCGAGTAGTGCCTCCACTAAAGTGAGTTCCCAACCAGAGTCCTCAGGAGGCTTTGGGGAAGAAGCAGAGGGAAGGTGCTGTTTGTGTTGGGAAAGATTTGACTCTAACAAATTTGAAGACATAGATGATTGTGATGGTTTGTATATGCTTGGCCCAGGGAGTGGCACTATTAGGAGGTGTGGCCTTGTTGGAATAGGTGTGTTACTGTGGATATGGGCTTACGACCCTCACACTATCTGCCTGGAAATCAGTCTTCAATTAGTAGCCTTCAGATGAAGATGTAGAACTCTCAGCTCCTCCTGCACCATGCCTGCCTAGATGCTGCCCTGCTCCCACCTTGATGATTATGGACTAAACCTCTGAACCTGTAAGCCAGCCCCAATTAAATGTTGATCTTTATAAGAGTCACCTTGGTCCTGGTGTCTGTTCACAGGAGTGAAACCCTAAGACAATGATACTGAGTCAGACTAATGACACCCTAGACTCATGTGGGTTCTGTTGACTGTTCAGACTTTACTCATCAATGACTTGTCTTAGTGTGTAGAGAAAGGCTTCCTATTGGAGTCTGGGCTCAATAATGGCAGAAGACATAGCTATAGTCCTAAGGACTGTGTTACCCCAAGCATGGTGGAGAAAGACAGTAGGGAACCGAGAACTGGCCTCTAGGGAGGGTTCTAAAGCTGGCTTCATGGAAGCTGTGAAGTTTCACTGAAGCAAGAGAACAGATTTAGGTGACAAAGCAGAGAGAAAATATGTTTCAAGCAGAGAAAGCAGCAAACACAGGACCTGAGCATAGAGAGCAGAGGCTGGAGTCAGCTTGGCTTTCCAAGTTCCTGCCCCGCACTCCAGGACTGTGTCTCTAAAGATCTTCTACCTGCCCCACCATGCCTGCTCATCTCTAGAACAAGTTAACTGTTTTTCCTCAGTTACATTTGTATGTAGTTATGTCTATTAAGTTAAATTCACTGTAGTACTTAGGGTGTTTGATGTGGCATTTCCCTACATACTTACTTCCTATCCTTCTCCACCTGCTGCTGTCCTTCCCCACTTCAAACCCTTGCTAATCTCTACCCCCTTTTTCTTACTTTCATGTCATATGTGTTCTTTACTGTCTCTTTCCTCCTCTTCCCTTCCCTTAAGATTTCTTCTTCTCCTCTCATGGACTCCTGATTTTATGACTCCTCCGACACATTCACATAGTAGAAGCCCCCTTCTCCATACACACACACACACACACACACACACACACACACACACACACACAATTTGAGGCTGTTTTGATCTTGTCAGAAATGAGGGTATTTTGACTTTCGGAATCTGAGTAATTTTGCTAAGCCCGATGACTTCCACATACATCCATTTTCTGAAATATTATAATTTCATTTTTTTGTTATGGCTGAATAAAATTACATTGTGTACTGGGCATCATTTTTTATGCAGTCCTGAGGGTAAGCAATCTCTGCAAGCTCCATTTCTTACCTATTTTGAACAGAAGTACGTCTGTCCTGTAGAAAGGTAAGTGTGAGAGTTACACACATTAACTGTGTGTTCCTGTTTTGTTTGTTTAAATTAAATTATTTTGTTTACTCACCAGGTCTCTACTGGGGGCCCTGTCTATCTATTGGAATTTGTCTCCCAGGGTTCTTCACCCCACCTACCTACCCTGTGCCTCTGAGACAGTGCTCCCCCACCTCCCCAACACCCCCCACCCCTCATGCACCCACTCACCCCCACCTCACCTTGCCCCAGCATCCCCCTTCCCTGGAGCATCAAGTCTCTACAGAATTAGGCTCATCTTCTCCCACTGATGCCCACCCAAGAAGGAAGTATTCTGCTATATATAAGCTGGGGGCCATGGACCATGCATACTCTTTGGTTGGTGGCTTAGTCTCCGCAAGCTTCCAGGGTTCCAGGTTGGTTGACACTGTTGGTCTTCCAATGGGGTTGCCATCCATATCAGCTCCTTCAATCCTTCCCCCAACTATTCCATAGGGATCCCTGACCTCTGTGCAATGGTTGGCTTTGAATATCTGCATCTATCTCAGTCAGCTGCTGATAGAGCTTCTCAGAGGACAGCCATGCTGGGCTCCTGTCTGCAAGCCCAACATGACATCAGTAATAGTGTCCGGGGTTGGTGCCTGTGTATGGTACAGATCCCAATGGCTTTTCCTTCAGTCTCTGCTCCATATTGTCCTTACATATCCTTTAGACAGGAACAATTCTGGGCCAAAATTTTTGAAAATGGGTGAGTGGCCCTATCTCTCTACTGGGGGGCCATGACTAGCTACTGAGGTGGTATCTTCAGGTTTCATCTCCCCACTGTTGGGCTTTTCAGCTAAGGTCACCCTCATTGAGTCCTAAGAGCATCTCACATCCCAGGTCTCTGGGACTTTCAGGACTCCTGCCTACCACCCCTGCAGTTGTATATTTCCATTCATTCTTCTGATCCTCTGGGCTTCTGCCTGTCTCCCCCCATACCTGATCCTGCCCTCCTTTCTCCCTCCCTCTCCCCTCTCCCACTCAGGTTCTTTCCTCCCTCTACCTCCTGTGATTATTTTGTTCTGTCTTTTAAGTGGGGTTGAAGCATTCTCACTTGGACTTTCCTTCTTGTTAAACTTCTTATGGTCTTTGAGTTGTACTATCAGTATTCTGTACTTTTTGGCCCATATCTACTTATCAGTGAGTACATACCATGCATGTCCTTTTGGGTCGGGATTATCTCACTCAGGATGATATTTTCTATGTCCATCCATTTGCCTGCAAAATTCATGATGTCCTCATTTTTAACACCTGAATAGTATTCTATTGTGTAAATGAACCACATTTTCTGAATCCATTCTTCAGTTGAGGGACATCTGGATTGTTTCCAGCTTCTGGCTATTACAAATAAGGCTGCTATGAACATAGTGGAGCATGTGTCCTTGTGCTATGGTGGAACATCTTTTGAATATATACCTAGAAGTGCTATATCTGGGTCTTAGGATAGAACTATTTACAATTTTTCTGAGGAATTGTCAGATTGAGTTTCAGAATGGTTGTACCAGTTTACAGTCCCACCAGCAATGGAGGAGTGTTCTTTCTCCACATCCCCACCAGCATCTGCTGTCACCTGAGGTTTTGCATTTTAGCCATTCTGATTGGTGTAAGGTGGAATCTCAGGGTTGTTTTGATTTGCATTTCTCTGATCACCAAGGACTTTGAACATTTCTTTAGGTGTTTCTCAGTCATTCGAGATTCCTCTGTTGTGAATTCTCAGTTTAGTACTAGACCCCATTTTTTGATTGGGTTGTTTGGTTTTTTTGGTGGTTAGCTTCTTGAGTCCTTTATATATTTTGAATATTAGCCCTCTATCAGATGTGGGGTTAGTGAAGATTTTTTCCCCAATCTGTAGATTGCCAGTTTGTCTTATTGGCTATGTCTTTTGCCTTACAGAAGATTTTCAGTTTCATAAGGTCCCACTTGTCAGTTCCTGATCTTAGAGCATGTGCCACTGGAGTTCTGTTTAGAAAATTTCCCCCTGTGCCAATGAGTTCAAGGCTCTTTCCCACTTTCTCTTTTATTAGATTCAGTGTATCTGGTTTTATGTTGAGGTCCTTGATCCATTTGGACTTGAGCTTTGTGCAAGGTGACAAATATGAGTCTATTTTCATTTTTCTACATATTGATGGCTAGAGGGATGGAGGGAGCAGGGAGGAAAAGTAAATGGGGGTAGGGGGAGAGGGGAACCTGATATGGTATTGGGTGAAGAAAAAGGACTGAAGTCCTGAGGACCAGCAGAAAGAATAGAAACAGGCAAATTTGGGAGGTAAGAAGTAGAGGGACCCTCCTGAATGCACCAGAGACCTGGAAGGTGAGAGGCTCTCAAGACTCAAAGGGAGGGGCCTTAGATGAAATGCCTGACAGTTCAGAGGGAACTTATAGAGCCCACCTCCATCAGAAAGACAGGGCATCAAGTGAGGAGGGGATTGCCATCCCACAGTCAAAAGTCTGACCCATAATTGTTCTTGTGTGAAAAAACTGCAGGGGTGGAAATGGAGAAGAGCCTGAGGGAAAGAAGATTCAGTAACAGGCCCAAAGTGGGATCCAGCTCAAGGGGAGGTCCCTAGGCCTGGCACTATTACTGAGGCTATGGACCACTCACAAAAAGAGATCTATCATGACTACCCTCCAAAAGACTCAAGAAGCAGCTGAAAGAGTCAGATGCAGATATTTGCACCCAACCAATGGACAGAAGCTGCTGAACCCTGTGGTTGAATTAGGGAAAAGCTGGAAGAAGCTGAGGAAGAGGGTGACCATGTAGGAGGACCAGCAGTCTCAATCAACCTGGATCCCTGAGATCTCTCAAACACTGGACCACCAACTAGGCAGCACACACCAGCTGATATGAAGCCCCCAACACATATACAGCAGAAGACTGCCAGATCTGGGTTTAGTCAAAGAAGATGCACCTAACTCTCAAGAGACTAGAGGCCCTAGGGAGTTTAGTGATCTGGTGGGGTGGGGAGTGGCGACATCCTTGTGGAGATGGGGGGTTGGGGAGGAGGCATGGGATGTGGAACAGTTGGAGGATAGACCAAGAGGGGAATAAAATTTGGAGTTTAAAGTAAATAAATAAAGAAATAAATTTTTAAAAATTTAAAAAATAAAACAATTTTTAAAGTTAATATAAAACATAAAATAGTATCTCTCTCTCTCTCTCTCTCTCTCTCTCTCTCTCTCTCTCTGTGTGTGTGTGTGTGTGTGTGTGTGTTGGTGAGGGTGCAATATAGGAGCACACAGACCCAGCACATTTGTACAGATTAGAGAACACATATTGGTGCTGGTACTCTTTTTTCCTTACACACTATAAGGAAATAGCTTCTACTATACTGTCTGCCACTCCAGGCTGGCTGGTCTATGAGTTTCCAGGCAGTTATCTAGTATCTTCCCCTCTCTCTTATCTTACTGTAGGAATGCTTATATCACAGATGTGAGCCAGTATAACTGACTTTTATTGAGTTCTAGGAACTAAACTCAGGGGATCAATCAGCAAGATGGAAACCACAAAGGAGTCTTGGACTCTCCTGCCTGCTCCCATTTGTACAGTTGTGTACTGTCCGTGGTCCTGAAATCCATTCAGTTCAGGGTAATGTTCCTTATCTAACCAAGAAGTATTTTTAGTTTCAGCTTGCTTTGAGGCACAAATATGCAAAGAATTCTCCAATTCACAATTGACCATGAGGTATTTCTCACCTTTAAGTCCAGTGACATTGATAAAACGCTTGCTGGGCTAGGTTTGTGTGTGGACTATCATATGGAGTCACAGCTCATATGATGTTGGGGATAACCTTGATAGATTCTGGTATGTGAGGAGGGAGAATAAAATGAGATACCCTAATCCTTTTACATTTTTCCATGGATAAAAAATTAGATAGTTGGAGTCTAAACATCCATATTTGTCAGGATGAACAGTACATGCTAGCTGTTCAAATGACCAGATGTGATGCACATGGCATTCAAGCCTAAGCAGGAAGAATAGAAAATAAATTAGAATGTATTGCATTTTATTAAAATTTCATATTGATGAGATGTTGAATTGAATGTAATTTGCAATATCAGGAAAGAAAAATATATTGAGACATAATTCCACTTAGGCTTTTAAGTATTTTGGGTTGTGTGTGCCAGGACTTGAGTCCTGGGCCTCAAGTCCTTTAGGCAAATAGCCTCTCATAAAGCTATGCTCCGAGTGGTCTTTTTCCACTTGAAAAAACACTAGAAAATTCAAACTCACATGTATGCCTTGTTTCACATTTCACATGTGCAGCATAGATCTAGAAAAATGACACGGCTGAGCTGTACAATCCAAAAAGGTGGATCCAATTGTACTGTTCACATTCAGTTTCTTTGTCTCTTGTCATGGTGTAGACTTTCTTTTTAGTTACACAATCTGTCATAATATGCACACTGTCTTTACAAACACATGCACAGAGGACAACCAACTCAAGCCTACTTCCCACATGAAGCTGCTCCATTCCACAATGCCTATGATAACACTCAGAGATTCTTTCCCTCATGCAACAAGGCCCTCTTCTACCCTTGTGGATTTTCATATGTTCTGTGCTTTGACAAAAATGGAAATTCCCCAGAGAACTCCCAGCCTCCCTTTCCTGTCTCTGAATACTCAACAGCCATTTGGTTGAATTCCTGTCTTAGGTTTGTAAGGCCTCCCAGTTAGGGGGAAGGGTCTTGAGGTGGTCTCTTACCCATCCTTAACTATCCGGTTTAGCACGTAAGGTAGGGGCTAATTCTCGTCGGTCTCAATGACAGAGGTTTTAGAGTCCCCTACTTCCAATCCCAGCCTGTGATAATGGACCTGTATGGGTTTCATTTGACTAGCATCTATCTATTGTCATACAAAAGCCATCAGTTTGATGAACAGTATGAGCACGAGAGACAAGAGAATAATTAGCCCTAACAGGGGTCTCGAGATGGATAGGAGTAAAGTGGTGAGCCATGGTGAGGTACTGAGCCAAGCCTTGAACCAGCCCTGTTCCTGGTTGTGCTGGCGTTTGCAGTTTTCTAGTCCCTCTCTGACCTTTTTTCATAGAATCTTTAACAATGCCTGAATGGTCGGTATAAAAGCAGCACTCCTTTTTAAGGGCAGCACACAACACCCCCTATTGGAGGAATAAAAAGTCTAAGCCTCTTCTATTCTGTAGCAGTACTTCAGCTAAGGAGGATAATGAATTTTGAAAATGCGATATAGCGGATTCCATTCTTTCTAGATCCAAATCTGTAAAAGTACAGAGCTGATCATAGCTTTGGTCTTGCAAAACAAGTGAGAAAATCCCTGTCCCTGCCCCAGCCAATCCCAAACCCCAAAAGACAGCTAGAGTAATTGTGGTAATGAGTTTTTTCCTGAGTCTAACAATGTACCCCACTAAATCATAAGTCAGGGAACCAAGAATCCAATGGAGCCACCTTGGAGACACTGGTGACAACGTCTCTCCTTCAGCATTGAGGACTTTCCAAATCAGGTTATATGGCATATGCTGGTTGATCTGTTCCAGTTTGAAGACAATTGTAAAGGATCTTCATGTTTCCTGCAAAGAACAAATAGGGTTCTCAGGGGGCTTCTCCTCCCTGGATTTGTTATTATTATCTATTTGTTTAATCAGTCCCTCTGGCAGCCACCGTGCAGCATCTGCTGTTTGGGAATATATGTAGACAGAACCTCTTCCCCAGATAAGCACTGGATCTAGCCCATTCCAGGCTCTAGTTAATGGGTCTTCCCAGAAGACTGTTGCAAAATTATTTTGGTATCAGGATGCCAGAATCTATCTGCAGCAGATTTTCCTTTGGAATCCAAAGTTTAAAAATTTAAAATAAGGAGTGTGTGATAAAGGATATTTCTGAGGGATCCCTTGGTAGGGTACCATTCCCCATTTTTAATTTTTTCAAGTTGATGTTTAATAGTTTGATGTGCCCTTTCTACCATACTTTGGCCCTGTGGGTTATATGAAATGCCTGTTTTATGTAGTATTCCCAAGTTTTCACAGAATTGGTGGAAACTGGAGCTTGTATAACTTGGCCATTGTCAGTCTTTATCTGTTTAGGCACACTCAATACAGTGATTGTAGAAAGCATATGAGTGATCGAATGTTTGCTTGCTTCTCCAGTTTTTAATGTCACATAAATGAAACCACTGTATGTATCTACACATACACATATATTTTTTTGATTTCCAAATTCATTATAATGAGTAACACCCATTTGCCAGACTGTTTGGTATCAGTCCCTTTGGATTTACACCCAAATGAAGAACTGGTAAAAGTGTAACACATGATCAACATTGTTTGACAATTAGCCTAGCTTGCTCTCTGGTAATTTTAAACATGATCTTTAAAGTTTGGGAATTAAGGTGATGTAACTCATGAGCCTTTATGGCCTGATCCAAGTTAGATAGAAGATCTGATAAAGTCACTGCGGCTACACGAGCCGCTAGATCTGCCTTGGTGCTTCTCTCAGAGAGAGGACCTGGTAGTTCTGTGTGGGATCTCAAGTGTCCTATAAAGAATTTACACTTTCTCCTCAAAATTAATTGTTGGCACTGTAAAAACAAATCAGCTGCTTCTGAGAAATGCTTTATTTGTGCAGCAGTTTCTAGCAGAGGGACAGACTGAGCTAAATATGAGCCAGGGGCATCTTCAGGATAATTTCATCACAATTGGAAGACAGGTCATGCTTCAGATCCAGAATTCTGAAATTCTTGATTTGCAACCTGCCCAAAACCCATGAGTATCCCCTTGTCATTCCACCTTGAAGCATCTGTGCCTGTCCCAGCTCACCCTCTTGTCCTCACTACACCCTGTTCAGAATGTGAGCCTCTACACTCTCAGGTGCACTGGATTCAGGAAACAATGGGCAGTGGAGATAGAACATGACCCCAGGACTGTATGACTCAAAACTCCATGAAGCCAGTGCTTGGGACTTAATGGTATGAATTCCAGCTCTCTGTCCTTTGAAGAAATTTAGACTTTTACTCTTGTTTATATTTAGAGAGGGAAAGTGCTCTTCTAAGAGAAAGGGTTTAGGTACCAAGATGCAGGTGGAAATGAGGACACATGGAACTTCCACCGTGATCCTGAAATCAGACTGTGGGAACCCAGATGTGTGAACTGTCCACACTGGCCCTGCATCTCTGCTTCAGACTTATTCAAGTTCTAATGAGCCTTGCCTCAGAGCTCCTCATCTCTGTGGAAAACGACAGGCTCATACATTTGTCTTTGATATTGAATTGGCCTCCCCAGAGGGATGGTCTCTTTTCTGAGAGTAAAGAAGCACCAACGTACCCTAGTCCCATCTGAGATACAAAGTGGGTTAAACTGTCAAGATTCACATTGCTCAAAGCTTTTAGAATTCTGACCTTGACTTCTGACCAGTCTGACTCCACATCCAAGTCTATGATTTAAAGGATATCTGTAAAAATCAGTCATCTGTCAGTGTCCATCAGTCATTGCCCTGCACCCTTGGGGAATGATCTCTCCTCCTGATTTCAGAGAAGTCAGTTTCCCTACATTGCGTCATTCAGTCTCTGCAACAACTCAATCAGGGAGGGATTGCCACTGTCTCTATTGTACAGACAAGGAACCTGAGCCTCTTCTGTAGCAAATAGTGGTCCCAAAATAACTGATTGGAACCAATCCTGGAA
This sequence comes from Arvicanthis niloticus, assembly GCF_011762505.2. Taxonomy (NCBI): domain Eukaryota; kingdom Metazoa; phylum Chordata; class Mammalia; order Rodentia; family Muridae; genus Arvicanthis; species Arvicanthis niloticus. Next base: position 123,537,235 of record NC_047659.1, read on the forward strand.
GACAATACTTTACACTGAAGTAGGAAATAGGACTTGTCCTAGCAGAAGATCATGGACAACAGCCTGGGAATGACTGGCATGTGCCAAACAGCATGTATGATGTAATAGAAATGTTTGTGTAGAAAATATCTCAACTGTGAAACAAAGCAATTGCAACTAAGAGTCAAACAAAACAAAACAGCACAATGATCTTATTTTCCAAAGGAGTCAACCTTAAAATGCTGCTTTAAAATATTGTACTCAGTTCTGCCTGCTCCTTTCTCCACATTTTGTAACCTGTTTCATTTCTTTGGGTGTAAAGCATTTTAGATTAGAATTGTGATATCCTATATGCTTTATTCTGGTTATATACTATTGTTTACGTACATTGTCTGGCTTTGACTTCTGAAATGATAAATCTGCAAAGACTAGCCTTTGTTTCTTTTAGACTGCTTTCCTGTTCTATATTGCATATCTTTAAGTATTATCAAAACCATTTTGCTTATATATATATATATATATATATATATATATATACACACACACACATACACACACACACACACACAAGAATTGGGCTTTTGTTTGCTTGTTTATTTTGGGTTTTTTAAATTATTCAAATATATATGACCATATAGGATCTGTGCTTTCAAGGTAGTGGTAAGACTGGCAAGAGTTAAGAGTGCTTGATGCCCTTACAGAAGACTAGAATTCAGTTTCCAGCACCCTTTTTAGATAACTCATAACCATCTGTAATTCCAGGTGATCTGATACCATCTTGTGTCTGGGGACACACACAAAGATCGAAGGTCTGATAGAATTCTGCACTAAAACCATTTGGTGGGCTTTTTTGGCAGGGAGACTTTTAATGACTGCTGCTATTTCTTTAGGGATTATGGGACTGTTTGGATGGTTTATCTGCTCTGATTTAACTTTGGTACCTGGTGTTTGTCTAAAAAAATTGTCAACTTCCTCCAGATTTTCCAGTTTTGTTGAATATAGGCTTTTGTAGTAGGATCGGATGATTTTTTTGAATTCCCTCAGTTCCTGTTGTCATGTCTCCCTTTTCAGTTCTGATTTTATTAATTTGGATACTGTCTCTGTGCCCTCTGGCTAGTCTGGCTAAAAATTTATCTATCTTGTTGATTTTCTTAATGAACCAGCTCCTGGTTTTGTTGATTCTTTGCATAGTTCTTTTTGTTTCTATGTGGTACACTACCCAATTCATTCTATGAAGCCACAATTATACTTGTACCTAAACCACACAAAAGTCCAACAAAGAAAGAGGACTTCAGACAAATCTCCCTTATGAATATCCATGCAAAAATACTCAATAAAATTCTTGCAAACTGAACCCAAGAACACAGCAAAACAATCATCCATCATGATCAAGTAGGCTGTATCCCAGGAATGCAGGCATGGTTCAATGTATGGAAATCCACCAATGTAATCCAATGTATAAACAAGCTCAAAGGGAAAAAAACCACACGATCATCTCACTAGACGCTGAGAAAGCATTTGACAAAATTCAACACCCCTTCACAAAGTCCTGGAAAGATCAGGAATTCAAGGCCCATACCTAAACACAGTAAAAGCAATATACAGCAAACAAGTAGCCAGCATCAAACCAAATAGAGAGAAACTTAAAGCAAGCTCATTAAAATCAGAGACTAGACAATGCTGCCCACTCTCTTCCTACCTATTCAATATAGTACTGTAAGTCCTAGCCAGAACAATTAGACAGCAAAAGGAAGTCAAAGGGATACAAATAGGAAAGGAAGAAGTCAAAATTTCACTATTTGCAGATGATATAGTATACTTAAGTGACCTTAAAACTTCCACCAGAGAACTCTTAAACCTGATAAACAACTTTAGCAAAGTGGCTGGATATAAAGAGAAACTAGGTGATGAAAGAGAGAAAGAGGGGGGAGACAGGGAGCCAGATGTTCAAGTATCTCCACCAGTCAAAGATAGTTGTTATATCTAGGTTGGTCAGTGGGTTACACCTCTGATTGAACAATTCCAAACTTATAAAGTCTATGATTAATATTATTTTAAAAAAATGTATAAATGCAAAAAGGAAAAGGGGGCATGGGATAGGGGTTTCCTAAGGGGGGTGGGGGGGGGGATGGGGAAAGGGGATGCCATCTGAAGTGTAAATAAAATATCTAATAAAAAAAGAAAAGGCAAAAAAAAATAATAAAAAAAATAAAATCAACTCAAACAAATCAGTAGCCTTCCTCTATTCAAAGGATAAACAGGCTGAGAAAGAAATTAGGGAAATGACACCCTTCACAATAGTCACAAATAATATAAAATATCTTGGAATAAATCTAACCAAGTAAGTGAAAGATCTGCAGGAAAAGAACTTCAAGTCTCTAAAGAAAGAAATAGAAGAAGATCTCAGAAGATGGAAAGATCTCCCATGATTATAGATTGGCAGGATTAATTTAGTAAAAATGGCCATCTTGCCAAAAGCAATCTACAGATTCAATGCAAACCCCATCAAAATTCCAACTCGATTCTACATAGAGATAGAAAGAGCAATTTGCAAATTCATTTTGAATAACAAAAAAACCTCAGGATAGCAAAAACTATTCTTAACAATAAAAGAACTGGGGGAACCACCATCCCTGATCTCAAGCTGTACTACAGAGCAATCGTGATGATAAAAAAAAACAAACAAACAAAACTGCATGGTATTGGTACAGAGACAGGCAGGAAGATCAATGGAATAGAATTGAAGACCCAGAAATGAACCCACACACCTATGGTCACTTAATCTTGGACAAAGAAGCTAAAACCATCCAGTGGAAAAAGGACAGCATTTTCAACAAATGATGCTGGTTCAACTGGATGTCAGCATGTAGAAGAATGAAAATTGATCCACTCTTATCTCCTTGTACAAAGTTCAAGTCCAAGTGGATAAAGATACATTGAAACTAATAGAAAAGAAGGTCAGGAAGAGCCTCGAATATTTGGGCACAAGGGAAAAGTTCCTGAGCAGAACACCAATGGCTTATGCTCTAAGATCAAGAATGGACAAATGGGACCTCTTAAAATTGCAAAGCTTCTATAAAGCAAAGGACACTGTCAATAGGACAAAATGGCAACCAACAGATTGGGAAAAGATCTTTACCAATCCTACATCCAATACAGGGCTAATATCCAATATATAAAAAGAACTCAAGAAATTAGATTCTAGTGAACCAAATAACCCTATTAAAAATTGGTGAACACAGCTAAACAGAGAATTCTCAACTGAGGAAACTTAAATGGCCGAGAAACATCTAAAGAAATGTTCAATATCCTTAATCATCAGGGAAATGCAAATTAAACAACCCTGAGATCCACCTCACACCAGTCAGAATGGCTAAGCTCAAAAACTCAGGTGACAGCAGATGCTGGCAAGGATGTGGAGAAAGAGAAACACTCCTCCATTATTGGTGGGATTGCAAGCTGGTACAACCACTCTGGAAATCAGTCTGGTAGTTCCTCAGAAAATTGGACAGAGAATACTACCTGAGGTCCCAGTTATACCACTCCTGGGCATATAACCAGAAGATGCTCCAACATTTAGTAAGGGCACATGCTCCACTATGTTCATAGCAGCCATATTTATCATAGCCAGAAGCTAGAAAGAACTCAGATGTCCATCAACAGATGAATGAATACAGAAAATGTGGTACATTTGCACAATGGAATACTACTTGGCTATTAAAAACAATGACTTCATGAAATTTGCAGGCAAATGGACAGATCTAGAAAATATCATCCTAGTGACATAACTCAGTCACAAAAGAACACACATGGTATGTACTCACTGATAAGTAGATATTAGACAAAGAGTGTGGAATACTCATGATACAATTCTCGGACCACATGAATCTCAAGAGGAAGGAAGACCAAAGAGTGAATGCTTTATCCTACTTAGAAGGGGGAACAAAATAATCAAAGGAAGTATAGGGTGAGAGGGACTTGGGAGGAAGAGAAGAGTGGGAGGAGAAAAAGAGGAGAAGTATCAGGTATGGGAGATGAAGGGGGTGTACAGAGGGTCAGGAAATTGAACAGATAGGTAGCAATGAGGGATGGGGAACTGGGGGTAGCAACCTGAAAGTCCCAGGAGCCAGAAAAGCAAGAGCCTCCTAGGACCCAGTGGGGATGGCATTAGATGAAATACCCCACAAGAGGAAGGAGAACCTGTAGAGAGCATATCCCAGAGGTTAAGCATGGCCCTTCGGCTGAGGGATGGGGCCACCCACCCATCTCCAAAATTTTAACCCAGAATTGCTCCTGTCTAAAGGAAATACAGGGGCAAAGAGTCGAGCAGAGACTGAAGGAAAGGCCATCCAGATACTGCCCCACTTGGGGGCGGGGGGGGGGGGTCCATCCACATGCAGTCACCAAACCCAAACACTATTGCGGATGCCAAGAAGTGCTTGCTGACAGGAGCCTGATACAGCTGTCTACTGAGAGGCTCTGCCAGATCCTGACCAATACAGATGCAGATGTACACAGCCAAGCATTGGACGGAGCACAGGGACCCCAATAGAGAAGTTAGGACAAGGACTGTAGGAGCTGAAGGGATTTGCAGCCTCATAGGAAGAATAACAGTATCAACCAACCAGACTCCACCCCTAAAGCCCCCAGGGACTAACCAAAGAGTACACAGGGGTTATCTAGGGCTCTAGCTGGATATGTAGCAAAGGACTACTTTATCTGGCATCACTGGGAGGGGAACCCTTTGGTCCAGTGGAGGCTTGATGACCCAGGATAGGAGAACACTAGGCCACTGAGGCAGGAGTGGATGGCCGGGTTGGGGAGCAACTTCATAGAGGCAGGTGGAGGGAGGAGGGGATAGGTGGCTTGTGGAGTAGGGGAAACTGAGAAGGGGGATGACATTTGAAATGTAAATAAATAAAATAACCAATAAAAATGAAAAATAAATTAGATATATCAGTGGATTACTAAGTTTTTTCTTAAGCATAGAATTGTATGGCCATAATCTTACATTGGTAGAAATCTTTATTATTAATGTTAAATTCAAGTTATAATATTTTACATTGGTATAGAATTTATATATTGGTACAGATCTAAGGTTTTCATTGGTATAATTATTTTATATTGATACAAAATTTGAGCTTAATATTGCTACTCTTACATAGACATTGTGCCTACTCATTTAAGAATACAAGGTTTAGACCCAGTCTTTCTAACAGCTGCTGTTACAAACTGTTTAGGATGATTAAGTAATGCAAGTTAAGGGCCAGACAGTAAACTCGTGATTATATTAGATTCCAATTTAATTATAGTAAAGTGTTTTCAATATTATTCAAATAGAAATAGCTAAGAGTAGTCAATATTTAATAGTTCAGATATACTTTATATAGTCTTCAAAAACATCAGAAATCTACAGAATATGACACTTATAATCATTTCATTATTGGATTTTTGGCTAAGAAACATGTCTGCACCTGACAGCACCCACTTCATGGTTCAAAGAAGATATTGAACATTATAACCTCCATATGAAGTTGCCCCATTTTCGCAAGGTAGCCACCAGGCAAGAGTTGCCTAATTCAACTAAAGACAAAAACTACTGTCCAGGAAAGGACTCAGGATGTGGGATAGTCAACAGCTTAGCACTGTCAATACAGAATAAGCTAATCCTTCATAATTCCTGCTTCACTTAAGGTCTGTCAGCTGGTTCTGTGCCAAAAGGCTGAAGACAGATGCTCTAATATTTTGAGAAATAAGGGACTGTCCAGGTAGTCAGCTGTCTCTACAAATTGTTTAAGTTTTGGAAGCTATTCTTTGTGCTTCCTATATATCCAGGTAATATTTAATTCATTCTCAGATTTCTGATGGTGTTGAAGTCTCATAATCAAACTTAAGTTCTTTAACATTAAGGAACATGATGTAGATTTGAAAGGATGGTTTTCAGATGATAATGCAAGTTAAAATCAAAACATAATTCAGCTATAAAATTGTAAACTCTTTAAATTACAATAGATGCTAGAGTAATGTACCTAAATTGACAAAATTGATAGACTAGATGTTATTAGTGTATATCATGCCTTATAGTTTATATAACTGTTAAAACTGTGTTCATTGTATATCTGAGAGAAAAGGCCTTTTTTATGGATGAAAAGGGGGAAATGCTGTGGATTTGGTCTAATGCTCACAGTATATTATTTGGGCTCCCAACATTACACAAGAATCTGTATGTAAGATGCTGAGGGTTTCTGCTCCCAGTTGTCTCTGATTGGTAAATAAAGTTGCCAGCAGCCAATGGCTGGGCAAAGAGACAGAGGCGGAACTTTAGAAATTGTGAGCAAGGGGACTGAGAGAAAAAGAACTGACATGCTGGGAAAGTAAAAATATCAGGCCTGAGAAGTGCAGGAAGAGAGAAAGTACCCAACATGTAAGAGCAGAGAAAGAACAGCCCCAGGGCCCACAACTTTATCTCTTGCTAACATAAAATCATAGAGAACTGCAGCTAATTTCCATATATGTATCTGAAAATGTCCAGAACCAGACTTCCAAATGAAGACTGGTATTTCCAATATTGGATTGATTTCTAGACCAGTCCATGATTGAATCTGAATAGCTGGTCACATATAATAACAATACAAGAGTCATTATAACTTCTCTTTTTGATTCTCTGTTCCACAAGGTTTAAAAACTTGAGGCAAGGCAGCTTGTCCCATCAGGATTACAGGTAAGCAATGGTGAGTTGGGAACCTATGTCTTATAGCTTCCAAGTCACCATTGTCAGGGCACACAGCAAGCTCATAAGTCAGCATCATTCTTTGGTCTTCAATGATAAAAATCAATGGAAAGCCCACATACACATGGAAACTGAACAATGCTCTACTCAATGATAACTTAGTCAGGGAAGAAATAAAGAAAGAAATTAAAGACTTTTTAGAATTTAATGAAAGTGAGAACACATCATACCAAAACTTGTGGGACACAATAAAAGCAGTGCTAAGAGGAAAACTCACAGCTCTAAGTGCCTACGAAAAGAAACTGGAGAGAGCACACACTAACAGCTTAACAGCACACCTGAAAGCTCTAGAACAAAAAGAAGCAAATGCACCCAAGAGGAGTAAAAGGCAGGAAATAATCAAACTCAGGGCTGAAATCAACCAAGTTGAAACAAAAAGGACTATACAAAGAATCAACAAAACCAAGAGCTGGTTCTTTGAGAAAATCAACAAGATAGATTAACTCTTAGCCAGACTAACCAGAGGGCACAGAGACAGTATCCAAATTAATAAAATCAGAACTGAAAAGGGAGACATAACAACAGAAACTGAGGAAATTCAAAAAAGCATCAGATCCTACTACAAAAGCCTACATTCAACAAAACTGGAAAATCTGGATGAAATGGACAATTTCCTAGACAGATACCAGACAGCAAAGTTAAATCAGGATCAGATAAACCATCTAAATAGTCCTATAACCCCTAAAGAAATAGCAGCAGTCATTAAAAGTCTCACTACCAAGAGAAAAAAAAAAAAAAAAAAGCCCAGGACCAGATGGTTTTAGTGCAGAATTGTATCAGACCTTCCAAGAAGACCTAATACCAATTCTCTAAAAACTATTCCACAAAACAGAAACAGAAGAAACACTACCCAATTTTATTAAGCACAATTATGCTCATATGTTAACCACACAAAGATCCAACTATGAAAGAGAACTTCAGACCAATCTCCCTTATGAATATCGATGCAAAAATACTCAATAAAGGAGAGGAGAAGCAAGGTGATGAGAGAGAGAAAGTGGGGGGGGGGGCATGGAGGCAGATGTCCATGTGTCTCCACCAGTCAAAGACAGTTTATCTAGGTTGGGTATTGGGTTACACTTCTGATTGAGCATTACCAAACGTATAAAGCCTTTGACTAACACTTTAAAAAAAATTGTATAAAAGCCAAAAGGAAAAGGGGACATGGGATAAGGGTTTTCTAGGGAGGGGACATGGGGAAAGGGGATGGCATCTGAAATGTAAATAAAATATAAAATTAAAAAAATTAAAAAAAACAAATTCCCAAATATGTGGACTAGATGTTATAAATATACACCATACCTTATAACTTACGTAATTGTTATAATTACGATCAATTTATAACTGAGGGAAAAGATCCTTTTATTGGCCTAAAGGGGAATTATTGAGGTTCTGTCTTTTACTGTTTATTGTAATTGTAATGCTAAGTGCCGGACTCCAAGATTTGGAGTCTGCATGTAGCCTAAGAGACTTTGTCCTAGTTAGTTATCCTTAGTAAATAAAGATGTCAGCAGCCAATAGCTGGGGAGAAGAGACATATTGGGGTTTAAGTTTCTCAGACAGGAGACTGCAAGGAAGGAGCTGAGACAGGGAAAGAAGGCCATAGGATAGAGAAGCTAGAAAAGTTGCCATGGCCTCTGGGCCAAGAGAACATGGCACACGGAGTTGCCCAATTGGGTACAGATGGAACCTAGTAAATAATAAATGATAATTTGTGGCTATTGATGGGAAAGTAGATTCTAACAACATGGAGATTAGTCAGTTGCCCAGCTACTGTGCTACTTAAGACATATTAAAATTTGAGGCTGTGTGTCTTTTACTCAGGAACATAAGTGATAAAAAGCAGGGAGGAACCCTATGCCAGTATTTTATGAATATTTTTACAACACTGCTCATAAGACAGCTTCTAGAAAAATATTACATGTCACATTTAAGCTTCCAATGAAACCAGAAATTTCCACTTCATATCCCCCTTGCTGTCTAAAAAACTGTCCTTTCTCTAACATTAATAGTCTACACATAATAAAAATAATTATAAGAACAATAAAACTAGAACTTTATGTCACATCTTAAAAAAATAATGTGCAATCTAGTCAAACAATAGTCTAACCACACAACCTTAAATTTCTATCGATATAAAATAATTAAACAAAAAACATGAAATTTCTATCAATCTACAATAATTAAACAAAAATAACAAAATCTATGATTTTGCTGCAAACAAGAAACACACCTCACAAACAAAGACAGACATTTCCTCAGAGTGAAGGGCTGGAAAATAGTTTTTCAAGCAAACAGTCCCAAAACACAAGCTGGAGTTGCCATTCTAATATCCAAAAAGATAGACTTTGAACCAAAAGTAATCACAAGAGATGTTTGGAACCTTTTTACTCATCAAAGGAAAAATCCACCAAGATGAAGTCTCAATTCTAAACGTTTATGCCCCAAATGCAAGGGAATCCACATTAATAAAAGAAACTTTACTAAAGCTCAAAGCACACATTGAAACTCACACAATAATAGTGGGGGGACTTCAACACCTCACTCTTACTGATTGGCAGGTTATTATTGAAACAGAAACTAAACACAGACACAATGGAACTAACAGAAGGTATGAACCAAATGGATTTAACAGATATCTACAGAACATCTCACCAAAAGAGATAAGAATATAGTTTCTTCACAGAACCTTATGGAACCTTCTGCAAAATTGACGATATAATTGGACACAAAACAAGCCTCATCAGATACAAGAAGATTCAAATAATCCCATGCATTCTATAACATCATCATGGACTAAAGGCTGGACTTCAAGAACAACAGAAAGCCCACATAATCATGGAAACTGAACAACTCTCTACTCAAGGATAACTTGGTTAGCAAATAATAAAGAAATAAATTAAATTAAAGACTTTCTAGAACTCAATGAAAATGAAGGCCCTGCACACCCAGACTTATGGGGCACAATGAAAGTAGTGCTAAGAAGAAAATTTATAGCACTGTCTTTATAAAGAAATTGGAGAGATCCTATACTAGCCACTTAACACCTGAAATCTCTAAAACAAAAAGAAGCAAAAACACTCAAGAGGAGTAGAAGACAGGAACTAGCCAAATTCAGGGCTGAAATTAACCAATTAGAATCAAAGAGAACAAAATAAAGACTCAACAAAACCAAGAACTGGTTCTTTGAGAAAATCAACAAGATAGACAAACCCTCAGCCAAAGAACACATAGGCAGTATCCAAATTAACTAAAATAGAAATGAAAAGGGAGACATAACAACAGAAACTGAGAAATTAAAAAAAAATCATCAGATCTTACTATAAATGCCTATACTAACCAAAACTGGAAGATGTAGATGAAATGGATGGTTTTCTAGACAAAAAGCACATACCAAAATTAAATCAAGATCAGATAAACTATATAAACAGTCCCACAACTCCTAAGGAAATAGAAGCAGTCACTGAAAATCTACCAACCAAAAAGAGCTAAGGGACAGATGGTTTTAGAATTCTACCAGACCTTCAAAGTTGAAGCTAAGGCTTCTCGAATTATTCCATGAAAAAGAAACAGAAGGAATAGCACCTAATTCATTCACTAAAGTCCCAGTTACTCTGATACCTAAACCACACAAAGACCCAACAGAGAAAGAAAACTTCAGACCAATTTCACTTATGAATATTGATGGAAAAATACTCAATACAATATTCACAAACTGAATCCAAGAACACATAAAAACCATTATTCAACATGATCAAGTAGAGTTCATCCCAGTGATGCAGAGATGATTCAATATATGAAAACCCATCAATGTAATCCATTATATAAACAAACAGAGGGAAAAACATAAGATCATCTCATTAGATGTTTAAAAGCCTTTGACAAAATTCAATGCCTTCTTGTTAAAACTTGTAGAGAGATCAGGGATACAAGCCACATATCTAAACATAATTTTAAAAAGATTATACAAAAAGCCAATAGCCAATATCAAATTAAGGGAGAGAAACTTAAAGCAATTCCACTAAAATCAAAGATAAGACAAGACTACTCACTCTCTATATATCTATCAAATATTGTACTTGAAGTCCTAGATAGAGCAATAAGAAAATTAAAGGATATCAGGAGGATACAAGCTGGAAAGGAAGAACTCCTTCACTGTTTGGAGATGATATGATAGTATATATAATCAACCCCTCCTCCAATCCTACTAAAGAACTCCTACAGCTGATAAACCCTCAGCAAAGTGGTTGGATACAAAATTAACTCAAAGAAATCAGTAGTCCTCCTTTATATAAATGATAAATGGGCCAAGAAAGCAACTAGGGAAATAACACCCTTTACAACAGCCACAAATAATATAAAATATATTGCTGTAACTCTAGCCAAGCAAGAACTTCAAATCACTGAAAAAAGAAATTCAAGTATACTTTTAAATTGCTGATATGGAACTTTCTAATTCCTTTCTGAGGCGTTTAGTGCTATGAACTTTCTACTTGGCACTGCTTTCATTGTGTCTCATAAATTTGGGTATGTTGTAACTTCATTTTCACTGAATTCTAAAAAGTCTTTAACTTCTCTTTCTTTCTTTCTTTCTTTCTTTCTTTCTTTCTTTCTTTCTTTCTTTCTTTCTTTCTTTTTCTTCCCTGACCCAGAGAACGAGTAGAGAGTTGTGCAGTTTCTAAGAGTGTGTAGGCTTTGGCTGAGGGCCAGCTCCGGTGGCTCTTCTTCTTTTTTGGTTCTTCTTGAGAGAGCAGAGGGGGGAGAGTGTTGGCAGGGTAAGACGTGGTCTTATGAGATATTTGGGGTTGCTGTATAATAATAAAATGTTTACCTGCCTTAAGTCTAAGTCACTATGCTTCAGTAGCTGACCTGCCTTCTGTGACTTCCTCTGAGGGGAGACACTGTTTAGCACCTCATTGCAGGGAATTAAGTGAAAAGATTTATTGCTGGTGCTCCTTTCTCTGGTGAATTGCTGTTCTCCAGCATGACCCCATCCCACTACCCATCACTCTGATGTCTGTGTGACCTTGAGTATATCACTGTTTACCTGAAAGTGGATGATGATAGTTTCCCTGTACAGATTTTCATGAGGAGTCAATGAGGTAGTAGTGCATGCAAGACACAGAAAGACTGTTTAAAGGGACATATCCATAGAAGGGCCACCCCCAGGGCCTGACATCTTCACTGGCCCATTTCTGTTGCCCCAGAAATCCTATTAATCACAGAGAGGAAAAAGTTCAAATGAGGTCCCCAATGAAGAAAAGAGAAAGACTCACACTAGTCAGGATGCAAGTGCCTGCCTTAGGCACTCCCACAGCTGTTGGAAGCCCACGGAAGGCACTCCAGACTCCAGGCTCTGATTTACAGAGAAGATCCTGAAGAAGATTATGGCCACTACTATGAGCATTACCCAATGGACCTGAGAGTCAAAAAGAAGTTTGGAGAAGGAGGGGGAGGGGAGGGAGATGGAGAAGGGAGGAGGAAGAAGAAGAAGACGAGGACAAGGACAAAGGAGAGGGATAAAAGAAGATGAGACTTTATTGACAATATACTGCCACCTTCCCCCAATAAAAGGACTCATTTCCAGGACCTAAAGTCAGTTAGCTTTGCAATCTGCAACTATGGAATTACATAGCAGACTGAATCAGAGCTGTCCCAGAAGCTGAGAACCCACCACCTCAGGTCAGAAGTTGAGGATCTGAAGATCTAGCATTTAGAACTCTAACACCTCAGACTTCTAAAAACCTTGAACTCTTGAACCCTGTAACTTTAAGCTCCTCAGGAGGCTTAATTAAGCCTTTGGGGAGGCCCAGTTCCCCAGTTCCCTGAAGATTCTTATTCCAGGTGCTTAAGCACAGTCATTTAAATAAAGGTGTGTTGATTACAAGAAAACATTAGCTTTCTTGTAGAGGAGGTGCAGGGACATGGTAAAGAGTTACTTCTGCATTCTCTCTCTGCAACCCTGCTACTAAGGAGGAGGAGCAAGCTGAACCTTTGAGGAAGCACTGTCCTGAGTACAGATGCTCACCTACAGATACCTCTCCTACCTCCCCCTGGCCTGACTCACTTAGTTTTTCATCAGCAAGCACACTAACTTTGTCACAGGTCTAGATACAATATCAGAATACTATTCATTATGGTGTTTTGTCTGCAAAAGCTTGGTTAAGAGTTCAGTATGGACATGAGGGTCCTGTGGAGGTCAGTGATTCACAACCCTGCTCTGTAGTCTCATTTCAGCTTGTCAGGATGGACCATCCTGAGTATCTGAGCACCATTCCTACGTAGCTGCTTCCTCGATGCCTGGGTGCTCGTCAGAGCCATGACACAGCATCATTCACTCAGACTATATTTATACAGAATCAGGCTGAGCACTGAGGCACTGGCAAATAACATCCGGCCTTGAACCTCCTTCATAAACAAGTCTTACTGAGGTTGCCTCCTCCCACTTTCACCTCTGATCCAGGTGTTATCTCCTGGGGCATCCCATCCTGAGTGTGCACTGAAGGCAGTGTTTGCTTTACTTGTGCCCTGCTAAGTATACTGGTTTGTGCCAGGCTCCTTGCTTTCCTTGAATTCGCTGATGGACCACATCTCTCCTCTGCCTGTCTTTTCTTGGTGCTGTGTTCCAGGAGACAGAGAGCTTATGTGTTTTCACCAGATGGTTCTCCATACCTCAGAATAAAGTCTACCTGGCACAAACAGATTTTTTTTGACTAGAATAATGAAAAAATGCAGCCAAGGAGGTAGTTCAATCCACAAAGCATTTGCTTTGTATACATGAGTACCTGAGTTCCACATCTAGCACCCATATTAAAAAAAAAAAAAAAGAAAGGTCAGGTGACCCAAACACTTGTGATCCAGAGCACTACACATTGAGATGAGTAGATTCCTTAGGCACCTTGACCTACTTGGTGATCTCCAGGCCACTGACACACACACACACACACCACACACACAGTGTGCCCACACAAACACCCCATCCCCTCAACACAAAATAAGCAAAGAAAAGTCCAATTAAATATATAGTGTGATATCCGATGTGGTGTTACCCACCTTTGATTTCAGCCCTCAGCAGATAGAAGTAGGTATCTCTGAGATTGAAGCCAAACAAAGAACTGTACAGTTATCCCCTGTCTCAAAATGTGCATGCACAAGTAATGAGGACAGAGATAAGCACTCTGAAGGTAGTAAAGATCCGAAAAGATGGAAATGTGCGTTGAGTTTTACTGAGGAGGAAGGTGCTTTGTGTAACCAAACTATACAAATGTCCTCAGATGGGAAAAAGGTTGTCTGAGGAGCAGAACAAAGGCAAATATGTTTAAAGGAAAGCAGAAGCATCATGAGAGTCTACATGGCCATGGAGATTCAGACCCAGTGGAGCAGCATGAGTTTCCTGGGTCTGCTTGGATTAGAAGTGTCCAGCAGGACCCGGGCCTTGGGTTTGCATGCCAAGCCTGTGGTCCTGTCTTTGATTTCAGAGCAGATCTTTGAAAGTGAGTAGATGGGTGGTCATGGTGGTCAAGGCTGAGAAAAGGGGCCATCCCTTTATTCCTGACCAAGGCTCTGTAGGCCACTGTCTTGGACTCTATGTTTCTTCTCCCAGGAACTGGGTAGTATCACCTGCCCCAACCTTGTTCCAAGCTAAATGTGCTTTAATAAGCATTCAAATAAAGATACAGATTTTGAGGATCAATAGGAATCAGTGATGAAAAAAGACAGAATTAAGATATCCAGATCGCACTATAGGAATTCTCCAGAGGGTAGAGAGTAATTCAGGCAATTAGAGCTGATGCTAGCATCTAGTGTTCACCTTGAGGTGGATGCAATGTTAACATATTCAGGGTATGAGGCACATTGACCCAGATGAAAAGCACCACAGGTAAATGCATACTTATGGCTGGTGAGCTCTGTCTTCCTGCTTAGCCATAGACAGGAACAGACCATGGACTCAGTGTGAATCTAATGTGTCTTGAGCCCTTAGCAAGTTCCAGGCTCTCAATCAAACTTGTGTATTTTCTGCTGTCTTCATCCAAGAAGCTGACGTGTATGGATCATTACTGTTTCAGCACATAGATGTGCTAACTGATGCCTCAAAAGATGAAGCTGCAGAGTGACAGAGCTGATAGTGCTATCAGAGTTGATTCTTGAGACTAGTCTGATTGTGTGGCCACCAGGCTGCTTCCCAGGTGTGGGAATAAGATTAAAGTCAGAGCTCCTAAAGCCTCCCTGAGAGCCTAGCTGTGCTGGGATGGATGAGTCTCTTCTCCTTCTCCTTCTCCTTCTCCTTCTCCTTCTCCTTCTCCTTCTCCTTCTCCTTCTCCTTCTCCTTCTCCTTCTCCTTCTCCTCCTCCTCCTCCTCCTCCTCCTCCTCCTCCTCCTCCTCCTCCTCCTCCTCCTCCTCCCCCTCTCCTCCCCCTCCCCCTCCACCTCCACCTCCTGCCTCCTGCCTCTGCCTTTTCTGCTTCTTCTGCTCCTGTTCCTTCTTCTCCTCGTTCTCTTTCCACTTCCACTTCTGCTTCTTCTTTTTCTTCCATGTATGTATGTATGTATGTATGTATGTATGTATTCATTCTTTCATCCATTCACTCACTTTACATCCCTATCACAGCCTCTCCAGACTCCCCCTTACACAGCTCCTCCCCCAAGCCCCTCCCTTTCTCCTCTGAGAAGGACAAGACTTCCCTGGGTACCAACCCACCCTGGCACATCAAGTCACTGCAGGACTAGGAACGCCTTCTCCTACTGCAGTCAGACAGCCCCACATGCAGGCAACGGAGTCAGGGACAGCCCCACTTCAGTTTTCGGAAGACCTGTATGAAGAACAAGCTGTATATCTGCTACATATGTGCTGGAGCCCTAGGTCCAGTCCATGTATGCTCTTTTGTTGGTGGTTCAGTCTCTAGGAACCCTCAAAAGTTGATGTTAATTAACCCTGTTGGTCTTTCTGTAGAATCCATGTTCCCTGCAGGTTCCAAAATCCTTCCCCCAACTCTTCCACAAGACTATCTGCGTTCTGTCTAATGTTTAGTTATAGGTCTCTACATCTGTTTTAGTCAGCTCCTGGGTGGAGCCTCTTAGAGGACAATTATCCTACGTTCCAGTCTGCAAGCATAACAGAGTATCATTAATAGTGTTAGGGATTGGTTCTTGCCCATGGGATGGGTCTCAGGTTGGGTCAGTCATTGATTGGTCATTCTCTCAGTCTTTGTTCCATTTTTGTCCCTACATTTCTTGTAGGCAGGACATATTTGGGATAAAAGGTTGTGTGAAAGGATTGCCGTCCTTATACCTCCATTGGGAATTCTGCCTGGCTACAGGAGGTAGCCACTTTAGAGCTAAGCACATCCTTTCCCATGGAGGGCAGACAAGACAGCCCAGTTAGGGGAACAAGATCCACAGGCAGGCAAGAAAGTCAGGAATAGCACTGTTCCAGGTGTTGGGGGACATGCATAAAGACCACACTGCATATCAGCTACATATGTGCTGGGGGCATAGGTCTAGCCCATGTATGCCTTTTGGTTGGTGGTTCAGTTTCTGGGAGCCCTCAAGGGTGAAGGTTATCCCCCACTGCTAAGAGTCCCAGCATAGACTCTCTGGAGCCTCCCCCATCCCAGCTCTCTGGTATGTCCCAGAGATACCTCATCCCCTTTCCTGTCACCAGTTTCCATTCACTGCCAGCCCTCTCTCTTATTTTTACTTTTTCTTGGGAGGAAGGGTTACAAGAGTCAGAGGGGTGGACATGAAAGGACTGGGAAGTGTGTATAATCAGGATGCATGATAGAAAAATCCCAGAGAATCAATAAAAATGTTGTTTTAAATGCTGGGTGTGGTGGTTTATGCGTGTAATTCTAGTGCTGGAGAGGCAGAGACAGGAGACTTTGCCATTTGCTGGCCAACCAGTCTAGTCTAATTGGTGAGTTCCAGGCCAATGAGAAGCCCTGAATGGTATTCATTGCAGTAACATCCTGAGGTTGTCCTCTGGCCACTAATCACATGAACACATATGTGCATACACACATCCTCAACACACAGGTACCCCGTACATAAACATGTATATGCTTTAGGAAATGAAGAGGTTAAGTCACCTGCATTTGCAGATGGCATGATACTGTAATTAAAAGACCCTGAAGATGCCACTAGAGAACTCTCAGACCTGACAAACACTGTCATCCAAACAGCAGAGTGCGGAGCCAACATAACGAAGGTCAGGAGCTTTTGTATACACCAATAAAGAAACGTGCTAGGAAAGAAACCAGAGAAAATGATCCCATTCAAACGAGCTTCAAATAAGATTTCCAGATATAAACCTAGCTAGGGAAGTGAAAAACTTCTACACTGAAAACTTAATGCACTGAAGAAGACACTAGAAGACAGAAGGACATTCCATGCTTATGGACTGACAACTTAGTATTGTGGAATGTGTAACAGAAATGCAATTCCCAACAATATTCTGGTGAAATGCCTCTGAAAAACATCCTAAAATCCAAACACCGTGGGTCACACCAGGTCCTCACTAGACCTAGGCATGGCAGGTAGTGAGCACATAGGTGGTGGACTGGTGGGAGAGGAAGAAGCAAGCAAAGAAGTGGTGGAGAGATAGAAGAGGAAGAGAAGCTGAGCGGTCTGTGTGCTACAAAGAGAGGTGGAACTTGAGATGCAAAGGCAATTGTCATTCTTGCTCCTTGGGAAATGGTGAGTTATACTCTCCACCAACAGACCCAGTCACAAACACAAGTGTCTGCGCCTTCTTCATTTGAGAAAACTGACCACTGTGTGGGTCTCTGTGACTTCCAGAGCTGTATCCTCACCCAGGAGGAAGAGCAGAACCTGCAGAGTGGAGACCCACAGCTGACTCAACATGTCTGCCTGTGTTGACTTCTCACCGATGGCCTGTCTGCTCACCTCTCTAGTTGGTTGTGACAGTAGCTCAACCGTGAGACTGGATGACTTTAGGTAACTTAGTTTTCTCTGCTGTGTTTAGTTTTGGCCAGGGATTTATTTCCTTTGGGATTTTGAGGTTGGACAAACATTTAATCATCCTAACTCTCAAAAGAAGACACCATTGCTGGCACAGCATGCATGGTCACTGCTATGATGAGCATAGCATATGTGTGATAAAGAAGTGAGAGAGAAAGAGAAGCAGGATGGTGTGTGTGCTGTGTAGAAAGTGGATCTGGAGGCAGGGTGGGGAGGAACATTCTGATGTGAGGAGCCTACACTGCCATCAGAAGCCATGACGAAGTTCTGACCTGTGTTGCCACTGACGGCCATGTCTGGGTCCATGGCCCTGCAGTAGCAGGGGTCTGTATAGATGCTCACAGCTCATGTTACCACCAAATGCCATATGGAAGACCTGGTCTGGCTACCACCTGGAGTCATGTAGATGTCTGACGGCTGAGCAGAGCTGGCCCCGAACATTGCTGGTTGCAGCACTCAGGAGAGAAGACTGCTCTCCCTTACCTGGGCAGCACAATAAAGTCAGCCCTGGTAATAGAGGTGAGGGTGAGCCAGCCCTAAGGGCATAAGAGCAGGAGAGCTTACTCTGTCTCTTGCCATCTGCCACTAACAGGAGTGCTGGTCCTGCCCCTCTCCTGGTCAGAGCAGAAAAGCTGGGCCTAGTGGCATGGATGCAGGGGAGCTCACAAGTAGACCAACTCAGCCACCACCCAAGGCCAGATATAGGACTTTCAGATGTCCCACCCCAACATCTACCCCAACTATGAACTATTGGATTGCTTGAAATGGCCAGTCCTGCAGAACTAAAACTTCAGGGTCTCCATAACACAAGAAAACAACAGGATATCCAAGAGAAGTCCAGAGTTCCAGTATTGATAGTGTAGTAGAAGCCAGAGACTTCAAACCAAACCAACGACTCACTGCAATGAACATTTGCAAGTGAAGCTGTTGGATAAAGAGGTATACTGTGTGACACACCACAGCTTTCATGTGAGATATTTGGGGTGGGGTTGGCTTGGTTTTCTTTAAGGGGAGTACAAAGGTTGAGGGTGGACATGGAGGGAGGGGGAAGGGATTTGGGTGCATGGTGTAAAATTCTCAAAGAAGCAATTCTGTAAAGTTTTTAAAACCCTAAAATCCACACAGAAGCACAACAGACCCTTAACAATCAACCAATCCTAAACAGAAAGAGAAATGCTGGTACTTCATCTCAAATTCTACAACAGATCCATAGTAATGAAACAGTATAGAGCTGGCACAAAA
This sequence comes from Arvicanthis niloticus, assembly GCF_011762505.2. Lineage (NCBI taxonomy): Eukaryota > Metazoa > Chordata > Mammalia > Rodentia > Muridae > Arvicanthis > Arvicanthis niloticus. The sequence goes on from NC_047659.1 coordinate 123,556,223, forward strand.
ACAGACATAGACCAAAAGATAGAACAAAGAACTCAGAAATCAGCCCTCAGTTACAGCCACTTAACCTCTGACAAAAGGTGTCAAAAAAACATGCAGTGGAAAAACAACAAATAAATTAATCAGAAAGGAAAGAAAACACACATGGGAGAAAAACGTCCTCTTTATCAAATAGTGCTGGAAACACTGGAGACCCACACGTAGAAGATTGAAGCCACATCCCTTTCTTGTCCCTGCACAGAAATCTATTCAAATTAGATCAAATACCTTAAAGTAAAGATTTGAAACTTTGAAACCACTAAGGCAAAGCAAACACTTCAGGATACAGGACTAGGGCAGGACTTTGGCAGGAATTACGGATGTGGTTGCAGAGAATCAAAATGCTTCTGCAAAGCAAAGGACAGCATCTCCATCCCACAGCCCACCCTGCAGCCCCACGGCCCACCCTGCAGCCCCCACAGCCCACCCTGCAGCCCCACGTCATTCATTCCCACAGCCCACCCTGCAGCCCCACAGCATCTATCCTACACAGGACAGTACTTTATTCATTGTTCCTTTCATTTTATTCTGATACCCTCACTAGTGACTAGGAGGTAGAATGTTGCTTTCCAAAACCAGGCCTTGTGCCTCCCACATGGGTGGCTCAAGACAGATAGACAGACAGACAGACAGACAGACAGAGCTGAGAAGATGGTTTGGTTGGTAAAATGCTTTCAGCAGAAGCATGAGAACCAAAGTTCAGATCCCCAGAACACACATAGCAGCCTGACATTGTGTTATGTGCCCATAATCCTAACACTGGAAGATAGAGACAGTAGAATCCTTGGCGATTGTTGGCTAACCAGTCTTGCTGAATCAGTGACAGAGCAGTGATGGGGTTGGGGGCAGAATGAACCACTCTTATCCTAGTCAAATCTCTTGAAAGCAAACTTCCCTAGGAAGGCAAACATTTTAGCAATGAGTCAAAGGGCAGCCACAGAGGAGTCCGGAGTAATTCCAGTACCAGGAGTCACATTTTAAACTAAGCGTGCTTTTGAAAGATAAACCAAAGTAGTCATCATATTCATCATATTTTCAAAGTGCCACCATGCTTTTTTTTTTTAAATTAAGATGAAAAAAGCTGGTGCTGAAGAAAGGTACTTAGAATCTAGAGAAGTTTGCTCATGTGAGGCCTACTGCTATCCAGGTGTGCCAGCCTCTGAAGGAACTCGAATCTTGGCCAGTTCTGGAGAAGGGAGAGCAGTCTGGCCAGGGCCTGGCTGGAAGCTTAAGCAGGTTTCTTGGACTTGAAATTCCTTCACTCAAGTAACATGGGGTGGCACAAACAGCAGCAGAGCCTTCTAAGGAGCTACAGGAAAAACATCCCTCATCCCACATCATCTTTGCTGAGAGCAGCCAGAATGCAATGTTTCAGTCAGCCAACTTATAGTCACCCATGGATCTCAGACCAGACTCCTGTTCCCAGAGAAGTCTGTCCCCAACACCTGCCCTGGACAAGTCTCTTTCTCTGTCTCCTCCCTCTTCATTCCAACCTACTTCCTAGACAAGTCACACTTCCAATCCCACTCAGATTCAGTGACATTTGAAGACTGTCAGTCTCCATGTGAGCAAGCCCCATGAGGACAATGACCCTGCCTGGCCTCTCCCAGAACATTCAAAATGGCACTCAATGACTACCACCTTCACCCAAGAAGTTGTGTTCTCACTCATAATCTTTTATATTTTATACTTTATCCACTATCTTGGGATACCCATGCTTTCTGTCATTTACTATTCTGGTCTGCAGATGTGGAAAGCTGAGGCTCAGATAGCTACTGATAACAATGCAGATGACAGTCTGTGAGCATTCTCCCTTCCATACCCATCCACCTCTGACATATGTACCATGGTCCTCTGTTCCTCACCCAAGAGGCAGAGACAGAGCTGGAACTTATCTTCATGGCTTCATGTAAAATGAAACACACGCTCTCAGTCCCATATCATTCTGCACCCAGCTGCATCCAAAAGCAGCAGCCACCCTGAACACAGCACTCTCCTCTCTCCAGTTACACTCTTATAAATGCCAAGGTCAGGAAGACTACACTCTTCGTATTATCACAGCATGAGACTCTGTGGCCCTGAGAATTACAGTTAAAGAAACAGGACAGATGGCGTCCCAGCCACCCCCTCCAGCACCTATGCTAACACCTAAGAGCCAAAGCACCAAGTTTGTCTCTCAGTAGTGCCTGCCCTGCTCTACTTTTCTTGACAAAAAATACTGAAATTCCAACTAGTTACATAAGACCAGGAGGGGCAGAACAAAGTACACTAGGAAGTAACTGATATTATGTAAACATTCTCAAGGGGAGCATGAACTCTGAGGAAGAATCTCAAACAGTACAATGCCAACACCCTGAACTGAAGCTCTCAATCTGATCTCTTGCAAAACCAGAGTGCATGGTCCCAAGCTGAGCTAGTAGTGCTTTTGTGAGGTCTGTTCTCCACTACCTGAGCTGGTCCATCTCCATGGTGTCAAGCAAAGCACACAGCCAATAGCAATTGCACTGAAGGAAGTTAGGGAGCTAGCTCAGTCAGGAAAGAGCATACTGACAAACACAAGGATCTGATTTTGGATCCCCAGAACCCATATAAAATCCGGGTGCTTCATCTGAGGCTGTGGGAAAGACTGGTGGATCCCTGAAGCTATTGGCTAGCCAGCCTAACAGAGTTGATGAGTACCATGTTCAATGAGTGACCCTGTCTGAGTCAATCTTTGGCCTCTACACTCACATACACACATGTATGTCTGCACACACAGAGAGGTAAATACAAATACTACACAAGGATCCACATACACACAAAGCAGATGGGGTAGCATGGGAAATCAGAGAGGGTATAAGGACCCTGCTAGACCTGGAGGGGAGGGTCCACAAAACCTCTTTCTTGCTGTGTGTAGTAACAGAACTTCAAGCAGAGGTGTGGCATAGTCTGATGGATTCAGATGATTGCTTGGCCAATTGTGCAGATAGGATTGTAAGTGGCCTGGCAGAAGCCGAGGACCAGTTAGGAATCTTTGAAATGACTCAAGGCAAAATGGTGGGTGGCCTGAAGTACTAGAACTAAAAGTGTTGGCAGGATCTCCTGATGGATGGATAGAGGGGGGCTAATAGAGAAGTCAAAAACATCTTGAAGCCTGGAACTGAGACTTCTGGCAAAACTGGGTACCACTCTGAAGTCAATGAAGGCAGGATGTGATCTCAATTCTCTGACCCACACACATACTAGAACTCTGAGGAAATCCTGGTGTTTTTACTTTAAGTCTCTCTGTTCCTCCTTTGAATCCTAACCAGAAAGATGAAGTTTTATCTACTCATCTACCATCCTCCCATCAGTTATCCACCCACCCACCCACTCCTCCATCCAATCATTCATTTAGCAAGCATCTTTAGTATTTACTTGGTGGCAAATATGGTAGAAACTTTAGACACAGGACTAATTATATGCATGCCCTTTCTTCATAATTTAGGGAAGATACAGAGACCACGCATTGTTATATTTGATCTTAAATATTCCCCAAAGCTCATATGCTAAAGGCACGGTCTTTGGTGCCAAAGTACTTAGAGGTAGAGGTCCCAGCAGATAACTGAATCAAGTGGGCTTTTACCTCATTAATGGATGGAGCCTTTTATAAAGTCATAGCTACTAAGTTTAAAGGGAGGGTGTGATGATTTAAATAAGAATGCTCCCATAGACCCCCAGGAGTGTTCCACTTCCCCAAGGAGGCCTTCAGGGGCCCAAGACCCCTCCACCAATGAATGTACCACCAATGGGGTTCACCTAGGGTACAGCCAGAGGAGGTGAACACTATCCTGTTCCCCAAGATTCACTGTCAGGCTCTGTCAATCTCCCTGAAGAGTCCTGCTAGCATCGGGAACAACCACACAACACCAGAGACAAAGAGATGGCTAAAGAACAGTGTAAGAAGACAATCAACACGAGCCAGAGCAATATGGCACCACCAGAGCCCAGCTATCCTGATACTCCAAGCCCTGAATGTCCCAACGTGGCCAAAGCACATGAAGAAGAGTGTAAATCCAATCTTATAAGATGATAGAGGCCTTAAAGAAATGTAGGAAAGTATAATCAAATAGGTGAAGAAAATGAATAAAACTCTCCAGGAAATAAAAATGGAAACACAAGCTGAGGGAATCCTGGAGATGGAAAACCTAGGGAAGAAAATGGAAACTACAGATGCAAGCATCACCAAAAGAATACTAGAGATGGAAGAGAAAATCTCGGGTATAGAAGATACAATTAAAGAAATCAATAAACCAGTCAAAGAAAATGCTAAATCTAAGAAGCTCATGGAACAAAACATCAGTTGTAGAAGATACCATAAAAGAATACATGGATCAAAGAACATGCCAAATGTAAAAAGTTTCTAACTCAAAACACCCAGGAAATTTGGGACAATATGAAGGTATCAAACCTAATAATAGTAACCGAAGAGAGTGAAGATTCTCAATTAAAAGGACAAGAAAATATCTTCAACAAAATCATAGAAGAAAACTTCCCTAAACTAAAGAAAGAGCTGGCCGAATAGTATTCCACTGTGTAAATGTATGGCATTTTCTGTATACATTCTTCAGTTGAGGGACATCTGAGTTGTTTCCAGTTTCTGGCTATTATGAATAAGGCTGATTTGAACATAATGGAGCATGTGTCTTTGTGTTATTGTAGAGCATCTTATGAATATATGCCGTGGAGAAGAATAGCTGCATCTTGAGGTAGAACTATTTCCAGTTTTCTGAAGAACAGCCAGATTGATTTCCAGAGTGTTTGTACCAGTTTGCAATCCCACCAGCTATGGAGGAGTGTTCCTCTTTCTCCAAATCCTCACCAGTGTGTGCTCTAGCTTGAGTGTTTGATTTTAGCCATTCTGATTGGTGTAAGGAGGAATATTAGGGTTGTTTTGATTTGCATTTCCCTGAAGACAAAGGATGTTGAACATTTTTTAAGTGCTTCTCAGCCATTGGAGATTCCTCTGTTAAGAATTCTTTGTTTAGCCGGGTGGTGGTGGCGCACATCTTTAATCCCAGCACTTGGGAGGCAGAGGCAGGCGGATTTCTGAGTTCGAGGCCAGCCTTACCGAGTGAGTTCCAGGACAGCCGAGGCTATACAGAGAAACCCTGTCTTGAAAAACAAACAAACAAAAAAAACAAAACAAAAAAAAATCTTTGTTTAGCTCAGTTCACCAATATTAATTGGGTTATTTTATTTTTTGGAGTCTCAATTCTTGAGTTCTTTATATATTTTTGATATTAGCCAATGTTGGATGGAGGGTACCCTCTCAGAGTGAAGTGGAGAAAGGATGAAGGGAAGAACTCTTTGAGGGGATCAGGGGTAACATTTAGGATGTAATAAAAATAAATTAACTAATAAGAAAAAAGAAAACAAAGAAAGAGATGGCTACAAACACACAAGAAGCTTACAGAACACCAAATAGATTGGGCCAGAAAAGAAAATCCTCCTGACACATAATAATTAATAAAAGGACTAAATGTAACAAAGAAAGAAAATTAAGAGCTGCAAGAGGGGAAAGGCCAAGTAGCACATAAAGGCAAACCTATCAGAATTACACAGAACTTCTCAACAGACACTCTAAAAGTCAGAAGAGCTGGGAAGATGTCTTGCAGACTCTAAGAGACCACCAATGTCAGCCCAGACTACTATACCCAACAAAAATTTAATCACCATAGATGGAGAAAACAAGATATTTCATGACAAAACCAGATTTAAACAATATTTATCTACAGATTCAACCCTACAGAAGATACTAGAAGGAAAGCTCCAACTCAGGGAGGCTAAATATACCCAAGGAAACACAGGAAATAAATAACCCCACACTAGCAAATCAAAGGATGGGAAGTACACACACACACACACACACACACACACACACACACACTACTAGTAGTGTAGTAGTAGTAACATTAAAATAACAGGAATTAACAATTGCTGGTCATTAATTACTCTCAACATCAGTGGACTCAGCTCTCCAATAAAACAGCACAGGCTATAGAGACTTGATGCACCACGGTGAGGGGATATGCAGGGGGCTACCCACTCAGAGGCAAAGGAAAGGGGGAATGGGGGGAGGAACCCTATGAAGGGGGACCAACCATGAGGGGACAGCATTTGGGATGTAAACAAATAGATTAAACTTTTAAAAAGGCACAGGTTAACAAAATGAATACATAAACAGGGCTATTCCATCCGCTGCATGTAAGAAACCGCTGCATATAAGAAATACACCTCAGCCATAAAGACAGACATTATCTCAGAGTAAAGGACTGGAAAAAGGTTTTCTAAGCAAACAGACACAAGAAGCAAGCCGAAGTACCTATTCTGATATTTAATAAAATAGATTTTCAACCAAATTTAATTTTAAAAATCGAGGGAAACACTTTATACTCATCAAAGGAAAAAACCCACCAAGATGATGTCTCAGTTCTGAACATCTATGCCCCAAATATAAGGGCACCCACATTCATGAAAGCTTAAATCACACAACAAACCCCACACATTAAAAGTGGGAGACTACAACACACCACTCTCACAAATATACAGGGCATCTAGACAAAAACTAAATGAAGAAATAATGAAACTAGTGGAAGCTATAAATCTTATGGCCCTAACATATCTATAGAACATTTCACCCAAACACAAAGGAATATACCTTCTTGGAACCTCAGAGAACCTTCTCCAAAATTGATAGTCACAAAGCAAGCTTCAAAAGATACAACAAAATAGAAATAATCATTGAATCAGACCACTTGGATTAAAGTTGGATTTATCAACAACACAAACACAGAAAACCTACAAACTCAAGGAAACTTGGACAACTCTCTACTGAATGATCACTAGGTTGGGAAAGAAATAAAGAAAGAAGTTAAAAAGTTTCTAGAATTTAATGAAAATGAAGGCACAACATACCCAAACTTCTGGGACACAATGAAAAAACTGTTAAGAGGTAAGTTTATAACATTAATTGCCTTTATAAAGAAACTGAAGAGTTCACATATTAACAATTTAAAGACACACCTGAAAGCTCTAGAAAAAAAGAAACAAGGAACACTCCTCCATTGTTAGTGGGATTGCAAGCTGGTACAACCACTCTGGAAATTAGTCTGGCAGTTCCTCAGAAAATTGGACATAGCACTACCTGAGGACCCAGCTATACCACTCCTGGGCATATACCCAGAAGATGCTCCAACATATAACAAGGACATATGCCCCACTATGTTCACAGCAGCCTTATTTATAATAGCCAGAAGCTGGAAGGAATCCAGATGTCCTTCAACAGAGAAATGGATACCAAAAAATGGGGTACATTTACACAATGGAGTATTACTCAGTTATTAAAAATAATGAATTCGAGAAATTCTTAGGTAAATGGATGGAACTAGAAAATATCATCCTGAGTGAGGTAACCCAATCACAAAAGAACACACATGGTATTTACTCACTGATATGCGGATATTATTAGGGAGGAAGATAGAACTATCAAATGACTCAACTACCACTATCTGAGTAACACTAAGTCAACATACCAGACATGCTTGCACATTTGTGTTTATAGCTTCCCTGCTCACAATAGTAAAACAACAACAACAGAACCAGCTTAGTGAGCTGTCAGCAGATGAATGAATAAAGAAAATGTGGAAGTGTAAAAAGTTGTAAAGAAGATGGGAATAATGACACTTGTGTGAAAACAAATGGAACTAGAAGTCATTGTGTTAAGCAAAATAACCCAGACTTAGAAAGGTAAATAGTATATGTTTTCCCTTATGTGTAGAACTAGATTTAAAATTGTGAGTGAGTGTGTGTGTGTGTGTGTGTGTGTGTGTGTGTGTAAATATATATGTGGAGGATCATGGTTGGAAGGAAAGATATCTTAAAGGAGGTGGGGAATGTAAAGAACATTGGGATGCATGTGGTAAGAAAGCAGGAAGAGAACAGCTGAAACAGGGCAGGAGACATGCTGCAGAGCAGTGGGGGAGGGGAGATAATATGAACAAAGTGTAATAACCCATGTTTCATACCATGATGAAACCCAACACTTTGTGTGCTGACCTAAAAATTGAAGATACCCCACACTTGGTTGTAGGACACAGATCAATCTGGACATGGCCAAGAAACTTCTTCCCTGTTGGCTAGCTTTAATACTGCTGGAAGGTGCTGTGTGGTATTTAGTCCTCTGGGGTTGAGGACAATGATAGTATCCAGTCCTGGGCCCATCAGACAAGACGTGTCCGCTGGTGCAATGATGGCATGGCTGTTCTGAAAGGAGCCAGTCACTTTCCAATTGGATTTGATACCTGCTCCGCAGAAGGAAATTCACTGTAACTGCAAACCTTGTCAAAAGCCCATAGCTGAGGTGGTCATAGATCCGAGGGGAACCTATTACTACTGTATTGCTAAATGGACATGTTCTCAAACTGCTTTCTAAATATTTATGTTTATACCCGTAGATAAGTGGACGTCTTCACCTTAGTCAAAGAATCCCATTTTGCAGTAGGCAGCGGCTAATAATACAAAAACTCAGTTTGTGAGTGGTTAGCCCAAATGATGCATCCATATCCACCCCTCCCCAAGACTCGGGGAACACTACAAAAGAGGGAAAGGATGTACGATCCAGAGATGAGGAGGGGTGCTATGAAATGCCATCTTCTGGACATGACCCTGCCACTGCACTCATGAGCCTACAGCAGCTGTGTTTACCTACATAAAGATCAAACCAGCTAAAATTCCAGCATAGAAAATGGATGGGTCCATGAGACCCTGTCCTTAGCTCAGACAACTGATGGCTTCTAAAAGAGGGAGAGTCCTCTTCTTTTACAGATGTGGCTAAGGGTAGTTTGCCCATGGTTTAATGGATGGCTCCATGCTCGTGCATATTGGCAGCACTAACTGAACTTGATGGGTAATTTAAAAACACTTGATATTGGCAGCAGGATGTGTTGTGGGATCTGGAGGAAGATGGCGGGAGTGAAGGGTGGATATAATCAAAATATGCTGAATATGTGTATGAAATATTCAAAGAATAAACAAAAATATTATATTCAAAACAAAGTTGAAGGATATCAAATCTTAGAACATTAATTGAGCCCGTTGCTTTGCTGATTGGGGACGTAAACTGATCATGTGGAAAACAATATAGGCGGTGACTCAAAAAGTTAAACCACCTTATATGATCTAGCAATCCTGCTTCTGGGTATATAGGGGAAATAAAATTCCACATCAGAGAGATGCCTGTCCTTCTATGTTCACTGAAGCAGTCTTCATATTGACTGCAGTATTTATCGGGGGGGGGGGAGGAAATGGAATGTCATTAAGCCTTTGCAAAGGAGAAAATGCCACCATTTCCGATGGTGTGAACGGACCAGGGGGCCATTATGCTATGTGAAACAAGCCAGATGCTGACAGATCTCAAGTGTGAACTCACTGGAAAGTAGGCTCTAAAAGAGTAGACAGCAGAAAAACAGAGTAGAGCAGGGCTTGCTACAGGGGGAAGCAAGTGAGGAGATGGGGTTCAAGGGATGCAGCCTTGCAGTTAGAAGAGGAATAAATTCTGGAAACCTCCCCCACCCCCAAAGAAGAAGGAATAAGAAAGTTCTATTCCAATTAGACCATGCTCTCTGTGTTGGTCATCCTCACTGAAGAGTCACCAACATGTAGCTTATGCCCAGGATCAGAGAGAGGACTCCTATTGGATGACCCAACAGTAGCTCTGGTGAGTGTCTCCAAGCAACCAAGCCTGCCTCTGCAGGCCTGGCCTTTTGCATCTGCTGTCCATGTGAACTAGCGCTGGGAGCAGCTGCCAGAGCCATTTGCACCACCTCCCACAGCATGCTGGGGGCAGCTGTGGAGCCACCTGTCCGAAGACAGCTGTAAGCCCATCAATCTGGGTGGCCATACTCACAGCCAACTGCCTGGGCCCTGCTGGACCATTACTGACACCTGCAGGTTCGGGTGCCAGCACCTGAGATGCAGCTACTCTGGAGGTTCCTGGTCCTCTTCCTGGGAGTGTTAGCCTTGCCCTCAACCCTGCCCAAGCAGCCTTGGCCTGGACTGACCAAGGCCCACAAGGATGGCCGGTCCACCCTAGCGAGAAGTGAGCTTACCAGTGGGCTTGGTGTCCTGTCCATAGGGTGTGGGGAGGACATAGCCTGAACCCACCACTGACTGCTGAGCCTCTTGTTTGTTTATTTTTAATTTACTTATCCCTTGGATCTTAAGTACAGGAAACTGAGAGTGGGTTAATCTTTTCCAATTCTTAACACATGGTCTCTTAAGAGTGTCATTTTCTCTTTCTCCCTTATCCGCATTCCCATCCCCTTACGGCCTTGGCAGAAACTGCTGTGTGCTTAGCCATGTATTTCTAACTATGTCTGTATCTAGATGGCCATGGTGGCACGCATGCCTCTAATCCCAGTACCTGGGAGTTAGATATAGCAAGTCTCTGAGTTTAAGGCCAGCCTGATTTTATATTGTGAGACTCTCTGAAAATAACAACAACCCATGTCTGCATTCTTTGCAGGAGGTGTTTGTACTCACTCACTCTGCTTTTCAGTATAAAAAATGCCTGCTTTATACTGATGGCACCTCGCTTGCTTTGATGAGTGCAAAGAAGTCTATACCTTCTGTTACCTCCATTTAATTGTCTGCTTTCTCGGGACTGCCACCTAGGCTGTCTGCATCTTCCTGTTGCTGTAAGCAACACTGAGATGAACATCCTTGGGAGTGTCTCCATTAGAACACGTGGGAGAATTCCTCTGGGATACATATATCCAGAATAGATGTAAGCTCAGTTTAATTGAAACTGTTAAAATGGCTGTGCTGGTGTACACTCATTCCAGTTGTAAGAGAACGTAGCTGTCTCCCATGCCCTCCACCATGGGAGGGTATACACCTGTGCCAACTAGCCAGTGCTGCCAAAGCAAAATGCCATAGGTGGGGTAGGATTGGAATGGCAGTAGCGGAACGTAAACAATAGATGTGTTTTTTTTTTTTTTTTTTTTTTTTACATAGTCTGTAAGTTAGAAATTCAAGTTAAATGTGATGACAGGTTTGGTGTCTGAGGAGGGGCCTCTCTTGCTGGCTTGTGGATGGCACTTTCTCACAGCCTGTCAGAGAAGGACATTTTTGATGTCTTCTTACAAAGACACCTGTTCAATTGGATGAGGGCTGACCCTATGACCTCATTTAAATGTATTGACTGCCTTGAAAGCACTATCTCAAATACAATTGCACCTAGGTACCCATGGGTGCACCAACCCTTTACATAAAATGGTACAGTGTCTGCCACTGATGGAAACCTTCCTCATACTTGAAACCATTTCTAGATTACTTGTAAGACCTAGGACAATGTGAATGACTTGTAAATAACTGTCGTAGCTAATTTAGGGAATAATGGCGAGAAAGAATGGACATATTCAGAACACATGTAACCTTTTCCAAATATTTCCAATCCACAGTTGATTGGTTGTGCAGACAGAACAGAAGATAGCCAGTGCTCCTCCCAAATGACACCTATTGACTTTGCCAAACAAGAATAGATTCCAATTATATACTTTGTGTTTTGAGTCTTTTTATGGTGGAGGAAAAGGTTTATTATAGATACATAACAGAGCATAGCCAGAGGCTGGACATCTAAGACAGTCCAGAGTGGCCAGGACCAGACTGATCTATGTCGGGGGAGGGGCAGAGAGCCAGGTGCAGCAGGCAGGAGGCCCAGGATCTTGTCACATCCCAGAATTACTCTCGTTGTCGATTTCAACAGTGTTCTAGTTTTACCTTCCACGCTGAGGGTGTCAATCCACACAGTGGACATTTATCTCTGTGTGCATCTGTGCATGAAAAGTAAAACCCAGCCTCATTCTTGCCCACGTAAGTCAGTTTCCCAGCCCATCTCATAAATGACTACACTCCCAACATGAGGACTCACCTGCTTTCAGACCTGGCTCTGCAACATAGGACTTTAACTGTTGCTTCATTGTGGAATACTGCTTCTTCTGACGACATTTTATTCTTTCCCATGAATTTTCCAGTGTGTTGAGGTCCTCTGAGAGACATCTTGTTTCAGTAACACTAAATCTATCTGTATATTTAGAGAAAATGAATATGTTGGCAATGGAAGACCCTGGCCATAGGCCTAGCATGTTGTTGATCAGACTTTACACTACGCCTCATAAAATCCTATGGAAGTTCTGAGCATGGTTTCCAGGTTGATCCCTTGAGAATTTATAGGGTTTTTTCTGCAGAGTAAATGATTTTTTTAAAATATATTCCTAGTTGTTTTTGTGGTACAGCTGGGAGAGATCTTCAGCCATAGTCTCCACTTAGGAAAGTTTTGAATATGGATCTGTTTCTTCTCTGTGGGAGACACGTATCTTCGTTGGGGTTTTATTGCTGTGAAGAGACACCATGATCAAGTCAGCTCTTATATATCAGACATTTAATTGGGGCTGGCTTACAGTTTCAGAGGTTCAGTTCATTATTATCATGGTAGGAAGTGTGGCAGTGTGCAGACAGACATGGTGCTGGAGGAGCTAAGAGTTCTACATCTCGATCAGAAGGCAACAGAAGGAGACTATCATCTGTGGGCAGCCAGGACAGGACTGGAACTCTACACTGGGTGGAGCTTGAGCATAGGAAACCTTAAATCCTGCCCCCACGATGAAGCACTTCCTCCAACAAGGCCACACCTACCCCAATAAGGCCACACCTCCAAATAGTTCCACTCCTTATGGCCAAGCATTCATACACATGAGTCTATGGGGGTCAAATCTATTCAAACCACCACAATATAGAAACATGAATAAGTGCTCAACAGAAAAGGGATACACTGGGCTCACCCCAGGCCTGATGCCTCCATACCTCCATTCTTAAACAGCAATATGCACATCGCCACCCCTTCTCCATTTCCAGTTATTGCACAGGGCCTCCTGAAGCACAATGCAGAAGGACGGATCCAGAGCATGCGCCTTCTGGACCGTCTGAACGTCTCAGGGACAGTGGCCCCAGGGATGGTGGGCTGGCTGATCGGTGGCATGAACTTCCAGCAGCAGCAAGAAATCAGGTAAGACCTTGACTTCTACTTAGATTCTGGGGTCGAGGGCACTCTAGGTATGGTCAGAGGGCAGAATGGGCAAAACAGAGAGCAAGATTTATGAAGAAGGAAGACATTCAGACTTAAGGAAGACAAAACACAAAGCCAAAGATGAGAACAATCTGGAGCCACTGTCAGGAGCTGTTTGGGGTGGTGGTAAATCAGGGAAAGCAGACATGTCTGCACTTAAAGCCCACCTTTGCCACTTACTTTCGGGAAATTGTTTGGCCATTCTAAACTCACCTGTAAAATGGGGGCACAGAACAGAACCTTTGATATCCAGGATATCAAAGGAGACCAAGGATGCAACCAGACACTTGAATCTCCATTTGAGTGGGACATGGTTTTTGTGGCTCTGCATAAGGAGTGGACTACACTACCCACAAACCATGGGCCCTCAACAGATAAACAGTCATAGTGATGGTGCCACCCACAGGAGATGCTATGGATTCTGACAGTCATGCACAGAACTTCTGTGGTCAACACAGGAGATATATAACCTTCAGTAGCCGGGGTTCCCATGGCAGAACTGGGTACATCCTACCCAAAGCCACTGAGACTGCTCTCTTGATTCAGGTCCTCTTTCTGCCCTCCACTGTTCTGCCTGCTCTGCCCCCCAAAAATGCTCTGCATTTTCTCTTGACCCAAATTCCTAATTTGTCTCCATTTGAATGAACCACAATAGTCACTAGCAGGGCTTTCCTATGAAACATGCAGCCCAAATCACCTCTTTTTAGTCATTCCTTTAACAAATGTTACAATTATCACCAAATACCTACTGGTTATCAATCACATTGAGAATAAAGCTATGATAAGGCCTATGACCTTTATCTTTGGGAAGCCTCCATCCCAGTGGACTAGACCTCAGAGAGAAATAACTAATTTCAGGTAAAGGACATGCCACGAAAACAAATTTAGCAAAGTGAGGGTGGGAGTGAGGGGGCTGACCAGGACCTGTCCAAGAGATGACCTTTAAATGAAGAGAAAAAGGCAAATAGCATGAGGGCTATGGGACATGGCCTGGGAAGAAGGTTCTGTAGGTGCAAAGGTCCTGAGGTAGAGAAGAGATCAGTGTGTTCAAAGAAGAGAGTGCCTCCATGTCTAACTGAGCAAAGGGTGGGTGGAGAGGTGGGAAAACCAATACCACAGGGCAAATGTGTATAGACCCTACAGGTCATCCTGTACAGTTTGTATTAGGATACAAGGGTGGTAGGAAGGTCACCCGGACTGCCTCATGGAGAATAGTCTAAAGAGAGGCCAAGATCACAGCAGCAAGCCCAGTTCTAGAATGGAACTGAAGCATCTTCAGGACTAGGCAATATGGGCAGCAGAGGTAGTTAGACTCAGGATATATATTGCAAATAGGCCAAGGTGGTTTGCAGATAACAATTTGGAGGTATAGTGTGTGAAAAAGCCAAGGAGCTTCCCCGTGGACTCCCAGACAGATGTTAGGGTCTTGGTCTGAGAAGAGCCTCAGAGTCCTAGGATAGATGCTGTCAACATCTGGTTCTGTACTGCACAATCTACAGCTGTGAGGAATGCTTCTGAAGCCCTTCAACAGCTGGCTGCCCAGACTGTCAGAACATCCACCCCAGGCTCTGACTCCCAGCTCTACCACCAGACGCTCCCTGAGACAAGCATGGCCTTGTTTCTGAGTTGTCCTTCTCATCCTTGTGGGGTCTCTACTTTTTCCCCTTATAGCATCAACATTACCAATGTGCAGCTGGACTGTGGTGGGATCCAGATGGCTTTCCCCAAAGAGTGGTTCTCCGCAAACATCACACTTGAATTTGACATTGAATTCAAACTGTGAGTCTCACCTAGCAAAGCAGCGTCTTTGGGACACTTTTCCTCCTTCTTGGGGACCTGGAAGCTCAGGGTGTGGTGAGGGTGGCAGACTAGGAAGTTCAGACCTTTTGTGACCCCCCCCCAACCTGAACTCAAAATCATTCATGACCTGGGATGAATTGCTATACCCTGAACCCTGGTTTCTTCTGCGGCAGTGGAGATGACACTCTCAGTGGAGGGGGTCATTAGCTCATCCAAACTCATGTGATGTCAGCAGCTGTGTCCCATTATAGAAAGGAGGGAAGCCTCTCTGATTCCGCTTCTCTGTCTGCTCATTCCCCTCCTGCCCAGACTCCCTGTAAGGGAAACAGCAGCTGCAGTTATACAGAAAAAGCTCTTAAAATGGTAGCTTATTCTCAATTCTTGAATTTCTAAGACTTTTCAAAAGTCAGTCTAAGTCTGGGAGTGCAGAGTGGGCATGGGTTCAGTGGGAGAGCCTGCCCTTAACATGCCCAGGCTTTACATTCCAGCTCTAGCACCAGAAAAAGTAAAAACAAGTGTAGAAGTCACTAAGGTCAAGGGGCAGTTCCTCCTTACTAACCTAGGGCTTAGTGGACGTGGATTGTTGAGAAGACAGTGAGTGGTGCCTGGCTTTGCTGCACTTCTTGCTGGCCACCCCCACCTCCATCCACACAGTCACTCCTCCTCCTATCTTACCACAGGCCCTTCAATTCAAATATCATCAAAACGCACGCTCACATGGGCCTCGCTGCAGAGTCCTGGCTGGAGAAAGATGAGTTCGGCCGGAGGAAGCTGGTGATGGGCAGGTGCCAAATGGAGCCCAGCAGTGAGGGTGCATCCATGTCCACTGAGTAAGGCCTTCTGCTCTCCAAGGGCAGTCCTGCCTCATGAGCAACTGTGGCTCTATATCCCCACACATCCTCCTAAGTCCAAAGCAGACTTCATCCCTTTGCTAGGACTTTCTCCTCCTGTTCCCACCTCCCAGAAGCCAGGCCCCTCCTCCTTGTGCTCCCTGTATTCCCCCTGTTATCCACCCACTGCAGAAATACCTTTTGAAGGTAGAAGTCTCTTTCCCCTTCTCTTCCCCTAGGGTCCTGCTCCAAAGCCTTTCGGGGGGGGGGGGAGTACAAATTCCAAAATACCTTTTGAGCCCCTCTACCCTCGCTGCTGCCTGGCTCTGAGGCCGTTTTTCCTCCATTGACAGTCATTCATCTGCACACCCCTGTGCCTGCACATGGGGACCTTTCTTCCAGAATCCCTTCCATCTCCTAATACCAAGCACCCTGCCTAATGCTAGAGACACCAGGGTGAACAAGACAGACACGAGGATTTTATGGAGCCCTGGGGACTGACCAGCCACTTGTCCACCTCAGTAGACCACTGTGAGGGGTGTGCTGATTTCTCTCTGTAATTTCCAAATGCTGAGCCATGATACTTCTCATGAATGCCTCCCCGTGTAAGCATCAGGTGTGTGGTAACTGCTTAGACTGGGGCACACACTGACAATGTACAGGAGGGCCATAAACTCTAGTGCTCTCCTGCCATGGTCCTAATAAGAGTTGCCACTTGTTCCTATGTGACCTTGGCCATGTCGCATTACCTCACTGGGTCCCCATTGACTATTCCTAACAAGAATACCTCCCTAGATGGCCAAGTGAGAATTTAAGAGCATGTTCAACACATACTTCCCAGCCTTGGTGTAGCCTGGACTGGTTTGTTCTGTCCTGAATTTCCCACCTCTTCTCCTAGGTCAGCCTCACCCAAGATGAAGCATTTTCTCCACAACCTCAGAGAAAGCCTAGGGAAAGTTATCCCAAATCTGGTAGAAAGTCAGGTAAGTTTAAGGAATCTGTCTTCCCTGTAGTCATCTGTGAGTCTGAGGATCAAGGTACAGATATGGGTAACTTAGCAAAGAACTTCTGCTCCTGGGATGTGGAACCTGACAGCAAATATCAGTAGCCAATGGCAAGGGACAACCACCCTAAGTGTCTGTGTCCTCATATGTAGCACAGGAACAGCTGAAGCCTCATAGACTCATGGGGATTCAGGAGGTAGGCATGGGTGTACTGTGCATGCCTCCTGTGGTTAGCTGGGTCCTGCTGGAATCCAGTGGTGCTGGTGTCCCCTGCCTCAGAGATGTCAGTTCCTTCCTATCCTTGGCTGATCCTCTGTCTGTGCTGGGGGCCTAGGTATGTCCTCTGATTGGTGAGATCCTCCGGCAGCTGGATGTGAAGCTGTTGAAAGGCCTAGTGGGTGAGTGTTGATGTCCATCCCGAGAGACCTCCTTGGAACTGGTAGATACTGAGGGAAGAGCCACAGCTCTCATGTGCTGTGAGAACATACTGCAATGCTCACCCACCATGTGAGTGGGGAGAACAGAAGCAACTTCGGCCAACTAGGCTGTACCCTACCAAGTCATCAGACCGGATATTCTAGCTTCCCCCAAGAGCTCTGCAAATCCAGTAGGGCAGACTCTACCCTGTCTAAAATCAAGACAACCTCTGCTCCAGGGATGGTTGAACTTCTTCAGCCCCCTGCCCTGGTGGAGCTCACAGTCTTGGAAATAGAGGGCAGGAAGTCATTTGAACAGGTGATGGGAATGTGCCTGGCCCCAGCCCTTGGGGGATACATGGGGAAGCATCCCCTTCTCTGTGGACCTGGGTATTAGAAGGATCACCTAGCAACCAAGACTCCCCTTCTCCTTTCAGAACAGGTGGCTGCTCATAATCTTGGTCAACCCTGAATCAGTCAAGTCTCTGCTACCAGGCTCGAGGGGCCTCCCATTGCCTGCCATTGGTCAGAAGGAAGTACTTCCAGTTGAGAGCTTAAGTCTCTCTCAGTGTGTGGCTTCTGCTGTCCCCTGGAAAAATGACCCCCAGGTCCCAAGACATCCTGTCCTTTCCAACAATAAACTCTAACTCTGAAGGATACATCAACACTACCTGAAGGATACACCAGCCCAAGCCCCTTACACACCCCCACACCACCCCTACACACTACCCTCAACCCCCACCTCAAGCTTTAGAGCAAATATCCCTGGTTTGCTTATCAGCCCAGTAATGGTGAGGAATGCCCACAATAGTCTGTTGTTTGCAGCCAGGGACCTTGGTCAAAGCAGGGAAAAACCAGACGCATTTGCTCATCTAGGTTTAGTTGAGCACTTACTGTGTACCATGTCTATTGCTGGGCTCCCAGAGAAGAAATGCAAAATAGACTCTGAATCAGACCAGATTCAGGTCTATAAAGGCCTGAGTCCATGAGTAACTGGTGTCTCCAGCCCCAAAGCAAGAGATGGGACAGGGGGCAAGCTCAGCAAAGGTTTGAGTGAAATCAATGGATAACTCCTGACCTGAAGACTCACTATTGGTGTCTTAGACAAAGGGCATCACCATCCAGGCCCTTGTGGGAATAAAACTTCTACAGGGCCCATGGCATACTGCAGGCATCAGGGAAATCACCCCACCACCTTAGGAAACTGCCAACACCCAGCTTAATAATGGGGCAGGTTCACCACGAACTATCAAAGACAAGGGTGTCATGGCAGCAATGCACACAGTAGTGTTAAAGCAGTCATGTCCCCAAATGTCCCGAGGATGGACAGACAGGGAGGGAGGGAGGACAGCCACAGCCTGTGTTAACAATGGTGATGAAAAGAACCCTCCACTTCACATGGCCTGAACGAGTGAATCTTCCAAAGTTGCATCAGAAAAGCCAGACTTGAAGGGCACATGTTGCAGCTCTGATGGCACAGAAGTCAAAAAACACCACAGCTGATGCACATTGCTGGAGAGCAGGGTAATTACAGTAGGGCGGGGCTGGGCAAGGGACTTCTAAGGAACTGGTGACAGCTTCTTCTTTAATCTGCTACTGGCTATGGGGAAGAGTACTCAGTCTGTAGAAAACTCAGCTATTTGTGTGTGTACTTTTTTCTGATCATACTGTGTTTTTAACAAATTTTAAAATGCAGGCAACGTGTGTGTGTGTGTGTGTGTGTGTGTGTGTGTGTGTGTGTGTGTGTGTGTGTAGTACATGAAAAACCACTTGCAAGACGTTTTCCCATGTGGAAAGTGTTTATTCAAGGCCATCGAATTCACTGTTAACTATTTGTCTGTGGGCTACTCAAAACTGAATGCTGATTCCCATCCTAATTCATTACAGGTTAAGGATAAATATCACACATGGGTTAGAGGGATGGCTCCATGTTGAGAGTGCTTACTACTCTCCCAGAGATCCTACTTTCAGATCCCAGCACCCATATTACATGGCCCACAACTGCCTGAAATTCCAGCTCTAAGAGAAACCAGTGCCTTTTTCCGGCTTCCATGAGCATACACGTGGCATATATACACATACACAAATAAAAATAAAACTTTAAAAATAAATAACACTTGACAAGTCTTCAGCATCTCATTAAACGCCTCACCAACAACTCCATGCTATATAAAACTGTCACTTGGTTTACACAAGAGAGTTCTGAAAGAACAAGTTATTTGCCTAAAGTCACACGGAGAGGAGCTGGCCTCGTCAGCCCTGCTAACCCCATCAATCACATGCAGGCAGGTGGATCACAAAGCCCACACTCTTAATTGTGAACCTTCACCCCAAGATATCCCCGTCCTCCCTCCCTTCTAAGGCTTCCCTAGACTTCCCTCCCACCCAAGGGGAGTATGATGAAATCAAGGTTCTGGTGAACTGAAAGCTCAAACAAGGAAGTGTCAACCGCTCGGGGATGAGAAGAGGGCCAGAGAACTTCTGTCTCCATCTTTCAATTCAAACTCCCTAATCCGAAATGCTTCACCGGGGATTTGCAACCCTAAACACCATGTTCCTGAACATTCCATTTGATAGCCTTTGGCTTGCAGGGTTCTTCCTGCTCTTGAGTCAAAGAGCAAACACAGGAGGGCTAGGCCACAAGGCTGTCTGCTTCCTTGAGGGATAGCTTTTGTCTGCATTCCTCTTGCCACCTTCTGGGTTGTCTTATGGGCTCCATCAAGATACCTCTTTGTGTTTTTCCAATTCTGTCTTCATATTAAGATTCACAGAGCTAGAGGTTCAGCCATAACACCTGCTCCCAGAAGAGCTTGTCTGAACACAGATCCCTCCAATGCTCTTGGGGTTCATGGTGACGGATGCTTAACGCGTAAATGTAATCCCCAAATAGTCAGAACTTTTGTCCATGGCCTACCTCTCGGTACCTTAAACCTTCTGTGCTCTTTGTTGTCCGGTCAGGCTCTGAATCGAGCATGTAACTTGCCCCACACATTAACCTCTCACTGCCTTGGGAGGTGTGTGTGCTTAATTCCATGTTAATTCTAGGTGAGGTAAAATTAGCTCAAAGGTGAGGTTAATTCAGCTCAAAGAGAAGCAGCCATGAGGATGTTTTAGCGATTTCCTTTATGGTTCCTGTTGCTAACAGTGTTGTACCTCACACTCTGAAGTCCACTAAGGCAGGAGACCTTAGCGTGAGTTATTGACATATCTTTTTCAGTTCAAAAATGAAGCAAAAGAAAGAGGTGGAAAAGGATGCAGAGGAAAACAACTTCCCAGAGTCACCCAGTGCTAATGAGGCCTGCCAGAGTTAGAACTCTGAGCCTGCTGACATAACAGCCCATGGGAGGCCTCCAGAGAACATGGGTAGTTCTTTTGGAACAGAAGACTGCAAATCTGTCCTCGGAAAGCACTGAAGCAACACAGCCTGTGGTCACCTCTCCTGGTGAGGTCACCTCAGGCAGGTCACAGCCTTCTCTCAACTTCAGTTTCCCTCAAAGGATTATAACAAGTGGTATGAGTTCCCAGTGTCTCCTAAGAGGCATTTGCTACTGTTTGCTCTTTTTTATTGGATATTTTATTTATTTACATTTCAAATGTCATCCCCTTTCCCCATTTCCTCTCCCTAGAATCCCCTATCTCATCCCCCTTCCTCCTTTTTGCTTTTATTCCATTTTAATTACATGCATGTATTAAGGTCAGTTCTAGGTTGGGGGTCTAGCAATACAGTAGATGCAAATGGTCAAGGAACAAGTCAGATAATAAACACAAATAGTCAAAGAACAAGCAAGGCATTAAACCTAATTACATGAACACTCCTGTGATCACTGTTTCTAAGGCCTTATCAGGAAGACCAAAATATCTAAGCCAACTTTCCTGTCCTAGCCCAAAGTTATTTTCATGTCTGAAGCCTACTTCCTTGTTCTAGCCTAATATTTAGATTCCTGTCTGAAATTACTTCTTTGTTCTAGCCTAAGATTTAGACTCCTGTCTGAAATTACTTCTTTGTTCTAGCCTAAGATTTAGATTCCTACCTGAAATTACTTCTTTGTTCTAGCCTAATGTCAGATGACTGCCTAAAGCCCACTTTCTTGTCTTTGGCTCATGTCAGATTCTTGTCAAGCAGCACCAAAGACTCTCCACCTCTCCCCCTTTTTTATTTCATTAACAAGACTGAGCCTGTCTAAGGTCATTCTGACAAGAATGCCTTCATTACCTGTCATGGAATATGCATATGTAGAGGAGGATGGACTGGTCAGCATCAGTGGAAAAGGAGGGCCTTGGTCCCTTGAAGGCTGGATACTGTTTGCACTTGATGCTGGAGAAATCGGTGTCAAGGCAAGGGAAGTTTGCCTGTGGCTAACAGTACTTGAGAAGATCCATTAGATCCATTTTCTCATAAAACTCCCTCCCTCCCACCATTTTCTTCCTCATTCTCCTCTCTCTCTCTCTCTCTCTCTCTCTCTCTCTCTCTCTCTCTCTCTCTTCCCTCCACCTTTTGAAAACCTCCCCAAATTATTCACCTCTTCTGTATCTCTTTCCCATGTTTCTCTTTCTCATGTTCTAGAGAATGAACCTGGGATAAGCTGTATCCTTTTAACAAGAAAACTCAGCTCTGCTCTTTAAAATATGGAGCCGGTGTGAGCTGGGGCTCAGTGAGCTATATTCTATGAGATTGATTCTTCTTAAGCCTCAGCAAATTATCTTCTTCTGTACTTGGTTAATTTAAGAACCAAAACAAAACTGTGGTTTACACACACACCACCAGTACAGGGTCCTAAGTACAATCAGTGTATGAGAAGGGGAAGAAGGCCACTCAGTCTCTTTGGAGCGTAGTAGACACTCTCAGTGTCACTTGTAAGGGAAAGCGGGGTTAGGAACCTTCTCTGTGTGTCCTGCTGCTGTGTATCTGCTCAGGAGCTCAGGAGTGTCCATGCTGGAGCACCAAGCATGCCAGGCATGGAACTCCTCAAAGAATAATTCCAGCAGAAGCAGAAGTGATGCATTAAGTTTCCTAAGTCTGGGGTTTGTGCCCAGCTAGTGAGAGCAGGTGGATACCAATGGCAGAATGAACGGGGAGTGTTTCTGATTCAAATGCCCTCGCCCTATTACGATGGTCACACAAAGTCATACTAAGTTATAATCCATACAAGTTCACACTGAAAGAAGAGATGACCTTCACCAAATGTTCCTTTGCTGTGTTTACCTGTTCTTGGACTCTTTAAACTTAAGACAGAGTATCAAAAGTAAACATCTAAGGGTGTGAAACAAGAGTTCTCACCCTCAAGACTAGACAGTTCCCAATGTTGGGATAGAGGTGAGAGGAATCCAAGAGGAACTGAAGACAATACAGCATCAGTGAGTCCAAAAGGTATCACCCATCCCTCCAAGACAGAATTCAGTATGGATGGACTCAGAAAACCACAGACATGCTGAGTGCCAGGAACAGAGAATATCTACACCCACACCCCTGCCCAGGGCCCAGACAATAAATGACCCAAGGAGAGATGGTGAGCCAGAGGCTTAGGTAGGAACAGCAGCAGCTGGGCTAACAGCCGCCCCCACCGTAGTTCTGCCTGAGGCCTACAAAGGGCACAGATGAGGCATAAACAATTTTGTGTGTCTGTCTAAGAAGGAGGCAGTAAATTATAAATGCTAAATCAGAAGAAGCCAGGTGGTAGGTGATGTCCCTGTTTTCTAGTCTAGAGCAAGAACAAGCCTCTTCTATGTACCTTGGTATAGATAAAAGCCTGAGATAGGAATGAAGACTGTAAATGAACAAAATACTATCAGAAATAGGTAAATCCAAAGAATTTACAGGCTCCTACATTACCGAGCAAGATGCACATTAGCTCCCCAAGAGTTCTCTTCCCAAGACCCTGAGGTGTGAGGCTATCCTCATCTTACACAGAGGGAAGGAGCTTCCCTAATGAGTGGCCTGAAAGGTTATCATACAGCTGGGTTCGACTTGCTATATTTTCTGCCATAACCCACACCCAGCATCCTGACTTCAGAGATTTCCACTCACTGAACACACAATCTGACTTTTTTCCAGGTCTTCCCTACCTACCTCAATTTACCCAAAGTAAGAACCTGTGCAGAGCAAGACCTACTCTCAGACCAGGCATAAGGGCATGACTGTAATCCCAGGACCCAGGAGTCTGAGCAGGAGGATAAGTTGAAGATCAGCCTGGGCTTCACAGTGACTTCAAAGCAATCCCTCACTACACAACATGGCCTGGTTGTTCTCACAATTCTAGACCTTGGCCTATCCCTGACTTGGTTTTTCCCTCTGCAAAATGGACTTCACAGGTCTGAGGAGTGGAGAACAATGCTTCATTACTTTATTTGAGGAAAGGATGGGGCTAAGAGACCAGAAAATTGCAAGATTCCTCAAGCCTACCAACCCAGAAAGATGTTTCAGAACACGGAAGTGGGAAGTGTAGTGTGGGAAATCAAAATGGAGACAAGCATGAATAAGAATCAAGTCTCAGTTTCCCACTGTAGAAACCCATGACCCACCTTGCCAGGATGAGTGGACCTGGCACAGGCTAGAGCCTGGCAGTGGTCACTCCTGACATGGTTTTCTTGCTGTTGCTACCCAATAAGTTGGCTTCTAACTCTGCCTTTTCCCCTCTGAACCATTTGTGCTAACTTGGCCTCGGTTTCCTCCTCTGCAATGAAACAGTAGTGACTTTTCTGTCCCAAAATCTTATGAGCATCTACATACCCCAGGGGTCTTTAAAAGGAAAAACCTCCCTTGTACACATATACACACACATGAAATTTAGGGGTCGCTCGAGATAGGGAGGGCAAGTATAGTTTGACTCCTAACACCGTGGGAACAAGAGTCTGCCAACTGTGGAAATAATGGGACTGGGGGACCAGAGGTCACAAGCGATCAGAGCCAGACAAAGGTTCCCGAGTGGCCTGATTGGACTACCCCTTTCAACACTGAAAATCTGATCCTCCAGCCACTTGTGAGCATGGGTCTCCAACCTAAGCCTCATGCGTGAAACCAAGTCTTGAGTAAGCCTCCATCTCAAATTTTCTTGTTTAATTTGTGGACCGAACAGCTTAACTGACTCACCTGTTAATATGATTGACAATTATTTACTTTGGAGGGCCCTGAAAGACACTTCCAAACTGCAGAAATTGGTATTATCTCTAAGCCCATCATCCAATATCAGGTTTCCCAATTTCCATTCTATAAAAGTGGGTGATTCTTCCTTAGCAAAAGTGGTAGGTGAAGGAGCCCAGGACGGCCACTGAGACCTTGTGACTCAGGTGAGTCCTGCTCCTTCCTCCTCTGCACAGATGCTCTGGGTAGCAGGCCAGGTCTCTCACTGTAGGCTGGTGCTAGAAGATTGGACTGTCACTAACTGGGGACCTTACAAGAAAAACAGAGCTGGCCATGACTGGGGGCAGGGACTGGCCACTCTCTCACCTTTCCTGGACAGAGAGACATTGATAGAGTAGTGAGCTGGAGCCTTGTGCCCTAAGTAAAAGCTCTAGGGAAGACATTTTAACAAGGTGACCATCACGGGGTGAGAGGCTATCTGTGTTCATGTGACTTTTGGCATTAGGTTTCTCTTAATGATATCCAAATGCCATCATGGCCTGAAAACAGACCAAAGAACCATCTCTTAGCAGAGATGATGGCTGAGCAGATCAGGTCTTCAGAGCCTCTCACAGCTGCAACTAGTGACCTTGGGGAAAACTGCCTAGAGTCACTAGGCCTGTGCTCCAACTGTGCAGTAGGAGTTGTCTGTGCCCACATCTGAGGATGTGGTGACAATGAAGTTGGTGACTGAATGCATCAGCCTGTAGCCTGGGACAGACTACTGTGGCAGTGTTAGCTATTATTGCTAGTTATCAGACCCTGGGGTCAGGGGGAACAATGGCAATCCCATCCCCTGGGGATATGGCATGCAGTACAGAGAATCCTCTGATATCTGTACCTCAGAGAACTTGTCATTCTGTCTGCAGACACCAAGAGAGATGTTTCTAGTTGGGAGCCTCGTTGTCCTCTGTGGGCTGCTGGCCCATGGCACAGCCCAGCTGGCAGGTCTGCCTCTGCCACTGGGCCAGGGCCTGCCCCTGCCCCTGGGCCAGGGTCTGCCTTTGGCTGTAAGCCCAGCACTGCCTTCAAATCCCACAGATCTTGCTAGAAGCTTCACAGATGGTGAGTCTATGGCAATCCCTTTCAGGGGATGTTCACGTGTGTCTGTTCTAACGTGTGTGCTCTGGTATAATGATCTCCCAGTACCAGGAAGGAACGTATGAGACAGGAGAACCTGAAGCTGTCAGACATGACCTCTGAAGCTCTTTCCCCCTTTGCAGCTGTCAGTGATGGCCTGCTGTCTGGAGGACTACTGGACATTTTGCAAAATATTCCACTCCTGGATGTTATAAAGTCTGGAGGAGGCAATTCTAATGGCCTTGTTGGGGGCCTGCTTGGAAAACTGACGTCATCAGTTCCTCTCCTGAACAACATCCTTGAGTGAGTTGCCTCAGAGGGATTTGGTTCCCACTAACAACAGAAGTCCTGGCCAGCCCCACAGGAGGAGAGGGATAGGCTGAGGATGGACCCAGGGCTTGTCCCCAGGCTTCTCTTCACTCTGGAAGGGACAATGGCCCTTTCACAACTATAGTTACCCCCAGTCCTAAGGCACATCCTGGGCACCAGAAGCTACTATTCCTGTGACAAGCCTTCCATGTCAGCTCCATAATCCCCAGTTCTCAGATGGAAAAACTGAGGCACAGAGATGTGCCCATGCTCACATCCCTAGGGTGATGCAGTCAGGAATCTAACTCACAGAAGCTCCAAGCTTTGCCATCCACTGCGGTCACTGTGTCCATCCCACCAAGGGAATGTGAACAGTCACAAGGCTACTCTCCTCATCTGTATCAACTGTGCCTGAGACCTGACATGGTGCTTCCCATGACAGCTTCCTTAGGCACAAAATCCACAATGGGGAGCTTGTTGCTGTGACCACACACTCAAGCCTGAGTCCTTGGTAAGACTGGACCCAAGCCATTGCCAAGATTCCTAGCCTCCTGGGCCTTTGCTTTCTGACCTAGAGACAGTCAGACAGACTTCAGTTCTGGATGACTTGAGGTCAGGGACCTTGTCTCCTGGGTTTGATTTCTCCATCCGTGAGGTGGAGAGAAAGACTCTGGAGAAGACCAGGGAAGGTAAATAGGACACCATGGATGGATCAGAGAAGGCTTCCTCCCGCCCTTTCTCATTCTTTCCAACTTCTGCTCTTTAATCACCGTGATAAGCACTAAGGGCTGTTATGCTACTGAAGGTTAAGAAAGAACTTGTGATTTTGGCCATAAGTCCTGTGCAGGGTTTATTCTAGTTGCCTGTGTATCTTCTGTGTGTGTATTGAGAGTCAGCACAGCCAGCCAGCCGGCCAGCCATCTTTCCTTCCTTTCATTTACATACTTCCTCTTCTATCCACCTTTCTATATACCCAGCCACCAGAACTCTCACCCTAACCTACAGAATTATCCACTTGATTTAGATAGCTCTGTACCATCATGCACAGTCTCTTTCCTCAAACAACTTCTAGACCTGGGATGGATAGAGGACCTTGTGTATTGGGGTTCAATTCAGGCAGAACTGAAGGAAGATGGGTGTGCCTGAAAAACTCTCTTCCTGTCTTCCTCACCTCAGGCAGCCAGCCCTCCCTCTGAGATGTATAAATTTGTGTGGGGAAAAAATGGTTTCCAGGTTTAAGACTTGAGACCCTGATTTTTCCCCTCTAATGTTGCCCCCCCCCCCCAACAGCATAGAAATCACTGAGCCCCAGCTGCTGGAACTGGGCCTTGTGCAGAGCCCTGATGGCCATCGTCTCTACGTCACCATCCCTCTGGGCTTGAAACTCAAAGTGAATATGTGAGTGGGTCTGAAGAGGGTGGTGAGGGGATGGCTCACAAAGAGAGCTTGATGGAGATGGGGGGAAGCTGCAAACACCTGGGTCTCCAACCTTAGCATGGCTGCTAATACACTGAGCAAACTTAGTTGTGTAGGAAATGGCTTGACCTCTCTGAACCTTGCTCTCTCCTACTTGGGAGATGAGGACAATTGTGAAAAGTACAGGGTAAGGTAAGGCTGGCACTCCTAACAATAAGAACCCCCCCATCTTGAAATGCAGGGGAGGGACAGATGCTAGTAGAGATGTCTCCTCCTTTTCTGGCAGGCCTGTAGTTGGAAGTCTTTTGGAATTGGCTGTGAAGCTGAACATCACTGCAGAAGTCTTAGCCGTGAAAGACAATCAGGGGAGGATTCATCTGGTTCTTGGTGACTGCACCCACTCCCCTGGCAGCCTGAAAATCACCTTACTCAATGGGTGAGGCCAAAGGGCTTTCTTCTCCCACCCTGAGACAGCAGTGTGGGATGACAGGACAATGGTCGGATAGATGAGTAAGAGGATAGAAAGAAAGATGTGTATGTGTGGAGGAGGATGGGTGGTAGGTTGATACATGTGTGCTTTTGAGTGATGGAAAGACATACAGACATGGACAGATGGATAAGCAATAAAGATACATAAATACTCACTTATACCTTATTAGACAGAATGGCAGACATTTTTAATGCTATGAAAAAGAAACTGTACACGTTTTGGCTTTTAATGGTATTAGTACTTTTTGTCTGTATCATCAACTTCATGGACCTCCACAGATATTCTATCTAAAATTATCTCATCTAATTACTACCAAGAGACCAAGTTTATTACTATGAATTGCTCAAAAACTATGCTAGATGGTGTTAAAGAACATTATCCTGTTTATTATGCATGCATATTTATAATAGAATGGATAATTTTATAATGGATTAGGCAATAGTTTGTATTTAAGCCCCACCTACTACAGGGTATGTGAACTTCACTTGCACTTCTCCAATTTTGTCCCATCTTATTTATTTGTAATATGAAACTACATTGAGGATATTAACAGAATTCTAAAGGGTAAATAGATGTAGCGCCCATTCTGATTGCTTGTTCCAGTTGCTTGTCACAAGGGAAGCTCCAGTCACACAGTGTACAGGACCTGTCCGCACGTGGCTCACAGTTACTGAACACATACATAGGGTTTTGTGGGTATCATTTCACTGAGCCCCCATGAAAACCACATACTAAGCACTATTCTGCATGCATGGATTCTACAGTCATCTTGTACATCAACTATGTCTCTGGAAGCGCTTGTTCTACACTCGTCTGTGTGTGCACAACTGGGTTGCATGTAGCCCTCTTCATCTAGGCTCCTTGCTTTTACCTGCCATAGACATGAGTGGGGAAGGCCTGGTCTCGGTCTGGGGGTATTAAGACTGAGTGTGCATAGTGGCTGCTGAACTGCCCAAGCCCAACCCCAAGCCTCTGAGCCACATCCATGACTTTTCTCTTCCAGAGTCACTCCTGTTCAAAACTTTTTAGACAACCTCACAGGGATACTGACTAAAGTCCTTCCTGAGCTGATCCAGGGCAAGGTAATGGGTCAGAAGTGACAACCTCCTTCTCCATAGGTCCTAGAGCTTCTCTGGCTGAAAGAGAGCCCTGGTGTAAACTAAACCCAGCTACCCTGGATGAGAAATGGAGCCATCCATTAGTCCATCTATCCTGTGTTCCAGCTGTCTATGTTACTTATTTCTACACATCCAAACACACTGGTTGGTTTCTGGGTTGTAGAAGGTGTCCACGGACATTCTACCTTGGGCATGCTGTCTCTTTAAAAGTCTCTTTGCAGGAGGTTCTGAACCTAACTCCTCTCTCTGGCCCGGCTCAGGTATGTCCTCTGGTCAATGGGATTCTCAGTGGTTTGGATGTTACCCTGGTACATAACATTGCTGGTAAGTCCCCTCCCCTTCTGAAGAAGGATTGGTTTCCCCCAAGGAGTTTGTCCCTACACATCATGGGACAGCTGGGCCTTGCTGGCCTCATCTCTCCTTTGGATGTATCTTTGTTCCCATAAATTGTTAATGTGAGTCTGAGATAAAGCCTGACTACCCCCTCTCAGCCTGACCTGAGAACAGCTAAGCTGACTGGAGGAGGTGTATCCTTCCCCCATTCCTGGGTGTGGTAAGCCTGCCTGGTGACCAGAGCTCTTGCTGGGCTCCTTCACCACCAAATCATGACTGTAATCTGGTTTTTATGCTTTTGTTGTTATTGTTGTCCAGACTTACTGATCCATGGACTACAGTTTGTCATCAAAGTTTAGGCTTCCCAGGAAAGATGGCCTACCTTGGTTGAGCAGGTGAGTACTGTTTCACATCCCTCAGTATTTGAGGATTCACCATTATCCTTACAGAAGGAAGCAAGGATCCAGGGACAATGTCATCAGTATTAGTCAGCCATTTATCACTCTAATGAAAGACCTAAGATAATCAACTTATAAAGATAAAATGGTTTATTTTGGCTCACAGTTTTACAGAACCAGTCTATGACCAATTGTTGCATTGCTTTGGGAACATAATAAGGCAGGGACTATAGTGGAAGAAGTCATTCATTCTGTAGCCAAGAAGCAAAATGAGAGTCAGCAAGAGATAGAATTCCAGAGCTCACTCTGAGGACATGTCCCAGTCACCTGAAGACTTCTCCTCCCTAGTACCTCATTCCCACAGGATCCCCATCTCTCAACATTGCCACCATGGGGACCACGCCATTAACACCTGTGCTCTTAGGGGAACATCTAAGATTCAAGTTATAGAAATATCTAAAGAGAGACAAGCTTCCACTTGAACACACACAGAAATACATACACACAAAGGTCCACAGAAAAGCTAACAGAGGAAGAGAGACACAGGTGCCATATTAACACAACTACAAAGAGATATAAGCACCATCAAGGCCATATATATATATATATATATATATATATATATATATATATATATATCATCATGGACTCACACACACACAACCAAAGATACACATAAGCACACAAGCACATACGCACACACACATACACACATGCATGCATGCACATACCCCAGCCAGATACGTATGTGATACAAATCCATGCAGTCTCACACAACTATGTTTATACATATGTGCAAGCATATACATATTCACTACAGTCAAGTCTACATAGTGCAAGCACATGCACAGCCAGGCTCCTTATGGCTGAGATCCTATCCTTGTGTCTTTTCATGCCTCCTTCCCTCATAGGGACAGTTTGATGATGGGATAATACCAGTAAGAGTCACTGGCCTCAAGTCTCCCCCACTGATCAAATTCTTCTCCCGACAGAATCATTTCTTGCTGCTCAATCTCCTGCCTCTTGCTGTGTTTCCCACGGCTCACAGAAAGGGGCCCATGTCCTGGAAAATTATATGTCTGCCTTCTTACAGAGGCTGATCTCTTTTCCCATCAGTCATGATTAATCCTGTGATCCTCACTAAATAAAATAGTTCTTCATCTGCACTAATGTCTTGTGTTCTTCACCATTACTTGGAGCTGTAGAGGCTAAAAAGAGCCTGAGGTCATACCCTAGATTCCAGGGCCTAGAGCCTCTTATACTAGGTCTTCAACAGCTGAGAGCTGGGGTTTAGCTGAAGGTAGATTGGGAGTAGGGGTTACTCTGCTGTTCTTAGATGGTGTGAATAAGCACTCAGGAGTTGATGTGCACACACAGGTTGCCACACAAGACGGGAAGCAGATGACAGGAGATATGTTCCAGAACTGAGCCTGAGAGGAGGGTGTGTGAGGACATATATGTCTCTGGTCCACATCTCGGGTGGGGGTTGGGAGGAGCCAGGAATGTGGAAAGGTGAACTGGACAGAGCAGGAAGAACAGACCTGGATGGTGGCCATTCTGTGTGGAGATGCTTCAGAGGCCCTGAAGGAGACACTTGACGCTGTCACATCGGCCTCTTTTCTGTTCTCCCAGCAACAGGAGGGCAAAGAATCACAAAGAAAGAGAGTAGGAGGGAAGGCCCTGGGGTCCAAGTGCTAACTGCTTACGGAAAGCAATGAAGAGGCTAATTGGAATTGTCATGGTTTGCTTTGTTTTGTGCTGTGTTTTAGAGGGAAAACTTGATTTTGAGGAAGCCAGAAGAGGAGGGGGAGAGCTGAGATTGTATAGAATACTGAAAACCTGAATTCACTAGAAGGGTCTTTGGGAGACCAGAAAACCAAAGTCTTGGTAGAACAAAAAACAAACAAGACAAAAACAAACAAACAGAACAGTCCAGTGGACTCCAGAGCAGGGAAGAGGGTAGAACAACTCCAAGCCTCTTCCCCAGAGCAATGGTGACATGTAGCCACTCACTGTGTCCCTGCACAACCTGCTTTAAGCTTGCCTTCACCTAACCTGGCTCAGGGTTCACAGACTAGGAATGTACAACTTCTTACATGTTTGATGAAAACCAATCAGGAGTGGTCTCTCAGCACCAGCTGCCTGGGGTGGTAGCAACATTGAAGGCAATGTGTCAATGATAAACTCCCAAGGACAATCTGGGCCATAGAATGTGTAGGCTTCAAATATGTTCAGAAGGCCACACTTGCATATGGTAGGGTTTTAGGGGTTCAGAACAGCCTGGGGAGGACCTATACTCTCGCCTCTGGCTAACCTGAAAGTTCTGTGAGAGCAAGAGGTATAGATGAATGTAAGGTGCATTAGATAAGACAACAGGCAGCCTTTGCTCTGGGTTCGGGTCTTGTACTGGGCCCCAGCAAGTCAATCTGAACTCGAACTGACTCACTCATGAGGAGCATGTTCACTAAGGTGGGAGACCACCTGGGTCCACTGGTTCCCATTGGTCTTTAGTTTTGCAAAACTGTAAGTACATCAGGAGACATTTTTGAATCCTGGACCACGTCTGGTTGTTCAGTCCCTCCTGGAGAGCTGGCTGTTTGATTATGGAGTGTACTAGACCCTAGCAATCCTGGCTGGGCCAGTCGTGTATGTGCCAATTCACTTTTGGAGATGGAGTTCAGTTGAGTCTGCCCACTTGTATTGGTGGGGCTCCATCCAAGTGAAGGCAGTGCAGGTCACAGCATTACTATAAGATATACAGTCTTTTTCAATACCCAGTAGCAAGCAAAGAGCTGCCATTTGAAGATGTGTGTATGAAAGTCATTTCAGGCAACCTATGTGTCCAACAGCCTAGAAATTGTGTGCCCCAGGGACAGTTCCCTATTGCCACAAGTACCAATCAGCATAGACAAAAAATGGGCACCTGCAGTGTCACTGGACCAGCAGCCCCAGAAGTCTTAAAGGCAATGTGTGAGCCTTGTGGAATGTCTTCCAAGGCCTGCTTCCATAAAAGGCCCCACTCAAAATGGATGTTTTTGCAAGCCACCTGATTAGGGGGACCAAAAAAAAAAGCACCCAGGTAGAGGACATGTAGTCCTTAGTTCTTAACACTCCCAGCCTTAGCATCGGGCTTGCTTGCAAGTGCCATTTCCTACTGAGCTCTCTTTTTAGCCCAAGCTCATATTAGTGTGAATGTCAACAAGGGCAAAAACATTTGTCCAACTATTTGGGAGATATGCCTCTGACTACTTGTCCATGTGACCCCCTAGGGAATGTGCTTACTATTCAAGAACCTGGAATTCATCTGAATTTTAGTTTAGATAAGGAATAAAGTTAGTGCTGACTCCAGTTTTTCAGGGTACCCCACTCTCAGGATGCCGTCAATATACTAGGTGACTAGACCTTTCCTGGTCCTGGGCTTGTTGACGGTCTGCAGGTGTCACACTGCAGAGGTGTGAGGTTTCGTTCAGAAGTGTATTAGCAGCAGTAACAGGTAGGCATGCATCCCTGTCTCTTAAGGAAATGGAGAAAACGGCACTAACCAAGCCCATAACAGCATATTTGCCTCTAGTGTGGGTAACAGTGATGGTGTCTGCCATCTCAGAGCCAAAGGCATCTGGTTTGTTGTAGCCCACCAGAGCCTCCATGCCTGAAAACCTTGTGAATTAAAGCAGCCCCTCTATAGTGACAAGGTTGTTTGTGACATCCTTGCCTCAGTAAGTACTGGGTAATCAAAGGACGTATCTCATTTCCCTCCAGCATACTTTTTTCTGACTAACTACTAGAGCTCAGCTGGCAGGCCTCCCTGTATGGCTCAAATCCCTTAACTATGAGTGGGCACGTTCCCTCAGGGGCTGATGGTGTTCTGCTCCACAAACAGTCTGGGCTATGATGCACTCTGCAACAGGAACTGTAGTCACCAGTGCTCAAAACCACCCAAAGGCCCCACCCATAAGCACATAAGCACTACAGGCAGAAAAACACCCTGGGTCAGCAAAGTATCCCCAAACTACCTGATGTCACCAATTTCCATTGTCTCCTAAGGAGACTGGAAAATCTTGTCATGGAAGCAACAATATGCGAAAGCCACAGGAAAGACTATATCCTTCTCCAGTCTCTTTGTATCTTAGCAGGGTAATAAGGCCACTTGTCACTTGGTCCTATCCCTGAGAGCACCATTCAGCTTCAGACATGTCTGTCTACAGTGGTCCTTATCAAAGAAGTACCAATCAGGCTGTGGTGTGAGGTTTCTCTGGACTTTTGTCCATATCTGCTCTTTCACTGTCTATCTCTTCCTCAGAAAATAACCTGATTTTAAGTCTCATTAAGACTGTAAGTTGTTCATCAATACATAAAAACTGATCTCACTAGGGGTCTCAAGCAGCTCAGACCAGGGTTGCTCCAGGCACCATCTGGGATGTGATGAGAGTCTGTGCTCACCACATTACCTCTGTAAAACCAAAGGATCGCCAGCACTTTCAGCCAGCCCATCACCCCCTCCCCCACTGCTGACCCTACCTTGGAGCAGTGACCTGCCATTTGACAATGCCATGGCTTGTTTCATTGGCAACCCTGCTAATTGTGCCAGACTGCTGAGCAGAACAAAACAACTGGTCACCAACCCCAAGAGCAGAATTTAAACATTTCTACCCAATGACATCGTCAAGGAAAACACAGGCGGGTCAGATACTGGCTGGGACAATGATGGGTTAGTTTCTAGGCACTGGCAAACATCTGAACAAATCAGTAAGTAAGATTTATTTAGGCTCACAGTTTCAGAGACTCACAGTTTCAGAGGTTTCAGTGCATCATGGTGGGAATGATACGGCTATGTAGAGCAGCCCAACACCTAGTGATCAGGATGCAGGGGGAGCATGCCTATGCTAACAGATTTTCCTCTATCATCCAGTGATGGCTCCCAGCCTATCATCTGAAGCTATCCACACTAAGGTCAGGTTCCTTCCTTAGCAGTGTCTGGAATGGCCTTCACAGACATACTTATAGATGCACTTCACCAATCAGACGGGTACTTCTCATCCAATCAAGAGGTCAGGATGATGCATCACAAATGCTTTACTTACACAGGAGAGGAAGAGGGAGACCATGCCAGCAACCAACTGTGCATGCCACTGCTGTGCCACAAAGGCTCCTATCCCTCCCTTGTGGAGTCTGAAAATCTGAAAGCTGGGGGCACATCTGAAGCCATTAATGCATCCGCTGTAGCAGACTGAAGAATAATCTGAACCAGAAGGGTTCCCTGAAAGACATGAGCGCTGTGGCCTCTTTATCTCATGGGATGTGAGGTGGGACAGAAAGATGGGGGAGTTGAGGGCTGTGGGAAGGAAAAGCTATTCCTTGCTCAGAAGTATGGCTGAAGCCTCTCCATAGCTGAGAGTAATTTCAGCACAGGTAATATATTCTGTGTAGGTTGCTAAAACATTGAGACAAACTGTCTTTTACATAGAAATATTCTCAGGTGAGAATGCTAGAATATCAATAACTCATGCTTTAAGGCCTGGGTGTACACAGCCTCAAGTAGAGCCTTTCTCCTGTCATCAGCATTTTCAGAGAAAATGAACAGAGAAAAAGAACACTATGAGCCTTTGTACACACAATGATGCACTAAGTTCTGCATTACTGGGATCTTTGGTGTTATTTATTCACCATAATCTTATCTGCTGTACCTCAGGAACCACTCTGTTACCTCATATCAATTACTTGGTAACCCTTCAAATAAATAATTTCATAACCCACCGGAATTGTATATGTGCCAGTTATATGGATGATAAAGTCTGGCTCTGCTTGGGAGACTCTGCCCCGTGTCCTTGAGCATGCCTCACTTTCTATCCTGAATGCCTCCTCTTCTCGTAACTCTCATGTGTAAATCTGTGACCTAATAGTCTCCTTTTAACCAACTCCAACTCTGCCTCACATAAGCTCCTAATGAAATCCAAGGATCCAGTTTCACATGAGTGCAGAGCCTGAGGAGGAAAAGAAAGTCTGTAAGCTGCTGCAGGCAACAGCATTGAGCAGGGGCTCCACTATGATGCACTAAGTTCTGCATCACTGGAATCTTTGGTGTTATTTATTCACCATAATCTTGTCTAAGTATAGATGTGGGTGGGAGAAATGGCTCAGTGGTTAAGAGCACTGGCTGCTCTCCCAGAGGACCCATGTTCAATTCCCAGCAAACACATGGCAGCTCACAACTGTCTGAAACTCCAGTTACAGGGGATCTGGCACTCTTACACGGACATACATGCAGGCAAAATACCAATGCACATTTTTTTTAAAAAAAATTTTTTTAAGTATTTAAAGATATGAAAGTGTCCCAGGCCCGAGGCTCATTTTTAACCTAGCCAACCAAAGAGTCAAAACACAGTATGCAAAAGACTGTCTCTTTCAATATGACCAAGCAGCCACACACTACAAAGAAGCTTACAGAATTAGTTGGGAAAAGTCATTAGACAATACCTAAAACAACAGTAACAACAACAAAAAGAAAACTCTGGAAAGGAGGAATAATCCAATTTGCAAAGTGGTTGCATTATATTTTTAAACACAAGACAGAGAGATACAAGTCAGGAGCTGTAGAAATGGCTCACTAGTTAAGAACACTTATTGCTCTTCTGAAGGACCTGATTTTGGTTCCCAGCCTCCACATGGTGGCTCACAACCATCTGTAATTCCAGTTCCAGGGGATCTGATGACCTTTTCTGGCCTCTGTTAGCATTGTGTGTATGTGGTACACATAGGCATACCCAGATAAAACATTCACCCATGTAAAATATAATAATAACTGTTTTATTTTTTAAAGGTATGAGACACACAAAGAAACAAGAAAATATGACTCCTACATTTGAAAATTAGCCAAGGATCCCCAGACAGTGAAATGAACGACACAAAGACTTAAATTTCCATTTTGAATTTATTCAATAAACACGCATCTAAGAAATTGTTTCCATCACTGTTCTATTGCTGTCCTTAAAAACTATGATGAAAGCAACTTACAAAAGGAAGCATTTATCTGGGGGCTTGCCTAGGGTTTCAGAAGATGAGACCTTGATTGTCATGGCAGGAAGCATGGCAGCAGGCAGCCAAGCACGGCTCTGGAGCACTAGCTGAGAGCTCACAACTGATGCAAACATTTCAGGAGGCAGACAAAAGTTCTTCCACAAGTGTTCACGCATACTTACATCCATGCATATATACCCACTCGTGTATGTATAGATGAACATACAGACAGACAAACAAATGCATATATACATTTGGTGGATGGGGCTGAGCCCTAAATGCCATACTTTATTCCTTCTCTCTGACCTTCTTATACCTTCTCAGACAAAAGTTCTTTATAAAATTACCTCATAGATAAAATGTTAGACAAAAGGGGAGTTACAGAAGGATGTCAAGAGTAAGTTCAAAGCAGTGTTTCATTCTATAAGCTCATTATAAGTTCAAAGCAACAGTTTCACATAGCTTTGCTTTATCATAGTGCACACCTGTGGTTTCATCCTTGGACCTGACCTACGATGAATGTTTTCCCTTGATCACAAATCTGTCCCAAGCCTATTTCTCTTCTTAGTATAATTTATGAAAGCTTATCATGCAGCCTTTACTTACTATTCCATGAGGAAGGGACACATTCTATTCTTGATTCCAACTTTATTACATCTTTCTGGCAAAACAACTAAAACCATCTCATTAAACTTTCTTCTTAAAATTATTTTAATCAAATCAGGAATGCTATAAAAGTCATTAATTCATCTAAACAGCATTAATTCATGAGAGTTAATCTTCGTGTTGACCTGTAGGAAATTTTCCCAATAGGGTGGGCTGATGCCCAGAAATCATTAGGTCATGTAATAGTGGCAGGAAAAGCATATCAGCAACAAGAAGCAATTCTAGGATGAAGTCTCTGGGGCTGTGCCTCTCCAGAATGCACCCATTGCTGTCATATAAAACGGGTCATCTCCAGGAAACTCACTTGCTTGCCATAGCTCTTCCTAGTTGGCTTCTGTCACGACATGACCAAAGACAACTCAAAGGCAAAAAGTCTCTTTGAGCTTGTGGCTGCAGGAGAGTCTACGATGCTGGGGGAGACATGGCAGCAGATAGCTGGAGCAGGGAACCAGCTAATCACATTTCTAACAACATGTAGGAATTGAAGAGAATGAATTGCAAGTAAGATGACAGTATAGAATCTCAAGCCCACTTCCAGGGGTGTACTTCCTCCGGCAAGGATCCTTCTCCTTAAAGTTCCATGACTTCCTTAAGCAGTGCCATCAACCAAGGTCAAATGTTTGGATTTGTGAGCCTATGGGGAACCTTTGCATTCAAACAACCACAGCCCTGTACAACATAATGGAATACGGTGAAGGTATTGGCACCTGACTGGTCTAATTACAAAGGAACCAAAGACAGACAATATTTACATGAGAAGTTTATTCTTGGCGTGATGATGCAGTTAACACTGGCCCCAAAAGAAGGTCACAGAGGAAGCTGCTCTCACTGTGCTGCTCCACAATCTGGAACCAGTCAACATCTTCCTGGAAGACAAGCAAAACATCAAGCTCAGGGACTCTGGGTTAGCTAGACTATTCAATCATGATAACTATTTTAAACATCTGTCGACACACCTTATTACATGTCTTCTGAACAAATAAGCCTTCTCTACTTATCATGGAAAATCAGATATCTGGTCCCTGGGTTGTTTGGCCTATCAGTTATGTGCATTGTTGCCTCCAACTACTGTTTTTAACCAGAAAGAAATATATAGAAAAATCTGTAGGCAGATTCAGGCGAATCCCAGGCGTGGCTCTGATGAGATGAATGCTATCACTATGGGGATATTAAACAGAAAGGGTTGCCATGGACATCCTTGGGAACTGTCTGATGTCTCCACTGACAGTAAACACACAAAGAGAACATTTTGAGAGGGTGACTCTTAGGACCCCTTCAGTGTTGCAGGCTTCCAGCCCCAAGCTGAGGGACCTGAAACTGGGGGAAAGGCAGCTATAAAGGCAAAAACCAGATGGCAAAGCTAAAGGAGGAAGTCCAGGGCAGAAGGAACATGAATAGCACATTCAAGGGAGACCAGACATCTTCTAAATGTTTAATTATGGATGTGGGAGGTATGCATTTGTATACATAAGTACAGTTGCCCATAAAGGCCAGAACACACTATCTGATCATCTGGAGCCTGGGTTACAGGTGATTGTAAGCTGGCCAACACGATGGGTGCTGGGAACTGAACCTGTCTCCCACCAGAGCAGCAAGTGCTCTTAGCTGCTAAGCCATCTCTTCTGTCCCAGCCCAGAGATCCTTGACCCTCCATCCCCAATAATTAAGAAGAAAGCTCATTTTGCTGTGAAAAGTAAAGGAGATAGTGAGAAATGGGAATGCAGAGAACACTCGCTTCCAACCTAAGTACAAGGACCAAAGAGCCCACTTGCTGCCCAGCCACACTCAAGCAGTTAAATATTGGAAGACCTAAGCAGATGGATTCTGTGAACTAGGCCAGGAGAAAGAAGAGAGAGAGAGAGAGAGAGAGAGAGAGAGAGAGAGAGAGAGAGAGAGAAAGAGAGAGAGAGAGAGAGAGAGAGACGCTGTTGAAGTCCTGATGTGCTAAAGGAACAAAACCAATAGATGAGATGATGTATACAAATTGATGTATACAAATACCCACATTGCACAGCTCCCAAACCTCTGTAACCTCAGCTCCAAGAGCTCCAATACCCTCTTCTGGTCTCTATGGGTATCCAAACACACGTGTACATACACACTCCATAACACATATGCACAGATATGTGGGAATACATGCATGAATAAAATAACATATAAACATACATGCTCACATGATTATGTGCATCATATGTGTGCATATGACAGAGGAAACACTAGGCACTAGGTCTGCTAGAATTAGAGTTTACGGGGTAGGTGCCAGAACCCAAACCTGGGTCCTTTCCAAGAACCATAAACACTCTTAGCTAGTAAGCTATCTCCAGAGATAATAAGCTGTCTCCCCAAATAAATATTTATTAGAAGTGGGAGGCATGATGTGGGAAATCAGGCAAGCAAATGTGAGGAGGCCATCTCCATTTCTCAGGACACTGCTTAGGAGAAAGACCAAGTATGAATGTCCCTCCGTCCTGCTGCCACCTCATGTTTGAGCCCCAGTTCTTACTGTCAAAGCTTGCCTCCATCCACAGGATTCTGAGGGCCTGGCACATGTTCGGTGCTGCTATTGTTTGTATGTTATTATGACTCCTGGCTCTGCCCTGTCCTTTCTGGGTCACTTGTCCTAACCAGAACTCAGTTTTTTCCTCTGTAAACAGGAAGCATCCTTACCAGGAATAGTGTGAAGACCTACACACATGCATGTACACACACACATGCACCTACACGCACATGTGCATAGAACTGAGGGATAGATCAGAGCTGGGAAGGCCACATGTAGTACGAGCAAAGTGTCACCAAATGGAGAGAAAGAGCACAACCGGGGAAGGGTGAGACTGGGAGCTCCTGGCACGGCTCCCTTGGCTGCTCCCCTCACATTCCAAACTTGATCTTCCTGACACCCATGGGCATGGACCATGAAGTCTTTAATAACCTGCCTTCTCGAGTTTTCTTGTTTAGCTTGTGAACAAATAGCTGACTTGACTCATCTGTTCGTGTGATTGGTAATTACTCACTTTGCAGAACCGTGAGAGACACGAGCCGATTGCAGAATTTGGGATTATCTAGAAACCCATCATCTAATTTCACGTTTCCTAATTCCTGTTCTATAAAAGGCTATCACCTCCTCAGCAGAAACAGGTAGAGGAGGAGCCCAGGACGGCCACTGAGATCTTGAGGCTCAGGTAAGAACTGACCCATCCTCTGTTCCACCACTCTGGGTAGCAGGAGGCTAGGGCTTTACTGCTGCCGGATGGTGCTGTCACTCACTGGGGACATAACAACAAAAATAAACATTGATACCCTTATCGGGAGCAAGGACTGGCCATTTCCTAGACAGAGAAGCATTGATAAAGCAGTGAGCTCACTCAATGTACCCTAAGTAAAAACTAGAGAGAAGACATTTTAACAAGGTGACCATCATGGGGTGAGAGGCTGCTTGTGGTCATGTGAACCTTTTGGCTCTTAATGATATCCACAAGCCATCATGGCCTGAAAACAGACCAAAGAACCATCTCTTAGTAGAGATGATGGCCGAGGAGTTCAGATCTTCGGCCTCTGTTATGAGAAAGCTTCTTTATCCACACTGAAGAACAGGCTGAGGGCAATGGGTCAGGCCACCACAGACACATCCTACAGCACCACAGTAAACCTGATGATACCTTAATTAAACAGAAGCTTCTGGGCCAGGCAGGAATGGCTTCAGAGCCTCTCACAGCTGCAACTAGTGACCTTGGGGAAAACTGCCTAGAGTCACTAGGCCTGTGCTCCAACTGTGCAGTAGGGATTGTCTGTGCCCACATCTGAGGATGTGGTGACAATAAAGTTGGTGACTGAATGCATCAGCCTGTAGCCTGGGACAGACTACTGTGGCAGTGTTAGCTATTATTGCTAGTTATCAGACCCTGGGGTCAGGGGGAACAATGGCAATCCCATCCCCTGGGGATATGGCATGCAGTACAGAGAATCCTCTGATATCTGTACCACAGAGAACTTGTCATTCTGTCTGCAGACACCAAGAGAGATGTTTCTAGTTGGGAGCCTCGTTGTCCTCTGTGGGCTGCTGGCCCAGGGCACAGCCCAGCTGGCAGACCTGCCCTACTCCCTATGCCAAGATCTGCCCATGTCCATGGGCCACTGCCGGTCCTTGCATGTGGGCCAGACCATGCCCTACTATGGAATGACTCCAGTCGTGACTACGTATCCTTCAGACCATCTTGCTAGAAACTTCAGAGACGGTAAGTGAGTCTTTGACAGTCTCTTTCAAGTAGGGGTGTGTGTGTGTGTGTGTGTGTGTGTGTGTGTGTGTGTGTGTGTGTTTTATGTAGATGCTCTAGTCTATCCAACTTCTCAATTATAGGAAGGGAATCATCGGTGAGAAAGGAGGCGAGCAGCAGGTCTCAACCTTCTTAATGATGCAACTCTTTAGTACAATTCCTCCTGTTATGATGACCCCCAACTCTTAAAATTATCTTCTTATTACTTCTTAACTGTAACTTTGCTACTGTTGTGATTCATAATGTAAATATCTGTGTTTTCTGATGGTGTTAGGCAAGGTCTTCACCTCAAATCCCCAAAGGGGTCTTCACCCATAGGCTGAGAACCACTGCACTAGCGTTAGCAGATAAAACCCCTGAGATTCTGTGCTTTGTAGCTTTCAGACAAGGCCTGCTGTCTGGGGGGATCCTGAGCTTTCTGGAACATATACCACTCTTGAACTACGTGAGACCTGCAGGAAGCAATACTGGTGGCCTGGTCGGGGTGCTCGGAAAAGTGATTTCATCAATCCCTCTCTTGAACAACATCCTTGAGTGAGTTACCTAAAGTAGAAATTCCATCCCTGCCAGTGATTGAAGACCTGTCAACCCCAAGCAGCAGCCAAACAGAAGAAGAGGGATGGGCTAAAGATGGACCCAGGGCTCATCCCCAGGCTTCTCTTCACTCTGGAAGGAACAATGGCTCTTTTGCATCTATGGTTGCCCCCAGTCCTAAGGCACATCCTGGGCACCAGAAGCTACTATCCCTGTGACAAGCCTTCCATGTCAGCTCCATAATCCCCGGTTCTTAAATGGAAAAACTGAGGCACAGAGATGTGTCCATACTCACATCGCTAGAGTGATGCAGTCAGGAATCTAGCTCACAGAAGCTCCAAGCTTTGCCATCCACTGTGGTCACTGTGTCTATCCCACCAAGGGAATGTGAATGGTCACTAGGCTACCCTCCTCATCTGTATCAACTGTGCCTGAGACCTGACATGGTGCTTCCCATGACAGCTTCCTAGGCACAAAGCCACAATGGGGAGCTTGTTGATCTGACCACACACTCAAGCCTGAGTCCTTAGTAAGACTGGACCCAAGCCATTGCCAAGATTCCTAACCTCCCGGGCCTTTGCTTCCTGACCTAGAGACAGTCAGACAGACTTCAGTGCTGGATGACCTGAGGTCAGGGACCTTGTCTCCTGGGTTTGATTTCTCCATCTGTGAGGTGGAGAGAAAGACTCTGGAGAAGACCAGGGAAGGTAAATAGGACACCATAGATGGATCAGAGAAGGCTTCTTCCCACCCTTTCTCATTCTTTCCAACTTCCTGAATCTTAAAGGTCATGACAGGTTGAGTAATTTCCACCCTGCCTCTTATGCAGGATTTATTCTGGTTGCCCATGTATCTTCTCTGTGTGTATTGACAGTCCACCCTTCCTTTCATCTGACCACTCCCCTTCCATCCACCCTCCCACATATCCAATTACTAATCTTTCTACCAACTTAAAAGTCAGCCTCTTTCTTTGAAGAGCTCTCAACTAGTACACCCAAGTCCCTTTCCTCAAATATCTCCTGGACTCAAGCTAAACAGAGGTCTGGGTATGTTGGGATCTGATCCAGAAGGAAGTTGGAAATGATAGGGAATGTGGCTCAGAACCCAGGGTGGTTCTGACTCCAAGACTGTCCTCACATCTTCCTCATCTCAGGTGGTCAGCTCTCCCTCTGTAGTGAGTAAATTTAATTTAAGCTGGTTCCCATGTCTGAGACTTAACATGCTAATGTTTCTTCCTGGCCAGCATAAAAGTCACTAATCCCCAGCTACTGGAAATCGGTCTTGTGCAGAGCTATGATTTCCACCGCCTCTATGTCACCATCCCACTGGGCTTTGATCTCAAAGTGAACACGTGAGTAGGTCTCAAGGCGGGTAGGGATGGAGGATGACTCATAAAAGGAACTGGCTATGGAAAGCTGGAAAGGCCTGACCCTTGACCCTTACCTATTTGATGTTGTGTTGAACAAACTCAGGTCATGTGGAAAATACACTTGACCTCTCTGAGCCTTGATTTCCCCTAATGGGAACAGAGATCAATATCACTGTGGCAAAACGAAGTAAGGTGAGGCTGACACTCCTGCCAAGAAGAAATCCTCTACCTTGAGATGTGAGAGGCCAGATGCCAATAGAGCTGTTTCTGCCTTCTCTGTCAGACTGTTGGTTGGAAATCTGTTGGAGCTGTCTGTGAAGCTGGACGTCACTGCAGAAGTCTATGCTGTGAGAGATACTTACGGGAGGAGCCGTCTGGTCATTGGTGACTGTATTTACCCTCCCGGCAGCTTGCGTATCTCCTTGCTTAATAGGTAAGGTCATGGGTGGGCTTCTCCTGCCCAGGGATAGTTGGGTAAAAGATGGAACAAAGGAAGGATGAATGAATAAGAGGACAGAAAGAAAGCTGTGTTGGGGGAGGAAGTGTGGATAGATGGATGGATGGATAGATGGATGGTTGGATGGATGGTGGCTGGATGGATGGGTGAATGGATGGGTGGATGGGTGGATGGGTATATGGATGGATGAGTGGGCAGATGGATGTTTGGATGGATGTATGGATGGATGGATGGATGGATGGATGGATGGATGGATGGATAGGCTGATGGATGGGTAGATAGATAGATGAGTGGATGAGTGGATGAGTAGATGGATGAGTGGGCAGATGGATGGATGGATAGATTAGTAAATGGATAAATAAATGCTTACTTACCCCATATTAAACTAAAATAACCAATTTAATGTTGGATAGGCCATATAGAATATGGTTTAAGACCACCTTTTATAACCTGATGGAGAGAATCAGAGAGCCTCTGACATGAACCTGATCAGTGTTCCTCAAATTTGGTCCCAACTTGTTTATCTTAACACAAGACTACATGATATTATTAATAGAATCCTACTAAGAGGTATTAGATGTAGCACCCATTTTGATTGCTTGTTCCAGTTCCTGTCACATGGGAAGGCCAAGGCATACATACTGTATAGGGCCTGTTCATAGCATGGCTCAAATTTACTGAACACATATATTGGGCTTTGTGTGTATTGTTTCATCAAGTCTCCATGACAACTGCATGCTAAGTACTTTTCATGCATCCATGTATTCCACAGTCTTGTCCCTGAAGTGTGTTTGTTCTGTGCTCATCTGTGCATGCACGGCTGGGTTGGGTGTAACTCTCTTAACCTAAGATCCTTGCTGCTCATCTGTCATGGACAGAAGTGGGGAAGGCCTGGTCTCAGTTATA
Organism: Arvicanthis niloticus; assembly: GCF_011762505.2. NCBI lineage: Eukaryota > Metazoa > Chordata > Mammalia > Rodentia > Muridae > Arvicanthis > Arvicanthis niloticus. The sequence continues at coordinate 123,600,931 of NC_047659.1, forward strand.
GTATGCATAATGGCTCCTGAACTTCTCCAGCCCAATCTCAAGCTTCTGAGTCACATCCATGCCTTTTCTCTTCCAGACTTGGTCCCCTGCAAAACCTTATAGACAGCCTCACAGACATCTTGACTAGAGTCATTCCTGGTCTGGTGCAGGGTGTGGTAAGTGACAGTCCCCTACTTCATGGGTCTTAGAGTTCTTAAGCTGAGCTACTCTGTCTGAAAACTGTCCATCCATCAGTCCATCTGTCTTATGAGCCAGCTGTCTGTGTTCATTCTTTCTACTCCTCCAAACACAGTTGGTTGGCTTCTTATGGGCTGTAGAAAGTATTACTGGATATATTCCACCATAAGCCTGCCGCTTCTCCTAGGGTCTCCTTGCAGGAGGTCCTGTGCCTAACTCCCCTCTCTACCATGGTCAGGTGTGTCCTCTGGTCAATGGGGTTCTCAGCCTCTTGGATGTCACCCTAGCACATGATCTCGCTGGTAAGTGCTATTTCCAAGTCCCATCTCCCTCTAAGGAAGCATTAGTTTCCCACAAGTTTTGTACCCACACACCATGGAACAACCAGGTCTTGTTAGCCACACCCCTCCTAGATTGGGGTGTCTTTGTTTCCATGGATGATCCAGATGGGTTTGGGGTAATGTCTGTTTCCTACTTAGCCTGACCTGAAAGCAGCTGGGCTGACTGGAGGTGGGGGTGGGGGGACTAGTGCTTCCCAACATGTCTAGGTGTGGTGAACATGGCTGGTGCTCCAGAGCCTCAGGAAGCACTCAGGCTCTCCTTGGACTCCTTTGCTTCCAGATCACAACTTTAGCTATTTCTTTTCTAGATGTGCTGCTCCGTGGAGTACAAATTGTCATTAAGGCCTAAGCCTTCCAAGAAAGCTCTCTGCTGTGATGGTAAATGCTGCTTCCATTCTCCGCGATTTGTGGATGAGCTGTCATCCTCTAGGACAGGGAAGCGAGGATCCTGAGACAGCAGCACCACTCTGAGCAGTAGGCCTTTAACACATGGGTCTGGAGGAAAGATGCTAGATCCAAGTTATAGCAATACCCAAGGAAAGAGACAAACATGGACATAGACACACAAAGATGCACCAAATCTCTAGAATAACTGACAGACGTGGAGATGGACTGGAACCACATACACCTTAAAAGAGAAATATATGTGGTTATGGGTACACACTCCAGCACATAGACATGACAGCCAAACCCTCATTCACAGGGCACACTACAGACTCACTAGCCAAGTCCCTATGGTTAAACAGACACACATTCCAACACATGCACAAGGAGCTGTAGAGACAGCCTGGGGTCTGAGCATGCTCTTGTCTCTCAGAGGGACAGTTCCTAACAGGACAGCACTAGTGAGAATCACTGACCTCAGCCTTCCTCCTGATTGAACTCTTCTTCCAACAGAACCCTTTCTTGCTGCTTCATCCTCTCCCTCCTGCCCAGCTTACGTGGCTCACAGAAGGGAGCCCCATGTCCTGAAAAATGGCATGGCCACCTTTACAAGGAACCCGCTCTCCTCCTTTCTCAGCTTTGATGGATATTCCATGTTCATCACTAAATAAAATGATTCCTCTTCTACACTGAGGTCTTCTGTTCCTCCCATCACTTGAGAGGCTCCAGAAAGTCTTGACTAAGGTGGTCAGGGTCCTACAAGAGCTGAACCTCTCATATCACAGGAGTGAGAGTTATCAACGAACAGCTGAGGGCTTGGGTCTGGGTAAACGTGGATTTGGGGTGACTGCCTTCCTGTTCTCACAAAGTATACATGAGGAAACTAGGAGTGCATAACCACTCAGGCATAGATGTAAACACAGTATTATCACACAAAACGTGATGTGGAAAATGAGGATGTCTAAGAGCTGGGCAGGGTGTGTGCTGACATATGCGGCTCAGGTCTACATCTCTGGCTGGGGATCCCAGGTGTCTTTCTTGAGGCTTATATTACTGTGATAAAACACCATGGCCAGGGTCTGGAGAGATGGAACAGTGGTTAAGAACATGTGTTGCTCTTGTAGCAGATGTGGGTCTAATGCCTAGAACCCACGTGATGATTCACAGCCATCTATAACTCTAGTTTCAAAAGACTCGGCGCCCTCTTCTATTCTGAGGGCACCAAGCACATACATGGTACACATATGTATATGCAAGTAAAATACTCATACACATATACAAATAGATAGATGATAGGTAGATAGATAGATAGATAAATAGATAGATAGATAGATAGATAGATAGATGATAGACAGATAGATGATAGACAGATAAATAAATCTAAAACAAATTTTTTTAAAAAGCACTATGACCAAAAGCAACTTGGGAAGGAAAGGATTTCTTTAACCTATAAGTCCATCACTGAAGGAAGCCTGGGAAGAACCTGGAAGCAGAAACAGAAGCAGAAGTCATGAAGGAACACTGCTTACTGATTGGTCCTCACCTGCCTTCTTACACACTCCAGGACTGCCTGCCTGGGTTGGCCTGCCCCCTCCCCTCCCATGAGCTGGGCCCTCCCACATTAATCATTAATCAGGAAAATGAAATAGAGAAGCCATTTCTCAATTGAGAATTCTTCTTCCCAAATGACTCTAGCTTGCTAACTGGCACAACTGACCCTTGTCAACTTGACACACAGATGCATCAATATCCAACTAAAATTTTCCCTTTCTCATTTTCCCCCAAGATGGCATGTTAATATTAGTATCACAATATAGAACATTCCAACTTTTAAAAGTCTCAGTCTTTAAAAATTACAACACTCTAAAAGTTCAGTTGCTCTAAAATATCCAAAGTCTTTCTAAAATTCCAAAATTTCTCCATTGTGAGTTCCTGTAAAACCAAAAATAAGTTAAATCCTTTCTCACACCAGGAGGGAAGAGTCAGGGTGCAGTTAGAGTCTAGCAGTGCAAAGCTCAGTGTTGGACTTCTGGGACTCAGTTATGATAGTCTAGGCTCCAAAGGGCTTGCCACAGGACAGCCAGTGCCTCTCTGAGGCTTAGGAAAGTGACACTTCATGGCTGCTGACATCCTTGGTGGTCAGCCCATGTATGAAACTGGCATCTTCAAAATGTTGGCATCTCCACATCCATTCAGCTGCACCTTCACCAGTATCCTCTCTCAGGCTCTCTCTAGGGACGCTGACCCTGCCACGCAGTGCCAAGCTTCAACTTCTCTTCATGATTTCTTCATCCCTGGGGCTTCCACTACCTGAGGGTGCACTTTCACCAATGCCTCCTCCGAGACTCTCCTCAGGGACTCAAGTCCTGCCAAAACAGTGTCAAACAAGTCTCAACTGTCCCCCCAAGATCCCTTTACTCTTTCAAAACTAGCACCACCTGGGAGACTCTTACGCTTACCACGTTTGACTGACAACACAAAGGCCTTCACCCTTCTGGTGCACATTTTCAGTGAGATGATCCTGAGGGAACACTTCCCAGAAGATTTCCCCTCAATGATGCTGGTGTCTTCTTAATCACCACTAATTTCTCAGCTCCAGCTGATGAGCATTGATTTTCCCAGCAAAGCAAAGGTTTCACCTCAGTGGTTCATGTCTCTTGTCAACCACAGTCAATTCTTCAGCCCCCGCCCTCAAACTATAACAAGTGTAACTCAACGCAGCAGGGGACTTCCCCCAAAAACCTGACTGGGAGAGAAGCAGGAAGCTCTTTATGGCCTGCTCTCCAAAGCCATACACATCACTTTTTCTGCATCTCTCTTCACTCATATCCAGTCACTGAGAGGGAGGATCAAGCTCACACTCCGGAAGGGAGCAACCAAGCATCTGTGGGCAAGGCTGAAGGCCATCCTCCCTCTCCCTTCCAGACACCCTGGCATGGCCACAGGCGCAGGTGTGTGGTGTCCTTGCAAACTGCCTTTTCACTCAGCTTCTTCTTTCTTTGAAGATGAAATGACCGTGGTGCAGGGTTTGGGTCTTGTGTGGTTGTTTTCATTGTTCACTCCATCGCTGTGTCCCTTCCCACTCTGTCCATACCAGGCGAAGGCAGTTACTCTACTGGGCACTGGAGAAAAGGTTCTCCATGCTCCCATGGCTCTCTGTCTGCCGTGTCTCCCCCATCCAGGGACTGTGTGAGGCAAGCTCAGCTGGAGTCCCGACAAAGCATGAGGTAACAACCGTAACCCGTGGAGCAGCCATGTTTTTCTCCATAACCACTCACTTACCATCTAACTGCAGCAAGAGTAATGTCCTGGCTGGGAGGCAGCTTTTCTTGAATACTCTGGGTGAATGCTCTCTTAGGCTCAGAGATCGGGACCAGGGAGAGATTCTTATCAAAAAAAAAAAAAAAAAAAAAAAAAAAAAGTAAACTTACTGGCATCCATCTCTTGCTTGTATCTAGTTTAAAGTCACCTTCCATTAAGACAGTTTTTTAACTTAAGCCCATAGGTCTGGTTAGGTGACTCAGCAGGTAGAAGCATGTGTGTCACTGGACCTGAAGGCCTCAGTGTTGAGATCAAACCCAGGTCTTTATTCCTTTTTACAAGCACTGTAAAGACTAAACCATCTCCTAAGAACCTAGATGTCTTGGAATAAAAAGTGGGGAGCATTTAGAGGAATATATGAAGTAAATAAAGGAGATGTTGGGGGCTTCTTGAAGCCAAGATCTCCCGGCTACGAATCAAGCATCAGAGTGCAGTTGTCTGTGCAACCACAAGAGGGAGCAAATGTACATACTATTCCCCCACTGTGGGCAGAAGAAACTGTGTGTGTGTGTGTGTGTGTGTGTGTGTGTGTGTGTGTGTGTGTTCACATATGTTCCATGGACTACATGTGTATGTCCCAATACAGCTCCCTGGAGTCAGTTCTCTTCTCCATGTGAGTTCTCTAGACCGTGTGAATCCTAGTGGGTCCTAGGCTCCTGCTCCACCTTCCTCCTAAAATGGAATGAGCAGACAGAAAAGTGCACAAACATGGATGCTTTGTCAATTCAGAGGTAATAACCTCTACGCTGGTAAAACTTAAGACAGATTGCCAGAGGGATTAAAATGAACTGAGTTTGAGCTCTTCGTAGCAGATGAGAAGTTGCCATTCTGACGCTGCTACAATTCAATGCTCTCAAGAGCCTTCCCCTGCCAGGCAAGTCTGCAGCTCTGGCCAGCGTTATGGCTCTCTCAGACTTCATGAGCAGCAGATCTCTGAGATATCAGGTGGCTCCCATTTCCACTGTGTGGCAACTGTTCCAGAGGCCCAGGCAGGAACAAGCTCCTGAGGCCTGCAATGGCAGGTAGAGACAGAAGAATCCTCAGGTACCAGGTCCTCCACCTTTGAGAGACCCATGCAGAGTTGTCAAAAGTTACCAGCAGATCTGGGTGGCAGGGGGCCATATGTTCTTTTTTTCTGACCTGGTCCCATTGGACTTTGGCTGTCAAAAGCTGGGTATTGAGTGGCAGGGGTAGTTTCCCCTGTGGCTTCCTTGTCTCCCAAGCTTGAGTTCCAAGCCCACCTTCCCCAGCACCCCTGAATCCACACGGAGCAGGATGCCCAGCACCCAAGACCCTTTCACCCCAACCACAGTTGATCAAACTCAGGACATCAGTCTCAGCAGGAAAGTGCCTTTATCCACTGAGCCATCTCAAGCCCAAGATGGAGCAGGCGCTATGCAGCAGTCTACTGTCCTGAAAGATTCCATGTCTCTTAAGTCAGAGCTTTGTGAGCAGGGAGTGCCAGTCAGTCTCCACAGCCCACACTGCTTGCTGCAGGCAGAAAAACTCATGCACTCCAGACATTTTTAAACTGGGTCTCTAATAGTGGCTAGCTTCAAATAAACTCCCTCTGTAGCCAAGGATAACTTTGACTTTCAGATCCTCCTGCCTCTACCAAGTGGAAGTTTCAGGATATGATAGGTGATACAAATTCATGTGGCGTTTTGCTAAGAGAGACATGTGGAAGAACATGAGATGTTTGGAGAAAGTATAAATAGAACTCAACAGCATGCTTGCATAGCTAGCTTTGCAACACTTTGTTGGTCTCACAGCATCATCTTCTCTGTCTCCACTTCATTGAGAGAGACACATTGAGAGACAGCAGTTCTCCTGTTGTCTTGGCTGGTCCTGGTCATTCCTGCTGACTTGTGCTGATAAAACGGAGGCCTGGCTGTTTCTGCTGGATCGTGCCATGGCTGCTGATTTGTCCTGACTCTACTGAATTGGACTGAAGGTATCCTGACAACCAGATATTGGAATCTCCCCCCCCCCCAAATAATTACTTCTAAACAGAAGGGAAGAATTACTTCCCTTGTCCTGTCCTGTTTACCATCTTTTCTCCTCTACCTTTGGATGGTGGGCTAGAAGGGGGGTAGAAGCATTTGAGAACCCTTATTAAAAGTAAGGCTTCCAAAATCTAAGTCTACATCTCCACCTCCTCAGTGCTGGAATTGCAAGCATCCTAGCACATCTGCTTTGTGTGATGCTGGAGCTTGAACCCAAGGCCCCATTCATAACATGCACATGCTCTACCAACTGAGCTTCAGGCTCAGCCCTACTTCCAAAAGAAATGCATTCTTAGAAGGATGGTGAGTGCCCAGCCCAGTACTGTCAACATACCCATAGCCATGCCAGTCAGCACAGCACCTCCTCCCCCGTTAGCTGCTTCTCCTTATCTTAGGTTTCCACTGCTGTGACAAAACACTGACCAAAACCAACCTGGGGAGAAAAGGGTTAATTTCAGCTCAGAGAGGCCATCACTGAAGTGAGTCAGGTCAGGAACCTGGAGCAGAGACTGGAGGAGTGCTGCTGACTTAACAGTTGCCTGGCTTTGTAAGCATGCTGTGCTAAAGCATGCACAGACGCGTTTGTGACTTTGCAAATCTATGGGCTGCATCAGTTTTGTTGGCTGTAGTTTGCCAAGTACCCATGATTCCCCTTGATGGCTGGCCACTGGCAAACTCAGAGTCTTTTATTCCAATCTCAATTACTAATATTAACCCTTGGATTATGTTTCACATATTAATTAAATTATATCTGCATATGTGTATATATGGAAGTTACAGAATGGCTTTGAAAGGATTAAAGGCCCACAGAGGTCAAAGAGTTCAAAGGATCCTAACTAGAGGTTGAGACAGAGAGTGATGTAAACTCAAAGAGAGTCACTACAAGTAGTTTGATAAGACATTACTGGACAGATTGGAAAGCTGGTGGAGGCCACAGAGCCAAGCCACAAGTTCAAGTCAGCAGGATCCCAGGGCTGTGAAGGTGAATTTCATCCTGATGGATGGTTGGGTGTCAGGGGACCCCACAAGCCTTACAGCCAGCAGGGAGATGGTCCCCATGAGCTGAAGAATGAAACTTGAGTCAGTACCATCTTTGCAGGTACTGGGTCAAAACCTCCAGGGTCTGACCCAATGATTAATTCTCTTACAAATTTAAGCATAGCAAAACTTTGGGAAGGGTTTCTACATGACAGTTACCACAGCAAAGCATTAAGCGTGACTACAGAGATTCCCCTCAGGAAGGAAGCAAAGCACCCATGACTTTTCCAATAAGAGTGAGCCCGAGTCTCACGCCAGACCTCTCCTGCCCCTCCCCCACACCTGATCACCATCCCCACACCACTCCTCACCCGGCTCCCCCCCTCCACTTTCCTCTCTCCATCCACCTCCAGTGGCTATTTAGTTTTTAATGTCTAATTTGCTTACAGACTCACACATCCTCCCTTGGGCCCTTCTTACTACTCCATTTCTTTGGGTCCATGGATTGCAGCATGGTTGTCCTGCACTTTATGGCTAATATTCACTTATTAGTGAGTACATACCATACATGTCTTCTGGGTCTGTGTTACCTCAGGATGATGGTCTCAAGTCCCATCCATTTGCCTGCAAGTTTCGTGATGTCTTTGTTGTTAATAGCTGAATAGTATTCCATTGTGTAAATGTACCACATTTTCTTTATCCATTCTTTAGTTAAGGGACATCTAGGTTGTTTCCAGTTTATAGCTATTACAAATAAAGCTGCTATGAACATGGTTGAGTAAGTGTCCCTGTGGTATAGTGGGTAGTTTGGCTAGGTGAAAACTCCTCTTAGGATTTCAGCATAGCCCTTGGCTCTGTGCCCCATAGCTGGAAACAGGATTTTCATGGGATTGTGGAACATGGTGGCATCTCTGGGACTAGGTGGAGACCTGGGATGGGCACCATCCATGATTTCATGCTATACTACAGAGCAATAGTAATTAAAAACTACATAGTATTGCCATAAAAACAGGTTGATCAATGAAATAGAATCAAAGACCCAGAAATAAAACCATGTACCTAGGGACACTTGATATTTGACAAAGAAACCAAAACCATACAATGGTAAAATGAAAGCATCTTCATCAAATAGTGCTGGTCTAACTGAATGTCTACATGTAGAATGTAAGTAGATCCATCCCTTGGGGAAAGTCAACCCCTGACATTATTAATGATACTCTGCTATGCTTGCAGAGTGAGCCTAGCAAACTGTCTCCTGAGAGGCTTCATCCAGCAGTAAATGGAAATAGATGCAGAGACCCACAGCCAAACATCAGTTGGAGCTCGGAATGCAAGAGTTGGGGATAGAACTGAGAGAGCTTGAGAGGTCAAGGACTCCACAAGAAGACCTACAGAGTCAACTAACCTGGGCCCATGGGTCTCACAGAGCCTGAACCACCAACCAAAGAGCATGTAGGGGCTAGGTCTAACCACACACACACACACACACACACACACACACACACACATTTGTAGCTGATATGCAGTTTGGTCTTCATGTGGGTCTCCTAACAATGGGAGCGGGAGCCATCTCTGACTCTGTTGCCTGCCATTGAATCCTTTCTCCCTCCCTGGATTGCCTGGTTGGACTTCAGTGGGAGAGGATGTGCCTAGCCCTGCTGGCTCTCTGAGAAGGGGAAGGAGTAATGGGGAGGGATTTGTAAGGGCAGGACTGGGAGGACAGGAGGGAGGGGGCTGCAATTGGTGTGTAAAGTGAATAAAAAATAAATTATGAAAAAAGTTGTTTATAACCATCTTACCACCTTACCTTTGTTTCAAGATGGTTGTTATACCTACATTGCAAGGACCACCTTGAAACTATGTCTTTGAGGGGGGACTAACTTATTACGCTTGTGTTCTGCACCTATGACCTCATCTATTTTGATCACCAAATCCTCAAATTGAAAACCCTGTACCCCTGAGCTATAAAAGCCTCGTCTTCCTCATGTCCAATGCTGACTTCTCAAACCCCACCTTAGGGAGAGTTGGCATGAATTAAAAAAAGCTTGTTTGGATGAGTTTGACCACGTGACTTGGGTCAGCTGTCTTTCTCCTCTCATCTTCCGGGATAACACATACTCTGAGTCTCAGAGACCGTCATCCACGTGACACAGGAGAAAGAGCCACCCAGAAAGGATGAAGACCCATTGGAAATGAGTGGTAAGCACAGTGAGGAATATAAGATGCATTTCCTCCGAACACGACAAAACATTACCATGGGACCTAATGACTCATGGCACCTCAAAAGACAGGCACCAACAGTTCTAGCCACCTGTGCTTTCCAGGGCGGGGGAGGGCACAAAATGAGGGCCGTGAAACCCTCAGTCCAAACTGCTTCTGTAGCAGTGCACCAACTAGTCTTTCCTTCATTTTGCACAAAAACATGAGCATCTTCTGAAAACAAAGATTGACAGGTGAGCATTCTCAGTGCTTCCTTTTAATAGACATAAAACATCTGGTGTCTGCTGACACTTCTCAGGACGAATAAGGAAGGGCCTGCCCACCCAGACTGCAAGAGCTCAGGAACTTATTCTCTAAGCTAAAACTTCCTCTCCCTCTCCTCCTCCTTCCCCCTCCGTCCTCGTCCCCTTCCCCCTTCCCCTCCTTCCTCTGCCCCCCTCTCCCTTTCCTTCCCTCCCCTTCTGAGTCTCCACAGCCTCAAGAATATCCTGAGGATAAGGCCACTTACAGTATGAACTGTGAAAACTTTAAAATTCTCTTCAGACAAAGAACAATACCTTAATGCCACACGGCTTGGGTCCTGGAAGCCTGGCTATCACCTGGGTGGTGAGGCAATGAAGAAAGGACAGGCACATCACAGTGAAGCTGGGACCACCACAGGGAACTGGAAGCTCTGGATGTTATTAGGTACAACATAGAGGGCAGGTTAACTAGTCCACAGGAGATCTCTGTAGGGAGCAGTCTCAGACTGTAACATCTGGGAGGAAAAAGCTGCAGCTGCCAGTCTTTGCACACACTGATCAATACTTAGAAACATCTTCTAAGCCGGCACTCCAGAAGGACGAAGCCATGTTCAGCTTGAGCGCCAAGATTATGAAGCCCAAAGGCGAGAAGCCGGAGGAGTTCGAATCTGGCATCTCTCAGGCGCTGCTCGAGCTGGAGATGAACTCAGATCTCAAGGCAAAGCTGCAGGAACTCAACACACCGCGGCCTAGGAAATCGAAGTTGGTAGTGGTCAGAAAGCTATCATAATTTTTGTACCAGTTCCTCAGCTGAAATCTTTCCTAGCTGAACTAGTCCAGCTAGTTTGTGAATTGGAGAAAAAGCTCAGTGAGAAGCATGTAGCCTTCACTGCCAACCCAGAAAAGCCATATGAAAAATGAGCAAAAGCGTCCCAGAACGCGCGCCCTGACAGCAGTGCAGGACGCCATCCTTGAGGACTTGGTTTTCCTGAGTGAATTATGGGTAAGAGGATCCATATGAAACTGGATGGCAGCCAGCTCATAAAAGTTCACTTAGACAGAGCACAGCAGAACAACGTGGAGCACAGCGTGGAAACTTTTTCTGGTGTGTACAAGAAGCTCACAGGCAAGGATGTTAATTTTGAATTCCCAGAGTTTCAGTTGTAAAGACGATGACTGAAGAAAGTATCATTTATAGTTAAAAAAAAAAAAAAAAAAAAAAAACAGTCCATAAACACTCATACTCAGACCCCCAAGGAAAGCTTTGCCACTTCTCTTGAGCCTGGGTGACAGCTTTGCCAGTTTCCCATGAGTCATTTGGCCTTGCCACCCTGGACATGGCCATACCCATGTCAAAATACACATTACCCAGAACTTCACTCACTCAGAGCTTCCTCAGGTCCTTACATAGTAACTTCTTAAAAGCACAGGTAAGTCCCACTTATAATCCCCCAGCAGTTTTAGTGTTACTTTTGGTTCTGGTGGCGTCGTTACTTTTCTTTTAGGCATTGTTATATAGTCACATACACTCCATGTTTATAATCATATACTGTGTTAGCATATGTTCCCCACTGGCTTCCTTCCTAGGCTTGTTCTTTTGTATTATGTCATATTCTCAGAATACCACCATCAGTACTGTTTAGAAAAATTGCCTTGCTCTTCAGCACAGAAGATGATGAAGACAGATGTCTGACAGAACCAAATGGCAGCACACAGGGGAAAACCATGCCACAGTGAGGAGAGCTCTGTCTGCATCTCCCTGATGACTGGGGCGAGAGGTGCCCTTGGTCCTCCACGGTCTGCACGCCCAGGTATGCAGAATCTGTGCCTGTTTCTGAAGTAGATTTGGGTGATTTGCTTGGATTATGGTTACCAGGTACCCCATGGTAGAAGAAAATATAAAAGCCGTGGCTTTTGTTCAGTCTCAAGATCCAACAAAAACATCTGCTAATGCTTTAATGCTTATATGTGGCTCGATGTCTCCCCTCACACAGAAAGATTTCAAGAGAAAATAAGCTACCAATGAAGCAGGTTTAACGAATGCCCAAGTGCACGTGGCCCTGAACAGGGCCTGACTCCATTTCCCAATCACAAATTTTCAGTTTTCTGGGAATCTTACAAACAAGACTCTAAAGTTTGCTTACAGTAAAAATGTGTCTTCATTTCCTTGTGCACCCCCGCTACCTATGGTTTTACCATATCAGCTGCAATCCTATCCAGTGTATCTTGAAAGCTAACCTATGACCTCATTTTCCAAAAATGAAAAAGTAGAAAGGGGATGGGAAGGTGGCTCCACAGTTAAGAGCACTTGAAGCTCTTGCAGAAGACCTGCAGCTGGCTCCAGCACCTGCGCGATGGCTCATACCAGCTCTGACTTCAGTTCCAGGGGATCTGACACCCACTTCTGGCCTCCTCAAGCACCAGGCATACATACATACATACATACAGGCAAACACTCACATATAAAAAAATAAATAAGTATTTTTTTAAAAAGAGTGAACAAGTTCTCAGAAACCTTTTCAACAATGTCAGTTGAGAAGGCACCAAAACAGTATATCGCTTAAGCACAGTTCTCTCAGAGGAAGCCTGTGTGTTCACACTTAGCTGTCCCATGCTTTTCTTAAGAGCTCCCATCCCCCAATCTCTATACGCCCTCTGCTAAAGCTGTCTCCTGCTGAAGTCAAGCCCTGCTTCCTACTGACTCATCCGGAAAATCTTTTCTGGGGCACAGTCAAGAATCTGGCTTCACCTGAGCAGAGGTCTCTGAGAAAAGACGATACAGGTACTGTGTGGAGCTGCGGCTCTGCTTCTGCCACAGGCATTCCAGCATGGGACTTCCCAGGGAACTTCCGGCTTTCAACACCAGACTGGGACTGCCGAAGCACCTAGCTTCATGTCTGACAGGGGCTCACGTAACATGCACAACGCCCTGGGTTCAATCCCCAGCACTACATAAACTGAGTGTAGTGAAACAGCACCAGGAGGTGGAGATAAGAGGATTGAAAATATGAGGCCACCCTTTCCTGTTTAGGAAATCCAAGCTCAGCCTGGCTACATGAAGCTTTGTCTCAGAAAGACAGAGAGAGAGAGAGAGAGAGAGAGAGAGAGAGAGACAGAGAGACAGAGAGAGAGAGACAGACAGACAGACACACACAGAGAGAGAGAGAGAGAGAGAGAGAGAGAGAGAGAGAGAGAGAGAGAGAAAGAGAGAGAGAGAGAAATTGAAAATCTCAACACCTGCACATAATTTGACCTAAATGTGTGGTGGACACACACCCATTCAACTGCTAGAGTAATTAGCGGTTTACTCTGCTTGCGAGCTCACAGTTAGTTGTATCTACCCATCCTGTCCTTCCCCCCATGTATGTGCACCACATGCATGTAGTGCCTGCAGAGACCAAAAGAGAGAACATATATGATCACCTGGAGCTGGAGCCTCTGGTAGTTGTTGCTGGGAAGGGACCAAGTCATCTGCAAAGCATCCAGTGCTCTTAACTACTGAGGCATCTCTCCAGCCTATATTTTTAAATTTTAAGGTAAACTTTATCGACAACAAAATGTAAAGGTCTCTAAGTATAACTCTGTGTGTGTGTGTGTGTGTGTGTGTGTGTGTGTGTGTGTGTGTGTTGGGGATTGGTGTGACTGTGTCTTGTATATACGGTGTATATATATACACATGTATGTGGAGGTATGTGTGGTGGTTTGAATACGAATGGTCTCTATAGACTCATATATTTGAATGTATAGTCACCAAGGAGTAGCACTACTTAAAAGGATTAGAAAGATTAAGTGTTGTGGCCTTGTTGGAAGAAGTGTGTCACTGGAGATGGGCTTTGAGGTTTCAAAAATCCATGTCAAACCTAGAGTCTCTCTCTCTCTCTCTCTTTCTCTCTCTCTCTCTCTCTCTCTCTCTCTCTCTCTCTCTCTCTCTCTCTCTCTCCATACAGATGAGGCTATAGCTCATAGCTACTTCTCCAGCACCATGCTTAGCTGTGGCCATATTCCTTGCTACCATGCTTCCTGCCATAATGATAATGAAACTATAAACAAGGCTCCAAAGTTTTATTTTATAAGAGTTGCCTTGGTCATGGTGTCTGATTCAAACCAAATGCATGCCCATGCATGTGCAGAGAGACTAGAAGAGAATACTGAGTGTCTATCAGTCTGATGTGTTGCTTTGAGATAAGAGTCCATCATTGAAAGCTGGAGCTAGGATGGCAGCCAGCAAGCACCAACCATTCTCCTGTACCCACCCCGCCCTTCACACTCCCACACCTCAGGGGTTATAAGTACTCACTCTCAGCCTTTTGTATGAATTCTGGAGATGTGAACTCAGATCTTCAGCTCACAGAGCGAATATTCTCACCCATTGAGCCATCCGCCTCTGGGAGTCCATCATGTCTATACTTGTTTTTCTTAAATATCTTAAAAGTTACACTAACCCACTTTCAGCCCACATTTCTTTACCTCTCTATGAGTATCAAATTAATGTATTTTCTTATGAATAGTACATGTTAGTCAGGGATAGAAGCATTACTATGATTTGTCCACCATGTGGCAGTGTGCTTGGAAAACAGAGTGGCTGGTGAGCTGACTTTGTCATGCGCCTACTACCCGTGGACAGGGAAGGGCAGGCAATCACACATGAACACATTAGTTAGTAAGATCACTGAAGGAAGACTACACTGCAGGAGGAGGCAACCAAGTGGGAAGAAGTGCAGGAAGGCCGTCTTTAAGAAAGGGATGGCCAAGGAGATGCTTACATAACAGGATGCCAGGACACCTTCTCCTTTGACAATGAGTCTCCAGCTCCCTAACTCTGTCACAAGAATGCCATCTTCTTCACAGGCTCTAGTGAGGATTAATTCAATTGTAACGTGTGTCTCCATGATACACAAGCAGCAAGGTGCTGTCCGAGTTGCATCTGCTGCATCTGTGCAAGCTCTTAGATACCTCCTGGATCCTACTGAGTGGTGTTCTGGATGCTGGAGATGTCATGAATCTAATGGTGTCTTCCTCATAGAGTTCAAAGTCCAGAGGATATGACAGTGACAGAACAAGGTGACTGGAGCTGTAGGGAGACTTGCTAGAAAGGACCTCCATGACTTCTTGGTGGGATATTAGTGCCTAGGCTTTGAGAAGGGGATGATACCTAAGCTTAGCTCTCTGTCTTTCTGTCTCTGTTTCCCTCCTCCCTCCAATCTCCCTTCTCTCTGTCTCTATCTTACTCCCTGTGTGTGTCTGTCTCTGTCTCTCTGTCTCTGTCTGTTTCTCTCCCCCGTACCCCCCCTCTTTCTGGTAATGTCTTATGTAGCTCGTTAGTCTCAAACTCCCTATATGGTTAAAGATAACCTTGAACTTCTGATCCTTCTGCCTCCAGTTCAAACTCAGGGCTCTGTTCACATTAGACAAGTACTCTGGTAGTACCCCAGAGCCCTTAGGCTGAGTCTTAAAAAGACAAATGGGACATCTCCAGACTGGTGAGGGCAAGAATGCATTTCAAGTGAGAAAACAGCTACGTAAGAGCAAAAGAAAATGAACTGTTTGATGGCACACCGGAGAACTGTTCGCCGCATCAGTGTAGGGTAAAACCTGGAAAATTCAAGACTGGGCAAAGATGGGCTTTAGCCATGGGGGATTCAAATGCTAATTTAGCAACCGAAGTCTCCTGAGAGTCAAAAGGCATCAGTGGAATGCTTTCTTGTAAAGATGGCATTAGCACACCCACAAGATCTGGCATTATCCAATGTTAGTGAAGGAATGGACTGACAGAATTCTTATATACTATAAGTGAAAATATAGGGTGGTACAACCACTTTAGAAAAGACTCTGGAAGTTTCTCATAAAGCTAATAAAACACTGATCCCCATGACCCAGAGATTTCATCCCAGGCGAAATAAAATATATTCACAAATTGATGCACATAAGACATTTGTAGAAACTATACCCACAATTTGAAACTCTCTAGGGGTCATTTGAAAGAAGAATAAATTACCACATTTTGGCACATTCACACATTCATACAATGGGAGACTGTGTCTCTGTCAGGAGGATTAGCTGCAGCCCAGACAGACCAAAACAATATCAGTGGTAGCACATGAGTGAGTGTGACTGAGATGTGCTCACATGCTTGAAATTATCCAACAGACTAGACTAATCTATGGTGGAAAAAAGTCAGATCTGATCCCTGCTGAGAGAGCTCAAGAGATACTGGCTGGGAAAGATTATAAAGGACATGACCTCTCTTGGGTGATGGTGACATTCTGAATCCTGACAGGAAGGAGAGGGGTGGTTACATGGGTTTGTACCTTTGTCAACGCCTTGCAAGCCACCCTTTACATTTGGTTTTTCTCGGTGGCACTTCACTAGCCTGAT
This sequence comes from Arvicanthis niloticus, assembly GCF_011762505.2. Classification (NCBI taxonomy): domain Eukaryota; kingdom Metazoa; phylum Chordata; class Mammalia; order Rodentia; family Muridae; genus Arvicanthis; species Arvicanthis niloticus. The sequence goes on from NC_047659.1 coordinate 123,616,975, forward strand.
TTTCTGCAGGATGACGATGAATGTCAGCCATGATGTCATGAGAGTCGCAGCCATGAGCATCACACAGACAGCACAGTCCCTGGGACTGTCTTATTGCTTCCAGAAAGTTCTCTTGTCTAAGACTTGGTAGCAGCTATGTGGCAATCCCACCCAGGGTCTGTCTATTTGTACCACACTTCATGCCTGAGGGCTTCCTTCTGTATCTGGGTAGCTTTGAAAAGACAACTCATCTTTCAGGCTGATTATCGCCACCCCCATCATCTGTACTGTGAGTTTAAACCCTACAAATTGCTTTGAGGTCTGAAGGGTAGTATCAAGTTCCAGAGCAAGTGCCTGACTTTGATTGCCCCAGGCCCAGCTCAGCAGGGCGGCAGAGGTGACTAGTATCAGCTGAATCCTGATACTGAACAAAGAAAGCTATGTGGTGGCCCCTCTGTGAGCTGAAACCAGACTGTTAGCAAATATCAAGCTCCAGGCTATAAAGTGCCACCAGAGTATTGAGGGAAAGGGCACAGATATTTGCAACCAGCACCTTAGTCAGGTGGCAGGGAATAAAGCAAGCAAGTCAGGTGTCCATGGTGGCATAAGTGCACCCAATATAGTGTTGGGAAATGCTCACAGTAAGTCACTGGGGTTAGGCAAGATGGCTGTGGTTACAATGACAAGAAATCAGTTTGACAGGTGAGGTGGAAGTCAGGGAGGCCTGAGAAGAGTAAGTGAGGAGACCTGAGGGAAGCCCTGAACAGCAGAGGTAGAGAGGAGAGGTAGCCAGAGACACTATTTGTGGTGGGAGAGAAACAAGGTGAAAAATGACCAGAAGTTGGGTCTACTCTGCAAAGAAATGGAACCAGCTCTGTCAGGAGCAGCAGAGCTGCATGAAGAGGGGTGAGGGCTGGGGAGGGTGCACTGAAGGGAGCAGGAGCAGAATCATAGTCCCCTACTTTTTGGTGGTGAACTTGGCTTGCCTTTGTCTAGGGGTTGAACTTCTTGGTGCCTCTTTCTCCTGGATGACCTGGTGACCGAATGAGCAAATGTTAGCATAGGAACCTGACCCTGTGAAAGGGGTCATGAGGGAGGTTCTCCTGTGCACCCCTGCTGGCCCCCAGGACGTCAGACCAAGCAAACACCAACATATTCAAAGCCCTAGGAGGCCCCGGGCTGCAGACCAGGTGCAGAAGTGAGGGAACTAGCTTCGCTTGGGTCTCAGAGGTTCTGCCACTGGACACAGCCACCCCAAGGTGAGAGACTGCAATCCGGGTGCGTACACTTGGGGTGTGTTCAGTGCATAGCTGATGCTGGAGACCTTGGGGAGGGTTTTCTAGAATCTATGCTGCAGTGGCACGGTGGCACTGTCAGGTGGCACTCTGGCACCATTGAGGGGCAGTAAGCAAATGATTTCATTCCTAGTCTCTCAGTCCTTGTGATGATAACTCAGAGAAGAGCAGGACATGGTGCTTGTCTGTTTCCAGCACATCTCCAACCATTCATTAAATCCTCCCTTGGAGAGGTGAAAGCAAGGGCCCAGAGTGTGGCTCATGGTGGGGCCCAGAGTGGGGCTCATGGTGGGGCCCAGAGTGGGGCTCAGTGGCGAGGTTCTTGCTGAGGCCTGGCTTCTGGGTTCAATCCCCAGCACTGGGTAAAGGAGAGGTTAGTTGACAGAGGTCAATAACATGCTTCTGTTTGCGCTGACACTTAAAAAGCCATTCTTCTTCCTCTCCCCTCTCCCCTCTCCCTCTCCCCTCTCCCCTCTCCCTCTCCCTCTCCTCCCCTCTCCCCTCTCCCCTCCCCCCTCTCCCCTCTCCCCTCTCCCCCCCTCTCCCCTCTCCCCCCCCTCTCCCCTCTCCCCCCCTCTCCCCTCTCCCCCCCTCTCCCCTCTCCCCCCCTCTCCCCTCTCCCCCCCTCTCCCCTCTCCTCCCCTGTCCTCCCCTGTCCTCCCCTCTCCTCCCCTCTCCTCCCCTGTCCTCCCCTCTCCTCCCTTCTCCTCCCCTCTCCTCCCCTCTCCTCCCCTCTCCCCTCTCCCCTCTCCCCTCTCCCCTCTCCCCTCTCCCCTCTCCCCTCTCCCCTCTCCCCTCTCCCCTCTCCCCTCTCCCCTCTCCCCTCTCCCCTCTCCCCTCTCCCCTCTCCCCTCTCCCCTCTCCCCTCTCCCCTCTCCCCTCTCCCCTCTCCCCTCTCCCCTCTCCCCTCTCCCCTCTCCCCTCTCCCCTCTCCCTCTAGCAAGGGCTCACCCAAACCCCATCCACACATTTCCAGACACCTGTACCGGGCTGCACACATGAACACAGCAGACATCACATCTAAACACCCAAACTTGGTTATCGCCATCATCGGCGTCACTATGGTCCTATTGTTGATGGAAAGTGACATTATCCACTTTAGGAATCGAGACATAATTTCCAGTTAGGAGTAGAACATTGAGCTTATTCAAGTTTTCCAATGTGGCTTCGTGGGTCAAAATGTATGCTGACAATTAAGAGTCTCAGCCATTGGTAGGTAGGATCATCTGAGGCGGCTGTGGGCAGGAGAGGATTGCAGCTAAATACAGGTATCCAGCAGACACGGGTAAAAGGACAAGAATGCCAGGATTGGAGTCACACAGACTTGAATTCAAACCCTGGCTTCCTGTCCTCATCACTGTGTGACCTTGAATAAGTCACCACCACTAGGTCTGCATCTGTGTGATGAGAGTTATAACTAAAATACCAGGCTCAGGACCAGCCACTGCCTGCCGAGCATGCAGAAACAGCAGGGCCAGTCTGTTCTGTGTGCTAGGCATGCACTTCCTTCTGTGAGTACTCAACCCCCAAAGTTGTTTGTAAATCCAAGCACATGAATGTTGAACAGGAAGAGGTGTGTGTGTGTGTGTGTGTGTGTGTGTGTGTGTGTGTGTGTGTGTGTGTGTTGGGTAGAGGGACTATCCAATTTTCAGTGGGACTAAAAACTCATAGATAGTGGCATGATGGCCTCTCCAGTTGCCTCTTTATTCCAGTCACACACTGAAAATATGGAGATGGTTTTACATCTGTCTATGTCTAATTCTCACCCAGAGAATCCTGGTTTAGAAGAATGTGTCCCCTGGTGTGTCCAAGGCATACAGAACTCGGCTCTGTCACACATCTGATGGCTAGCCAACTCAGTGGTTAGCTAGATCTCTCTCTCTCTCTCTCTCTCTCTCTCTCTCTCTCTCTCTCTCTCTCTCCACACATACACACACACACACACACACACACACACACACCTCACACACACCTGGATTTCTAAAGAAACAGAAATTGCAGAAAGATGCTGGGGTGAACTCCTAAGACCACACGGTGAAGTCTCAGGCAGCAGCTGCAGCCACCTCCCTGGGCCTGCCCTGGGCTGCTGCTGAGTCCTGCCCTGGAGCAGAATGGAAGAAGCTGCCCTGAGAGGCTATCTCCACCACAGCCAAGCAGGGGAAGATGAGGCTAACCTCGGAGTGCTTCTCAATGTGAGAGACTCATCTGCTTAGAAGCACCCTCATCTCAGAGATCCCTCATCTCCTTGGGCCCCAACACACAGACACAGCTACGGAAGTATTCTCAGAAGCCTGGATTTTCCAGACACTGTGTTTTCTTTATCCAGCCATGGACATGGGCAGCAGTCTCAGTGAGCACAGTAATGATATCAGAGATGCTCAGGCTGAGTCCCTTGGGGCTGTAGAGATGGCTCAGCTATTTAGGGGACTAGGGACCATGGGGTGGTTGACAACCATGGGTAACTCCAGTCCCAAAGAGTCTAATCCCATCTTCTGGACTCCACAGGATCAGGCACATGTATTTGGTTGGTGTGATGTAGGCAAAACACTCATACACATAAAAGAAAATAAACAAATCTTTAAAAAATATTTCTGGGCCTAGGCCCTGCTCTAAGCTAACACTTAGAGCTCTTCAAGCCCATCCCCCAGAAGTGCTACTCAGTCAAGGTTAGACATAGCTGAGTGTTCAGTGCTCTTCCAGGCCCAGGCTGTAGCACAGAGAGGAAAGGACACATATCCAGGGCCACATAATTGGGAGAGGTCGCCCGCTTTATCCAGGTGCCACAACCTTGCTCTCCACGGAGCCCCAGCTCTATCAGCCTCTCCAGTGGCACCTAGAGATACACGGAGAGAGGGAGAAAGAGTGGAGGGAAAGACATAAGAGGAGAGAGAGGCAGGGAGAGAGATAGGACCAGGACAGATGGGTATGAGAAAGAACGGGAGAGAGAGAAAGAGACAGAAGAAAGAGAGGCTTGGAGAAACCAGAAACAGAGAGAAAGAGAGACAGAGAGACAAAGACAGAAAGAGAGCAGAGAGACAGAGACAGAGAGACAGAAAGAGAGCAGAGAGACAGATAGAGAGACAGAGAGAGAGACCTCTGAGGAGACTGGGGCTTCAGATAGAACAGTCCTTAAGGCATGACTTGGGGAGTCAGAACAGACAGTTGTCCCACCCAAGGAAGGGTCTGGTGAAGACTGCAGCAACCCAGCAAGAGCCGAGGACCTGTGCTATCTACCTGTGCTTGCCACGGGGTTCAGACAGCTCCCGGACTCACTGTTTCACCCATGGGAGACCTCACATGAAATGCTGCCCTCCGCTTGTGCCCACCTCTTAGTTCCCTCTTCCAGCCCAGGTCAAATGTCTCTGTCTAGCTCGTCTCCTCTCAGTGCACCTGTTCCAGAGGCCTCAACAGAGATTCCGGGGACAGTCACACCCTAGAAGGGTACAGACCTCTGTCAGACCTGATCTTCCTCTGTGTGTTGCTTCTATCCTTATGTTGCCTGTGGGTCCCACACTCTCAGACCCTGACATGTCCCATGCCAACCTCCATGCTAGCATGCCACACTTGACTTGGACTCCTTGCAGTAGACACATATGTCACACTGTCTCAGATCCTGTCCTTAAAGCAACCAACCTCCAGCCTCCAGCCTCTTCTGATCACAAGCTGTCAATGGGGTAGGAACTCGGAGCACAGAGCCCCACCACTGCCTGCTGTGACCTCTGCACCTGAGGTCACCTGAGCACCTGCTAGGACCTGAGTGTGAACCCCATCAGGGCAGGGCCCTGATCCTTATTTCCAGGCAGAACTGGGACTGAGCCTGGTTTAGCCGTGGTTTGTTTGCATTTAATTTCGTCTATTCCTGCTCTACAAAAGAGGGATTATGCCCAGAATGTCCCAGAACCAGGATTTCCGGCTGCCGTGACTGCGCTTTTGTGCACTTATCAGTGGTGGTGTGGCAAAGTTTCCAGCTAACACAGAATGGGCAGGGCTATGACTCAGATCCTGGGAAAGGGAGGCCTTGCTACACAGCCTCGGCCTCGGCCTCTGCCAGCCTCCTCTGCTCGATTTCAAGTTGTTTAGTGTGGTGACTGGCTGTTCAAAAAAAAAAAAATTGCAATTGTGAAAAAAAAGTTTAAATCTTAAAATCACCAAGGAGATCATAAAAGTTACCTGGGATCACATCACCAAAAAGAAAGAAAAAAACAAGTAACTAGATGTTATCTCAGGGAGTGATATCCTTCTAGCACATTCTCTGGGCTAATTTCAGTGGCCTCAGTCTTTCTGTATTGTTTAGTGACCGCTGCCTGGTGGCTCAGGACTAAATAGATCCCCTGTTTCGGGGCATTTACATTAGCCCTGCTTTGGGGCTATTAGAAGTCACCACACTAAAGGTGACATCCTAACAATCATTTTCGCAAACAACTGAGCAATTCCCTCAGCAGGGTCCCGACCCCTCTACCTAGAATCAAGGGGCTGACCCTATCTCAGAACACACAGGAAGGTGTCTTCTGTCTTGAATATCATCAGATGGGCTGCCTCTGCTATGGACAGGCCTATAGAAAGCTGCCTGGAAAAGCTAGATGCTCTCTTCTGGACTCCACAGGGTCAGGCACACACATGTGGTTGGTGTACATGTAGGCAAAACACTAACACATAAGACAAAATAAACAAATCTTTAAAAAAAAAATTTCTGGGCCTAGGCCCTGCTCTAAGCTAACACTTGAGCTTCTCAAGTTCATTCCCCAGAAGTGCTACTCAGTCAAGGTTAGACATGGCTGTCTGTTTTCATCTGGGGACACTGAGGTCAGAGATAGGAACAATTATCCCAAATCAACCCACTGGAGGCGGTGGCAAACTTTCCATCATCTGGAAGTTCCTCTTTCCACTTCTAAGTGTCTTTAGGATTTTACCAGAATGGATGGTCTTTAACAGGGAGGGGGCAGCAGTACAAAGCCTCTGGATTGCTCCTGGTAGACATTACTAGTCAACTGTCACATCCTTTTCTGCTGGACCCAGACCCCTGAGGACTTCACCATGACTGGGTGTGGTACAAAAGTGAATCCTCGTTGGTACCCAGAAGAGCCAGTGTGTAGAGGACTTGAGTCTGCCAAGAGTCGCTTGAATTCTTGCTTTCCTTCTGTCCTCTCTTCCAGACAAGAAATGGTTGGAAAGTCTGCTGGTTCCCAGCTGACCACCCCTACCAAGCCACTCCTCCCCACACCCTCTGTTTCCATGTAACCACAGCCTTCTCCGGAAAGGCTCTCCATGTCGAAGCTGGACAGGGTGGGGCAGGGTGGCCGAGCAGAGGTCAGAGTAGGGGAGAGCTGGTCTAGTTTCCAGCCCCTGCTCTAGGCCATGGGAACTCAGGCAGGTCACTGCTCTTCCCCTGACCCTGATTCATCTGGGACAGGGGGATCCCAACATGCTATTTCCTTCTTCCTGGGACTACTTGATGGTCTGCAGAGGAGAGGTTGATGGTCTTTCCCACTGTGCCTCTTGCTGCACCTGGTCAAACGGCTTTGACATGACGTGGCATCTCTCCTCAGCCCTAACCCAGTCTGCCTTAGATGACTGGTGACTTACAGCCTTGCTCACCATCTGAGAATGGAGAGGGACCACCATTCTCTACCATCTGAGAGGTGGAGAAGAGGGAAGAAAAGTGTATCCCGGCTGTGGCGAGGTGACCTTGCTCTCTGTGGATGGCTGTGTTTGCACTGGGCCTCGGTGGCACTCTGTGGGAGTGTCTCTAAGCCTCTAAGTTCTGCTGAGATTCCCAAGCCTTACCCATTCCAAGGAAGAGCTAACTAATGCTCGCCCTGCCCACTGGACTGTCCTCTCCAGCCCTCCTTGGCTCAGTCCCTGCCTTTCTGACATCACTTCATCTCTTCCCCAAACCATGATCGCTAGCAAGCAAAACCCCTGTCCTGCTGTGACCACACCAGCCAGGATACCATCCACAGCAGTGACTTCCCAAACATGTCATTCTGCTCACCGTAACTGCAGCTCATGCACCCGAACAGAACTCAGTCCGTTGTCCATCTCACTTCAGGAACATAGCCTCCAGCTCCTAAGCGATCTTGGGAAAGTCCTCTCCCTCTAGAACCCTGCTTCTTTTGGGGGAGACCAGCACTGTCCTTTAAGAAATGCCTTCACAGACAAGGGCGTGGCAGTGCATGCTTGTAATATCAGCACCTGGGAGACAGAGGCAGGAAAATGAAGAGTTCAAGTCCAGCCTGAGTGACAAAAGAAAACCCTGTCCAAAAATAGAGAGGGAGGGAGGAGGGGTTGAGGGAAAGAGTGTGAGATAGGAATGGAGGGACTGCCTCCACTATAACCCGCCCCATCTAATAGTGCTTATTACTCTAACTGGATCAGGGCCCCTGCATGATGGAACTAGGAGCTGCACCTTTGTCATCCCCGACCCTGACTCCCATTCACCTGCACTGTGGCCTGCCCATCCCCTTGTTGCAAAGCATCTGTTGGGTTGCAGGGCCTAGCACACTTGAGTTTTCAGCAAATTCTAGTGTGAACAAACACCAGTGTATAGCCAGAGCACCCTGCTCTCACCAGGTGACAAGCAAAGGCCTCTCCACAGAGAGAAGCTGAGACCTGGCAGGTGAAAGGTGACAGCCTAGGAGATGGCACGGCATGTGCAAAGGCCCTGGGGTAGGAATGAAAGGAAAGTAGGGCAAACTAGTATAAAAAGAGGACTCAGGTGAGTAGTCAACTGTGCTGTGTCTTACAGAGCTTGGTTCTCATGCAAAAGCACTGCATGCTTTGGCAAATTTTACAAAGGCTTTACAAGGTTTACAACGGGCCAATGGTTGCTGGGTAGAATTGGATTTTTGGTAAAAGAGACTTAAAGGTGAAGACACGGAGACCAAGAGGGGACTGTATAAGAACAGAGGAAGGGAAGAAGCAGGGACATAACTCAGAGTATAAAGTTCCTGTTGCATAAGCATGTGGGCCTGAGTTTAGAACCTTAGCACTCACATTAAAGTCTGGGACAGCAGCATGTGTGTGTGACCCCAGCACAGGCCAGGGCCAGAAACAGACAGGCTCTGGGGACTCACTGACCAGCCAGCCAGTCTAGGTGAACCAATGTGCTCCAGGATCAGTGAGAGAATGTGTCTCAAAACTAGGATGGACCCAGCACTAGAAAGGTGGCTCAGTAGTTAGCGCATTTGCTGCTCTACCAGAGGACCTGAGTTTGGTTTCCAGCACCCACACCAGGTGACTCACCACTGCCAGAAGGTACAGCTCTGAGGGATTTGATGTCCTCTTCTGGCCTCTGTAAACACATCCATACATATAACATACATTCACACAAATGCAGACACATAAATAAAAAACTTTAAAAAATAGTTTTTAAAAGAAAATAATAAGATAGAGAACCACGGAGGGTATAGCAACAGAGGTAGACACATGACATCAATCTCTGGTCTCTGCATGTGTGTGCATGCAGGGACCAGGCTGAGGAGCTATTCTCTTCTGGATTGGGTCTTGAAGGTGTCTGGTGAGCGTAGCTCTGTAATGGTGGTAGAGTTGCCATTTAGTGGGTGATGCTGTAAGCATTTTCTCCTCGGAAGAGAGCAGAAGTCACAACTCAGGCACAGGAGAGGGTCATTTCCCAAACTCCAGGGTTTTCCTCTGGCTACCACCACAGAGGAGTTTTTTTTAATTATTCAATTTTTATTTTATTTTATTATCTTATTAAGTGGGCGTTTTGTCTACATGTCCATCTTTGAACCAAATATGTGTACAGTGTACAGAAAGGGCAGGAGAGGGTTGGCTTTCCTGGGACTTCAGGTACAAATGTGGATGCTGGGAATCAAACCCAGATCTTCTGTTAAAAGCAGCCAGTGCTCTTAACCACTGAGTTATCTCTCCAGGCCCACGAGGGAGCTTTTGTGAGGTGTGAGGAGTTCCAGGGAGGGAATGCACACAAGAATGTGAGGATCTGAGAGAAATGAGACCAGAGGAAGAGGTGCAAGGCAAGACCACATGAAACCAGGTACAGAACCCAAGGTGTTCAGTGATGCCTATTCAACCCTAGAAGGCCGAGTCAAAAGGCAGGAAGCTGGACCAGATGTGGGCACTGGCCTTGGCACCAGTTCCACCATGCCACAGAGGGACATTGTCCATGGGCAGCAGGCATGGCAGCTGAGGAACCAAACAGGGGTGTGCATCTCTCTGCACATGTGCCTGAGGCATTGGCAGGGTCCTTCCGGGGAGTCCTCCTGGCTCTGCAGCAGCTTGCCTTGGGGGTTCAGGACACGGCAGGATGCAAACCACACTTTCCTCCATGACCAGCCAGAGACTATATGACCTCAGAGACAGTGCCCCTCTCTCATCACCATACAGATGGGGACAAGACTTAGCAGTGAATCTCTTAGCCCTAATTCATAGTGTACCATTTCTAGATAGAAGCCAAGACATGTGTCCAAAGGTCACATCAATATCCCTACTGACCCTAACATTAACCAGGAGTCACCGGGGCAGAGTGGTTAGGAGTATGTGGCTTGCACTAGGTGAGTGGGCTCAAGGCCCCTCCCTGACACCCCTGGTCCTGTGACCTTGAACAAATCACTATCAGTTGAGCTACCAATGCTCCTGGAAAAAGCAGAATTGTTCATTCCCACCTGGTGCTGTATGGCTGAGTGAGACCTGCCTCGCTGAGTGAGACTGAGTGAGTGAGAGTCCAGGCAAGGGTGACAAGGGTCCCTCTGTCCAGTTCACTCTTGTCCCTGGGCCCATGGTCCATCGCTCATTATTTTTTACCTCCACAAACATCCACTGCCTTCCTGGCAGTGTAAATGAGCCTGGGACAAGACTTGTGACAAGGGCATATGGCCCCATAGCTCAGCCTGGTAGACAGCACTGAACCTCCACTGTACCAAGTCTGTTGCAGAGGCCCTGAGAGGTGAAGCCCCTTGTCCAGGGAAGCATAGCAAAGAGGTAGCGGGGTGGGGGAGGGGATTCACACCTGTTCTCTTAAAGAGTCAGTGAGTAGAGCTCTGGTGCCCTTGTTGCGTGGAAGTGGATGTGATGGGCAAGGCTGTGCGTCCCTCCCTTCCAGGTGGTTGCCCTGACTAAATCACTTCTCTACAAGTCTCATCGAGTTGTAAGCAGTGACGACGACGACGACAGCCCCAAACGCACTGCTCCTGAGCATTCCTCTGAGTAGGTCATGTCCCCAGCTATGTGCCCTGTCAGAGACAGGAGCTTGAGTACACCCATTTTACATACGGAAACTGAGAAGCTCAGAGTCCCAAGTCACTCCGAGTGAATAAGGTGAAGCCAGGGCTTGAACCTGCTTTGTCCCCTAACACACATCCAGCTTCTACCATGCTGTGGAGATGTCCCCAGATGGCTTTTGAAGCCCAGATTTCTGCTTGGACTCATGGCTCTTCTGTTTGCTGACTGAGGAGGCTGGTTCCTCCTCACTAAGAGCAGGATGACTGGCGGACCACGCACGAGGATGATACCCATCAACCTCACTGATGGAAAACATAAGTCAATGTCTGCCATGTAAGAAATGTTCGTTCATCTGCTCCTATGCTCATCGTGGTCCTGTAGGAGGCATGGAGGCCCTTGTGCTCACAGATATACACTAGGGGAACCTCAAATGATAAACACACAGGGTGTTCCTTCAGGGAAAGAAATGCATAGCAATCCACCCACGAGGCTGGGAGAAGACATGTTTATTAGCCTGGTGACCTTTGCTCTATCTGTGTGGCTAGAGACGTTTCCAGCACCAGATCCTCCCCAAGACCCTTATTGTATATTTGTTTTCCCCAGTCAATGTACAGAAGCTATCTTTATGGACTTCAGAAGCATTCCAATGCAGTCATGACCGATCTTCATTTAGCTTACTTTGTTCCTCAGGGACACTTACGTATCCCTTTGCTGTGGATGTGAAATTGATTTCACTATCACCAAATAAGTTTTCACCAAATTGTGCTGTCCTTAAATATGCCTAAAATAACCTACTCAGATCAGATTTCAGAAGTTTGAGCCAATGCTGGCTACAGAGTCATATTAAACCGAACGGCCTCCTTGTCCCCTGTGGATCTTCACTCTTCTGACCATAGAGGCTGCAAAGACCAGTACGCGGTCCTGCGACAGTGACTTCCCAGGATGCAGGGAACCCTTGTAAGGCTTGCTGTGTGCCTGCCATATGCCTTGGTGTTCCCTCTGTCCCTCCAGCCAGTTTGGACCCTCCTTTCTCCAAACCTCAGGAAGCTGGAGTTCTCAGACTGCTTCCAGGAAGGGCTTTGGTTCACCAAGAGCTGCAAATATTTACCTTGGAGACCTCGGCCCAGCCTGAGGTCTTGGCCCACATGCTCAGGGTGGCTGCCCAAGTCTGGGTGCAAGATATAAGGCTGGGTCTCTAAACCCACCACCCAGGAGAGGAGCAGGCAGACCCAGGACTCCAGCACATTCAGGTAAAACGGGAGGAGTCTAGAAGCCTGGACAGTCAGAAGGGTTCCTCACAGGGAAGACTCGCTGAGGTCAGCCTAACTGCTCGGTGAGAATTGAGCCTAATAATGACCCTGTCAGCTATGGTTTCTGGGGTCAACATGAGAAGCAGGGAGGTGCTCTGTTCTTATCCGAAAGCCATGAACAAAGATGGAAGCATAAGGCAGGTTGGTCTTTTCCAGCCCTCAGTCTAGGACTACAAACCACCCTGCACACAGTGGCTGTGCAATGTCTGTATGTGCTAAGCTGTTGCTGGGGACAAAGAGAAGCATCCGTCACAGCAACCCTCACAGAATTCCCAGGTGACCACTGTGGGCTTACTGTGTTTAAGGAAGGCCCAGGACCAGAGAAAGATTCAGAGAAGCATGCAAGATGCAAAACTGGGTGTGTGCTGGAAAGGAGCAAAGGCATCCATGAAAAGGAAAGGGGTTAAGGACTACATAGTAGGTTCATGATGAGGACAAAGATTGTGGACCACATAGTGGGTCTATAAAGAAAGCAGGGGTGGAGGACCATGTAGTGAGTGCATGACAAGGACAGGGATTGAGGACCATGTGAGGGTCTATAAACAGAGCAGGGGTCTATAAACAGTGGGTCCAGGAAGAGGGCAGGGACTATGAGTCACATAGTGTGTCCATAATGAGGAAAGGGGCTTTGGACCACATAGTGGGTCCATGAAGGGGGCAGAAGATAAGGAATAAATGGTGGATAGGCACAAGCTGGGATTTGGGGGAGACAGTATCTCCCAGAAGGGGCAACGATACAGGTTCTGGGTTCAGAACCCCTCTGATCAGGAGGCTGAGCAGTGAGCGAGAGAAGGGGGCAGACAGGGTCCAAAGTGTTTGGAAGACAAAGATACCATTTGGTGGCATTCTTGCCTCATCAATCAATGCAAGATGCTCTGTCCCCTGGCTTTGATTGTGGGATGGTTTCCTCAGATCCCAGGATCAGTAGTCACCATCTTCATTGTCAGGCTCAATAGCATTCATCAGCAATATCAGGCCGCGGATGCATTCACGCTCACAACTGCTCTCCTGAGTGCTAATATCATCTCCCGTTAGCCAGCCGCTCAGAGACTTCGAAAGGTTAACTCACTCATCCACGTTCACCCAGCCAGCCATAGAAGAAGGCCTCCTACTGGAGTCTATCTGACTCCCAGGCCCATGACATGTCCCCTTCTCCCTCAGGCTGCTGACACTCAGGGATGGTAATCTGTGGCTTCATAAGGATCTCCAGAAGGCTGGCTCAGTTTGTCCACAGCCTCTCAGAGGCCATTCACTCACCAGCAATTATGTATGAAGCACTACAGCCAGCCTCTATGATGTGTGTAAGGACACAGTCAGGAGCAGGCAGCAAGGTCCTCCCTCCCAGAATGCACTGCCTGGTCAAGAACTCTGATTTGACTACAGCGTCTCATGGCATTCCACAACAGACACATCACCCAGTGCCACATTTGTCTTTGGTGACAAGAAACCCACATTCTGAGGCAGGCAAGGGTACATGGGTCCCAAGAGCCATGTCTCCCTTTTCTCTAAACAAGACAGTCTGCAGAAATCTGAAGCCCCATGTAAGGAGTGTGGGCAGGAAGACTGACCAGGGCTGAAGGTGCCACCTCTCTGCCCTGTGAGGGTGACAGGTTGTAAAGGAACAGACACCCCAGCACCACAGCACTTCACCCAGAAAGTACCATAGGTAAAAGTGGAGGTGGAACAAGAAATGGCTGCTTTGATTATTACTCAAAAGGAGGGCTGCTCCTGACTGTGTCCTTACACCCAGCACGGAGTCTGGCTGTGGTGCTTCATTCATAATTGCTGAGTGAGTGAATGGCCTTTGAGAAACTCAGGACAAACTGGAGCCAGCCTTCTGGAGATCCTTTTGGGTTTTCTGCAAGGAAATGGCCAATGTCTGCCAAGTTCTTCCTGTGGGAAAGACGACGACACACTGAATAATTTCTAGATACTGTTAATCCCACAGACTCTGTGAAGCGAAGCTTCTTAGTGTCCACTTGCCAGAGGAGAACCCTGAAACACAGAGGTATCTGTGCTTTAGCTGATGATTCAAGGATGAGCAGCTAAGTCTTGGCTCTTAACTACTTCCCTGAATGTCTCTCCTGGACACTGTGCCCCAGGCTACCAGGCATTATGTGCCTCCCATGGGTCCCTCTGTCCAGCTAGCAGGACTCTTGTGCTTACCACAGGCCTTACCTGCCACCCACTTCTCAGTGACACCAGGAAGATGACCAGCCCATGGATTGTCACCCTCCTCTGTGGTTTGCTGGGAGCCACAGTAATCCAAGCTAACCTCCAACCCCCTGCAGTGCTCAGCCTTGGCCCAGAAGTCATCAAGAACCGTAAGTCATGAGGCCCAGGCCTCAGCACCATAGAGCAAGGGGCAGACAGAGCAGTCCTCCAAAAAGGGAGTTCCTCATCAAAGGAGAATACCAGCCAGGGGTGGAGCCCCAGGCTCGAGTGAGACAAGAAGTGGCTGAGGTAAAAGGTCTGGGATAATGTGATCTCAAGAGCCCATGATGCCAAAATGTCCTCAAATGAGATTATACCAAACACCTACTAGTGGGCAGAATCTGGTGACTTCAGTCCCACATAAGGGTTTGTTAATCCAGATCCATGAGCCTGGTCCTGGACCTAAGCTTATTCTCTGTAAGCACATGGGAAGGCCTTCCTCCCTGGGCCAACGGGAACTCCTAATACCATAGGAACTGAGGAGAGCCCCAGGAGCTCTAGGTGTTTCTGCCATGGGACACAGTCCTGTGTGTTAGAGGACACTTGGCAGCTTCTTCCTCCCAGGCATGGACTGTCTGCTATGGCAATGTGGCAATTACCTGGTAGACAAGCACTGTTCCAAAGGCTTAGGGAAGCAAATGACCTAAGTCTAATCCAACGATTCTCAAGCATGTGGTATGTGAGCTATGGGCCCCTTAGGGTAAGCAGCCGCGGGTGAAAATCTGCAGCCAAGGAGTTATTACTGATGATAGTTTGGGAGGAGATTCCCAGGATGCCCTACAGGGGAGTCAGTGAGCCACCCAAGCAAGTGACCACTGAGCACCAGGAACCACAAGGGAACTGTATTAATTAACTCTATCATAAGACAAAAGCCACACCAGAAAGCTGGGGTGGGTTGTTTAATGTAAAGAAGAGTAATGGGGCATCAAAGAAGGAGAATTTACCTAAGAGGGGGAAAAAACCCTTTAAGGGTACCCAGAAATGAGGTGGCACCCAAGGACAGAACAAACTCGGAATTGGAGGCCACATCCCAGGCCTCATGGGACTGGGTCTGACTTATTGTTCGGCGGAGAGAAGCTTGCTAGGTTGTGCTAGGCCAGCACTGACCTGCTACCAGCAAACAAGCTTCCGGGCACACCTGCCCTGAGCCGATGGCATCCTTTGGATCATGTCCCTGGAGGGAGAAGTTGTTTTATCTCTTGGGGTGGATCATCTCTAGGTGGCCCCTGGAAGCTTGCCAGGGGCCCCCAAAATTTACACTCAGCCTTCAGGAGCCCTGTTGACTGGCAACTAAACATTACCTGGGCAGTAACGCCACAGGGGCTGATAGGGAGACATGCTCTGGGGACTTTCCACTCCATGTCCCTCGAAAGCCTATACTAATAGGGTCTAAGACTGCCAGCTGGCAAAGATAAAATGTAATGGCTCCAGCCCCATTAGCACAGAGGAGGCAAATGCTTGAAAGGAATGCCACGGGGGCTCTGAAACACTGGCTGGCACGGCTGCAGCACACTGCCCATGAAATGGGCTCTGGCCACTGGTGAAAAGCCAGCCGGGTCCAGCCCCAGGGCTTTCTTTCCGTTTGGTCCTTCCTCTGCTCTGCACCTAAGTCACATTGAACAATAGGGCAAACAGTGAGAGTGACAGAAGATTGTGATCAGGTATGGCCTGGCCACAAAACTGTCCCCAATAGGATGCTCAGCTCAAGAAGTATTTCTTGCTAGCTAGGGAAAAGGAAGACACAGGTCCAGCATCCCAGCAGTAACTGGCAACATTCTGAGTGTGTCGGTTCCTGTTTTCTCCAGCCTCACTGTCCACCCAGGGACACCACCCTCCAGGGCACATCTACATGTTGAAGATAGTCAGGCTGAAAAGGCAGAGCCTTCACTTTGTGTCAGATCCAAGGGGTCCTGAGTGATGGCTACCCTCAACCTGGAGCCACTGCTAGGCTACTTTCCCTGGCCCTCCTCTTGACATCTAATCCCTACATCTTTCTGCAGACCTGACCCAGGCACTGAAGGACCACGATGCCACTGCCATCCTCCAGGAGTTGCCGCTGCTCAGAGCCATGCAAGATAAGTCTGGCAGCATCCCCATACTGAACAACCTCGTGCGCACTGTTCTGAGATACATCATCTGGTGAGTGGGCCTGACAGCACTGGGAGCCATCTCTTCCCCACACCTCTGCCTCTGTATGCTGCTTGCTCACCTGTCAGTCAACAGACAGTAGTGAAGATGGACCAGACTAAGTTACTCTTTTGAAAAGCTCCCAGAATAGCTAGTGGTGACCATAAGGCATTGTCACTGGTACCTCTAAGAGGGCAGCCACATAGGAAGGTGGCCCCAGGTGGGAGAGTGCTGGAGCCTGGAAGTGGAAGTCATGGCTAAGCCAGGGACAACAAGAAACTGACATTTCAGGCAAAGGAACCAGTGGAGCAGAACCATGGAGGGACAAGAGTCACTCAGAATGATTACGATTCAAACCCCAACAGCAAAGAATGACAGGACAGTAGGGTCAGGTCACAGAGGAACTTACTGTCAGCCCAACAGGCTGAGGCTAAAAGCCAAAGAACCTGAAAAGAGGCAAGCGAGGGTGAAGGGGAGAGACAGAGGTAGGGCCATGATGAAAAGGATTAGTAAACTAGGCTTGGGGTCCAGGTTCTGCTTAGGTGTGAGGAAGTCAGAGAAAGGGATGGGAGCAGGCTTGGGGATGACACTCATCTGAGGATGAACATGATTCTCATCTCCCCTCCATCCTGTTCAGGATGAAGGTCACCTCTGCTAACATCCTCCAGCTGGTTGTGGAGCCTTCAACCTATGACCAGGAGCTGGTAGTCAGAATCCCCCTGGACATGGTGGCTGGATTAAACACGTGAGTGTCTCCTGAATCAGACACAGCTAACCTAACAATTTCATCTACTCGATCTTCCCACTCCATGCAGATACCTAGAAACAAATCCCAAAGTTAGAAGAGCAGGTGCAAAGGCCCTGAGACAGGAATGACAAAGAGAAGGAGTGGGGAGCGGTCAGAGGTGAGTGCAGCAAGCCGTTGAGGACTGATGGTGCAGGGCCTTATGTGACGAGAACTCGAGAACCTGGCTTTAATGGAGTATGAGGCCCAAGAGCAACAGAAGGTCTGAGCTAAGGAGAAAACAGTGTGGCACAGGGTGGAGGCAGGAATACCACATGGAAGATCCTGCAACAGCTCTAGAGGAGACAGAGATGGCTGAGGCCCAGGTTTGGGACAAATGAGCAGTGGAGTAAACAGATTCTTGCTATGAATTGGAAGCAGGCAGAAACAACAGGGATTCCTGTGAGTTGGATATGAAGAGAGAGATCAAGGATGACTTCAGGGTCTGCTCCCATAACAATCCAGGAGGAACAGCCAGCAGCCAAGGCGACAAAGTTTGAAAGAGGCAGGCCAGGCAACAATGTGGAATCCACCTAGGCTGTTGTGCCTGAGGACTCGGGGGACATTGGAGTAGGACACAGTTTGTGACTTAGACTCCTGTGGCATCCATCAGCCGTGAGATCAGGAAAGAACTCCAGGACTCCAGATGTGAGAGGGATGATGGGAACCAGCAAAGAAGAGAGTAAGGACAGACAGACAGCTGTGGCTCCCACACAGATTTTAGCAGCACCCATTCTCACTGATGTTGTCCCCACAGACCACTGATCAAGACCATAGTGGAGTTCCAAATGCACACTGAGGTCCAAGCCCTCATCCGGGTAGAGAGGAGCAAGAGCGGCCCCGCCCACCTGAACCTCAGCGACTGCTCCAGCAATGAGAGCACCCTGCGCCTCAGCCTGCTTCGAAAGTGAGTGCTGGGCTCTGTCACGCTGGTAGGACAGACAGACCACAGCCTTGCCCACTGCACTCATGAACAACACTGGAAGAACAGACATGTGTCCTGACTCTAGATCTGGATTCCAGGGAATCCAGATGCCAAAGGCAGTTCTGGGTGGCAGAGATGGGAGCAACAATAGCACATGATACCAGGCTAGGAGGGTGGGTACGGAAGTGTGTGTAAGTGGGAGGGTAGAGGTGGGGCAAACAACTGCAGACAGAGCAGCGTCTTCATCTAGGGCTCCCAGACCACCCAGGCAGGCTTAGGTGAGCCCAAAGCAAGCTTATCTTCTCCCTTGACTGCCTGGGTGATGTTGGGCAAGTCACCTTCCCAAATCTCACTTTCCTAGTACAGAAAAATGCTGCTAATGACGCCTTCCAGGCAGCGAGCATGACCCACTCATAAGAGTGTGATGTTACATCCAGGGGACCTATCAGCTCCCTGCACCCTAATGTGTGCACAGATCTATGTAAAGCCATGTCCGCCCTCAGCTCAGCCTCTGCCATAGCCTTGGCTAACTCCTTGGGTGAACTTAAGCAAGTACCCTTCCTCCTAGGATTCCATGTCACCTCTATAAAGGGACAATCCTCTCTTACAAGCTTCCTAATCTCCTATTCTCCTCTGCCAAAGGCTCTCCTTCGTGGTCAACTCCTTGGCAAAGAATGTTATGGATCTCCTGGTTCCAGCCCTGCCCCAAATAGTGAAAAACCATGTGAGTAAAACCAGGCCTCTGGCCTATGAAGATAGCACCCCCTGTAGGACTAGGGTGGAACAGCAAGCTGGTACCATATGCATTCTGTCTCCTTGAGTGGGATGCTTCTGGGACTAAGTAATTCCTTCAACAAAGCAAAAAACCACTGAGTCAGTGAACTAAGCTACTGACCAAGTGAGATCACTGAGGTCAAGGTAACAGGAAAGCCAAAAATTCAGGAAGCCTAGATCATGTGCTGGTCAAGGTTTTAACACTTGTCTCTAAAAGGGTTGAGCGAGGGAGCCTTACTTAAAGCTTTTGCTGACTTCACAGTTATATATCCTACCTTCAGGCTGACTTTGTCTATAAAGTGATGTCATGGAGCAGAACTGGAAGCAGGTCCACAGTAGCATGCTCCTGTGTAGTACTGCCATCCAACAGACAGTAGAGAACACCTCTAGAGCATCAGATAGTAGACGGCACCTCTAGAGCATCAGACAGTAGACAGCACCTCTAGAGCATCAGACAGTAGACAGTACCTCTAGAGCATCAGACAGTAGACAGCAGCTCTAGAGCATCAGACAGTAGACAGTACCTCTAGAGCATCAGACAGTAGACAGCACCTGTAGAGCATCAGACAGTAGACAGTACCTCTAGAGCATCAGACAGTAGACAGCACCTGTAGAGCATCAGACAGTAGACAGCACCTCTAGAGCATCAGACAGTAGACAGTACCTCTAGAGCATCAGACAGTAGACAGCACCTCTAGAGCATCAGACAGTAGACAGTACCTCTAGAGCATCAGACAGTAGACAGTACCTCTAGAGCATCAGACAGTAGACAGCACCTCTAGAGCATCAGACAGTAGACAGTACCTCTAGAGCATCAGACAGTAGACAGTACCTCTAGAGCATCAGACAGTAGACAGCACCTGTAGAGCATCAGACAGTAGACAGCACCTCTAGAGCATCAGACAGTAGACAGCACCTCTAGAGCATCAGACAGTAGTGGATACAGAGCAAAATACCTAGGAAAGGATGGGTTTTCTGCTTTCATTAAATGCATATTAATATGTTTTATGTAAGTATATATACTTTGATTTTAAAAACCAAGCCATAATTCCCTGAACATCCTGCATTTTGTCCTGAAATGCTGTCTTATGCAGGCTGTGGCGTGCTCAGCTCTCCAGCTATGGTTTGTAAGCACTGCAGCCCACCAAATGCCCCTGTGCTTATTTCTTATGAGTCAGTAAGTTCAGGCTGTGTGTGGGGTGAGGGATGGGAGAGGATAGAACCCAGGACTTTACACCTACTAGGCAAGTGTTCTACAGCAGAAGATACCTATAAACTCAGTGACTCTCATTTTATATGCCCTTAATATGCCACAGGTAAACTGAAATGTTGTAAGTGGATTCATCCATATTGACCAGTGATTTCCATTGTAAATTCAAGATGCTTTAGCCAGGCAGTGGTGGCGTACACCTTTAGTCCCAGCACTTGGGAGGCAGAGGCAGGCAGATCTCTGATTTCAAGGCTAGCCTGGTCTACAGAGTGACATATGGTCCTTCCTTCCTCAAAATAAAAAGTAAGCCAAAAGAGATGGAGATGTAGCTCCGTGGTAAACCACGTGCCTACATGTGTGAGGCCTGGGATCAATCCTCAGTGAGGAAGGAAGGAAGGAAGGAAGGAAGGAAGGAAGGAAGGAAGGAAGGAAGGGAGGGAGGGAGGGAGGGAAGGAGAAAGGGAGGGAGGGAGGGAAGGAGAAAGGGAGGGAGGGAGGGAGGGAAGAAGGAAGGAAGGAAAAAAGAAGGAAGGGAGGGAGGGAGGGAAGCAAGGAAGAGAAGTTAGTTCCTTATTCTTCTTGGAAGAGGGACAGCCAGGGCTACACAGAGAAACACTGTATCAAATTATAAAAAAAAAAAAAAACCTAAAGGCTAAGGATGTACCTCAGTGATAAGGCTCTTTCTTGGAATACAAGATATAGAACCACAGAAAAAGAAAGAATAGAGGGGAAATCTCAAATGAGATTTTATTTTATTATATAGGCATACTTTATCCTTAATCTTATGTATATGGATGAGTATGAGAGAGGGAGTATATTCTACATGCATGGGTGCCCACCAAGGCCAGGAGTGTCTGACTCCTGGAGCTGGAATTGCAGGCAGGTTTGAGCTGCTTGGAGTAGGTGCTGTTAGTTGAGCTTGGGTCTTCTGGAAGACTAACACACACTCTTAGCTGCTGAGCCCTCTCTCTAGCCCCTGGATCTTATATTTTATAGGGTTAATTTAAGAAACAATATTGACTAGTCTGGAATAGGCTTGGAATCCCAGCTCCTTGTGAGGCTAAGACAGGAGGATCACAGTTCAAGGTTTGCCTGGGCTACAGAGAAAGTTCAAAGCCAGCCTATGCAATTTGGCAGGGTCCTTCCTTCCTCAAAATAAAAAGTAAGCCAAAAGAGATGGAGATGTAGCTCCGTGGTAAACCACGTGCCTACATGTGTGAGGCCTGGGATCAATCCTCAGTGAGGAAGGAAGGAAGGAAGGAAGGAAGGAAGGAAGGAAGGAAGGAAGGAAGGAAGGAAGGGAGGGAGGGAGGGAAGGAGAAAGGGAGGGAGGGAGGGAAGGAGAAAGGGAGGGAGGGAGGGAGGGAAGAAGGAAGGAAGGAAAAAAGAAGGAAGGGAGGGAGGGAGGGAAGCAAGGAAGAGAAGTTAGTTCCTTATTCTTCTTGGAAGAGGGACAGTCAGGAGACAGAGGGAAAAATAGTAGACATATGTGAATTTCAAGTCAAGCCAATGGTTTACTGTTATTAGAACTTTAGGCCCCTGAGCATTAGTAGAGGTACATATCCAAAGAGTAGTTTTAGAGGGAGATGGAAAGAAGCCACTTGTTAGATGATCTTTTCTTACTGTCCTGAGTGTGCTGTGCCGGAAACACAGGCAAAGACATGCATGTCTTTCTATAGTGTCAGAATGTGCTGAATAACAATAAATTCACAGGTTCATGGGTTTCAACGGCAGCAATTTGTCAGACCTTGGTCATCTGCCCAAAGGAATGCAGGTTTTTTTATTTTTTTAGAGAAGGGCATAGCCTGTTCTCAACACTTACATGAGAGTTATGGGAGTGGGAGAAAGGCTACCAGCCCAGATCGGCCATGAATCTCTGAGGCCCCTGCCTCCAGATCCCAAGCGTGGAGATCTCAAGGCATGTGCCAATAAGACCAGCAGACATAGTTTTAAGAATTTTTTTTTCTTTTTAAAGATGGAGTATTTTGAAGTAGGGCCCAGATGAAAATATTTTCAAAAATCTAGTCAGAATCATACTTGAATATAAAAAAAAAAAAAAAAAAAAAAAAAAACATTTCCCAGCAGAAGAAGAGGCACGGACTTAGAATTCTAAGCTAATTCTGACCTGTGGGTTTGCATGGTCACTTGAGGCAGGGTGCGGTGGTCACAGCTGTGGTCACAGAGTGTGAATGAGGTCATGCAGAGCATTCGGGGAAGGAGCCCTTTTCAGTGTGGACCTGACTCATCCAGCCTGTGCTCCGGGACTATCTGAAGGCTGTAAAACATGGATGTCCTATCCCATCCTAGATTCAAGAGCAACGGGTCTGGTGGGGTCCCTTGTGTCTCAGACTCAACTATGTGGCCAAGGTTGAAGGAAGTGAAGGTTGGGGTACTGGAGGGGGGATGCCCCCTCAAATTCCTTCTCCCCTCTGGGTCATGGGTTGGGAAAGCCAATGGAAGTAGGGAAGCGTTGTTCACAAGAAAAGTTAGTATTTCTCAAATGTGCTGCCATCACACAAGAATATTGAAGGGGATGGTCAGCTGGATGGTCCTTCCATTCGAGCAGCTAAACATCAGACAAAAGGTCTGCGGGTCCTAAAGTCAGCAAGGCAAATGTTTACGCCCGCCTCCCTGACCCTGTTTCAGCAGAAACACTAAATCCACACTGCTGACTCTTGGGGCTACAGATACTTTTTTGTGGGGCTGGGCTGGGGGCGAGATATTTAATAGCATCTTTGGCCTCTGTCCACTAGATGTCAGTATGGCTCATCTGCCACATTATAATAACTAAAAAATGTCTTGCCAGAGACCAAAATCACCCCATCTTGAGAGTTGCTGTCTATGTTAGACAGAGAACTCCCTGATGGCACAAGACTATCTGTTGGGGCTGGAAATTCACCAAAGATACAGAGACTGCTTGGCATTGGGTGGGACCATCCAGCTCTGTTCTAGAGTCTGACATGGGAGGAACTCTGGTTTTATAGAATGAATAAGTGAATCCTGGCTTCCTCTAAGGAAATTAAGGGCTCCTTTGAGCATTCATGAGTGTCCTGGGGAGGATAGCTGGCAGGACAGGCACAATGTGGACACAAGGCAAAGGGCAAATTGTTGGCAAAAGGAATTTAGAACAGCCGTGGACACTGAACAGCAAGGTGGGACGGAGATGGGCAAATCTGTGAGTCCTCGACTCCATGGATGAACATCTGACTAGCTGAGGCACTGCAGTGAGACTAGGAGGCGAGCAGGCCCATGAAGCAGTAGGCAAGGGGCTGATTCTTCACTAATAGCCCTGACTTTGTGCTGTTGCAGCTGTGCCCTGTGATCCAGGAGGCCTTTGATGACATGTACAAAAACTTCCTGACGCTGACAACAGGTAGGGGCTCTGCTGTCTGCACTGCCTTTCCCTTGACTGCAGGCTTAGCCTTCAGGCCCCACCTTTACCCAGGAGACACCACCCTCTCAAGTCTGATCAGCACCTTGGGCCAGCACAGGTGAACAGGCACCTGCTGAGCCCTGCCCAGACACCGCAGCTTCAACTCATGAGCACCTTTTATATGTGCAAAGTAGTGGTTCTCCACCTTCCTAACACTGCGACACTTTAATACAGCTCCTCATGTTGTGGTGACCTCCCCCAGCCATAATATTATTTTTGTTGCTACTTTCTAACTGTAATTTTGCTACTGTTATTAATCATAATGTAAAAATATGTGTTTATGATATCTTAGGCAACCACTGTAAAAGGGTGGATCAACCCCAAGGGGTCGTGACCCACAAGTTGAAAACCACTGCTCTACAAGAGGATCAAATACCCAGGTAGGGCTGGGTTAAAACCCAGCTCTACTGCTGATTGCCCCTTGACTTTGGAGGAGTCACTCTATCTCCTTGTCCCCAGTTTCCTAATCTATAAAATGAGACTTTCTACCTCCCAACCTTAAAGGATTATAGTCAACATTTAAAGGTTAGTGAAAAGTTCTGGACATATAGGAGATATTCTGCCTGACAGAGTTGCTTAAAAATAAATACACACTAGATGAACAGATGGATGGACAGATGGATGGACAGATGGACAGATGGATGGATGAATGGATGGATGGACGGATGGATGGACAGACGAATGGATGGGTGGTAGACTGCCTATTTTTTAATTCTGACAGGAGGGGAAAAGGGCAGAGGTGAGCTGTATGTCTAGAACAGACATCATTTCTCCTTCCCTGACAAAGAGGAGAAGACATGGACTTCTGTGCTCAACCTTGTCAACTGATCCGCTCAGCATCCTCATAATAGGAATTAAG
The DNA here is from genome assembly GCF_011762505.2 of Arvicanthis niloticus. Classification (NCBI taxonomy): domain Eukaryota; kingdom Metazoa; phylum Chordata; class Mammalia; order Rodentia; family Muridae; genus Arvicanthis; species Arvicanthis niloticus. The sequence goes on from NC_047659.1 coordinate 123,641,083, forward strand.
AAAGGAAAAGAAAACCCTACCATGTTATGATTTAAAATCTAAAGAAGCACATCAAAGGGTATCCATAGCAGCATGGGGAGAGCAGGACAAATCACTAATCCCCTAGTGCATGTGAGAACTAAATCCAGGGCTGGGCGCTGTATGTGCTTCATCTCATTTCCTTAATGTTCTCAATTGTCCAAGCGCACATGTGGGGAAACTGAGGCTTACGGCTTATGCCACCTCTGAGCTCACAGAGGAGACTCGTGGCAAGGAAAGGGAAGTCTGGGACCTGATTCTTCCTGCTCCAATTATAGGGGCATGTGTGTGTGTGTGTGTGTGTGAGAGAGAGAGAGAGAGAGAGAGAGAGAGAGAGAGAGAGAGAGAGAGAGACCAGATGCAAGGCTAGAAGGCACTGTTACGGGAATCCCCAAGTCTGTCTAGCTGCTCTGTTCTCAGTGACCGGCTGAAGCAGGGCAGGGCAGGGCTGGCCCACACACTCTCGCTCTCTACTCAACATTTGGGCAAATGAGTGGTCTTTGCCACCTGTCCACCATGTGGGGGAAACCAAGGCAAACACAGATGATGAGTGAACTAGTAAGTGCACACCAGCAGAGTTCAGTCCCAGCCCCCACCTGCCCTGAGGAGTGGGTTACAATGAGGTGGGGGAAGCAGAGGTTTTAAACACATGAAAGCCTAGCTCTGTGCTGGTGTTTGAAGTGATCCCTGCAATGATTGCCATGGTTACCACCAACAGCATCATTTCTCCTGACTCTGGCAGTGTCCCTAATGGCCAGAAAGAAGCAGCAGTAGAAATTCACCCCACCCAAACACACCCTCCAACCTCACAACCTTTCTTCTTGCCCTGAGCAGCACCCATTGCCCTCAGCCCCGGAGCTCTGGAGTTTGGCCTTCTGTCTCCTGCTATCCAGGACAGTGATATCCTGTTCAACCTGAAGGTGAGTATCCAGACCTCAGAGCATACTGGGGACATTAGGAAACAGCTCTTCTTCTGTAACCACCCAGGGACCAACATCTACACATCATCAGGCATGTGGCTGATGGCCTCATACACTAAGCATCCTGTGAAAGCCAGCAGGTAGAACTTCATGTCTCCTTACCTGACCTCAGACCTGGACCCTGTATGTTCATGGGTCCCAAGGTCTTTCTCTCAGGTAAGCTCCTGCCCAACCCCAAACTTCTGGTGACATTGCTACATGGCTTCAGGACAGAGGCATCCACAAGGATCATACAGCCCTAACACCCAGACCCACGACTCCCTGGCTGTGTAGCTCTGGGCAGGTTTCTCCTCTCTGTTTCCATGGCTGTAAAATACAAGTGGTTGTACTTAGGAGACAATGAGATGAGACCACACTGGCTTCCCAGACAAGGGATGCTCAGTAAGAATGCGCTTCTGTAAAATCCCGCACTGTACATCCTGTGGGTGATGTGATCCCAGACAGATTCTCGGGAGTCTTGGGAACCACAGCGTGGGATAGTTCCATCTGCTCTGTTGCAGTTTGAATCCTCCCTTCACTTATAGGGTTTAAGAGGTTAAAACCTAAATGAAAAGCAAGCATTCTGGTTGCAAGCTAAGCCTGGGTAGCATGCAGCCACAATCCTGGGTGCTCTAAAGACAGGAGGCAAGAGGATCATTTGAGCTCAGGCATTAGGGGCCAGCCCCAGAAAGCATAGGAATATACCATCTTTTTAAACGTGAGACAGAAGGACAGAGGGAAGGATGGGAAAAGAAATTGAGACAGGAAAGAAGGGAGGGCAAAGGTAATCTAAGGGACCCAGGAGGGGAGGCTGCCAGGTCCCAACAAGCCATTGCCTTTATCAATCTAAACTTCCTGACACAAATGCAAAGATGGGAAACAGGAAGAATGGTATCTGCCTTAGTCTATCTTGTGTTGCCAGAACACAGTACCAGAATGATTTACAAACATTAGAAGTGTACTAGGCTTATGGTCCTAGAGGCTGAAAATCCAAGAACATGGTGCATCTTCTGGCCTCCATGCTGCAGCAGCCTGTGGTGGAAGACAGAAGAGCTGGGGAGGGTGACAGCAAGGGCAACCAGGAATTGAGCTTGCTTTCACAATGGTCTACTCCCACCTCCAATAGCTAGGCCACTCCTGTGACAGTACTAACCATTGATCAAGGCCCAGAGACCTTCTGAAGAACCCACCTCTCAACACTGTTGTGCTGGGATGGGGTTTCTATCACAGGAACTTTGGGGAGACACCTTCCCCTCAGCACAGTTGTTTCCTTCCAGCTGGTTACAAGATACGATGAGGTACCAAAGTCCTCAAACTATGCCCTGCTCTATGTCTCCTCAGGCCAAGCTGCTGGACTCACAGGCAAGGGTGACCAACTGGTTCAACAGCTCTGCGGCTTCCCTGGTGGAGACCACCCCAGACGGGGCCCCTTTCAGCCTGACTGTGAGGCAAGATCTGGTGAATGCCATTGTGACCACCCTGGTCCCCAAGGAGGAGCTTGTAATCTTGCTCAGATTTGTGGTAAGCCCCACTGGGGGGGGGGGGGCGGGGATGACTCATCCCTATGCTATCTGCCCACTGAAAGGAGACCTGAGGTGGGAACTCCCAGTAACGATCAGCTCTGCCCTCCCTTCAGAGAGACTCTGATTCTGATGTTCAATGCTAGAGCCAAAGGCTTCCCTTAATACCCAATTTGGGCCTGGTTCTGCCTTCAGAAACCAGATGTATCTGTTTCCTCCTCCAAATATCCCGGGAGAGCTCCAGGGCACTCTGGATACTGAGGAATCCAAAGATAGTGACTGTACCCCAATAGCACAGATCTCTAACTGATCAGGGTCCTCATTTCTCCTGAGCCTGGGTGCCAACACATACTCTGATCCTATTACTAAAGCATGATTAATGTGATTGACTCACATACCTTCCCCTCTCTCCAGATTCCTGATGTGGCCCGCCAGTTACAGATGGACATCAAGGAGATCAATGCAGAGGTGGGTCTGTTTGCCACCGGGAGCTTGCTAGGTGTTCACTGACTCTGTTCATGGGTCTCTGCAGGGTAGAATGGATGTGGGCTCCTCTCTTCTCTCCCACTAAGGGAACCAGGCCCCCTGGAAGCCCAGAGACTTCTTCAGTCTCAAATGATAACCCACTGCAAGGGCAGTGCCCCAACCCAAGACAGAAGGGTGGGTCAGAGTAGGACAGCAACCACATGCAGTAGAGAGAAATGCAGGGAAAGCCAGACAATGGCCTGGAGCTGGGTGACGGGAGCAACTCTAAGCCCTGCTTCGGGCTAAGAAACCGGAGAACATCCCTGAAGGGAGGTGGTACTCCATACTGGGGTGATGGGAAGGCAGAGGCTGGAGCACTAAGAAACTCCACAGGGGACACAAAGGGCCTGTGCACTGTGGTGAGGTGTGGGTCTGATGTCTTTCCAGGCAGCCAGCAAGCTGGGGCCCACCCAGATGTTAAAGATCTTCACCCAAAGCACCCCCCATATTATGCTGAATGAGGACGGGGCCACGGCAGCCCAAAGTGTTGTGCTGGAAGTGTTCCCCACCAATGCAGATGTCCGGCCCTTCTTCTCTCTCGGCATTGTGAGTTTAAGTGTCTGTGGCTCAGGATAAAGACTGGAGGTTGCTCTGTTCATTGTTATGGATTGGGGTATCACCTAATAGTGTGGGGACAAGGGAGAATGATAAACCAAGAGTCAAGAACTTTGGAGGCCCACCAGCTAGTCACTAACACCAGCAGCCCCTAGGGATAGAGGGACCATAACTCCCATCAAGGTAACTACATTCCAGCTAGGGCCATTTTCCAGAGATCAGGCAACACTTAGCGGCTCAGAGACAACCCTACCTCCTGGAAGGAAGGGGTATGTCAGAGTAGGACAGCAACCACATGCGATCGAGAAAAATGCAGAAAAAGGCAGAGAAGACTGGAGGAGGATAGAGTCATGGGCAGGCTCTGTAATGAGGCCACCACCGGCCAGGCTTCCCCAAGGGGGCAAGCAGTACCTGCTGTGAGTAGGAGGAGTTGACTCTTTAGAGCAGGGTCTCTGTGCAGCTCAATACCACATGATTTCAGCGGTGCCTTTCACACACTACAGATTTATTAGTACCTCCCAGAGAGTTCATCTTGGCATTCTGGCCTCACAGTGAAAGACAGTGGGGGCCCACTTCCCAAACCAACCTTACTCCCTGATGACCAATGGGAGGCACTGCAGGAGATATTGGTTCTCTCGGCTCCACTATAACGGGTCTCAGCACTCAGCCCTCTGGGTCAAGCTGATACAAGTCTTGAGGCCTGGATGACAAACCTGACTTAGCCTCTGAGCTTTGCAATCAGACTAGCATTGCTCAGGGCTTATCAGAGCTTCTAACCTCCTCCGCCCTTCAGTCACTTCCCGTGTACACCAGGGGACTGATAGGACCCACGAAAGGGGTGGTAGGGCTTATCAAAGAAGACACTTGAAATGCCTGACACACGGGAGCAGCCAGTAGGTCTTGACTGTGTTGACAGTGTCATCCCCAAGCCTTAAGCAGCACCTGTGAAACAGGGGCTAGGGCATGGAATGTGAAGTCAGAGAGGTCAAACTTTCCCAAGGTCACAGAGCCAGTAGCCAAGATTACCTTGACCCCAATCTTTCCTGTAGAACCCTCCTTCTAGATGCATTCTCTTTTTTAAAAATGGGGGCTTGGTTGTCTTGTTGCAGGAGGCCAGTTATGAAGCTCAGTTTTTCACAGAAGAAAACCGGCTTATGCTCAACTTCAATAATGTCAGGTAAATGTGTGACGCGTGGCTGAGCTGCCCAGGCTATGGGTTTCTCTAATCCACCACCAGGGGGCAACAGAGAGGGCTGATGCCAGAAGGCTTTCTTGCAAGGCTTGACCTGCCTTAAGGGCTGAATGGAAATGAAATGGAAAATGAAGGGACTCTACAGGAGCCACAGAGCAAGCCACGACCACTGGGCTGGCTACCACTAGACTGGCCTGCACACGCCCCGGACTTTAAAACAGCCCATTCTAAAAATTTTCAAGACAAAAGCAGTAACAGCCTAGATACTGAACCCTTGGGGCTCAGTACTGAAGTGACCTCTGTGCCCCTGCCAGTCTTGCAAGGTCTACCACCTTCTGTTCCAGAATGAGTTCAGGGACTCCAACTGGAGACTCTGGCAATAAAGTTAGGCTCAGGGGAGCATTCTGATGAGCCCATACGGGGTGAGATAATAGCTAGGTGTCAGATGATAGATGATGGATGGATAGATGATAGATAGATAGATGATTGATAGGCAGATAGATGATAAAGAGACGAATGATGATAGATAGATAGAAAGATAGATAGATAGATGATCGATAGGCAGATAGATGATAAACAGATGAAAGACAGACAGACAGACAGACAGATAGATAGGCAGATAGATGATAAACAAATGAAAGACAGACAGATAGGCAGATAGATGATAAACGAAAGATGATAGATAGATAGATAGATAGATAGATAGATAGATAGATAGATAGATAAAGACAGATAGACAGACAGCAGAGATATAAAATTAAACAATCCTGTTACCCCGGCTGGCATTTCTATACAAGTACTTGAATGGAAATTAGGGACACTCCTCCTAGAAAGGACTTGAGCTAACTAGTCCACCAACCCATCCCCATTCCTGGGTGATTTTTCTGTCCTTTGGGCCACTATCCAGCCCTTTTAGAAGGTAAACACCATGAAGCAAGGACTTTCCCTGCTTCTCCATTGTCACATGACAGCCTGCCTGTGCCTTGCACATAGCAGGTCCTCAATAAACAAGTTATTGACAGAGACTCCAAGTGACCACGCTCACGGGCATCTTCTGTTACAGAATTGAGCGCATCAAGCTGATGATCTCAGATATCAAACTGTTCGATGTAAGTATTAACAGATTATCTCTAAGGGAACAGGGGCTAGAATGGGCCATTCTAAAATGAGGCACTGACCAGGATTTGCTTTGAAAGAGATATCACAGGAAACCCTGGAGTGGGCTCACTACCCTCCAAAGTCTAGCCTGCAGGCTCTTGTTTCTACTGAGCACCTTCTGTATGCAGATATAGCTGAGAACACCAACCATGTACAAATCTTCACCACTCCCTATTATAAAACAAAGCCCCTTTGCTGACCCTGGGTAGCCCCTCTCCTCTGGTCCTTAGTTTCCCAAGTCCCTAACCTGAACCAGAGAGATCAGCTGGGCTGGCTCTTGTCTTCACTTTGTTTTACTTTGGTTTTGTTGTTGTGCTGCTGTTATAGGTGGTGGGGCTGGTTTGTTTGTTGGGACAGGGTCTCACTGTGCAGCTCTGGCCAGCCTGTAACTCACTATGTACATCAAGCTTGCCTCGAACTCGGGACAATCCTTCTGCCTCTGCCTTCTAGCTGCTGGGACTATAGGTGTTTATTACCACATCTGACCCTCCATTGGTTTCTACGGGGTTTTGTTTAGAAAAACAATAGCTTACTGCAAGATTTGTGAAAATCTGGACATCTGGCTTCTCTTCAAAAGCAGAATTCTCTCAGGCACTTCCAACTGAAACAAAGTCCCTGAGTGTAGAGTTTTCAGTGAGACACACCCCAGGACAGTGAGGCTCTCTCCACAGTCTATCTGGTCCAACCCTGGCAGCTTCAGCCTGCAGGAGACCTGGTATTTCAACATGTCTGCTCGGATGCTCTTGTCATGGGAGGACAAGTCAGAGAACCTGAAATGGCCCTGAGAACCTGACAGTCAGCCTTTAATACCTTCCCTCTCCCTCACAGCCTGAAGTCCTGAAGGACACCCTGACCAAGATCCTTGAATATACACTGCTACCCAATGAGAATGGTGAGTCCATTGTCCCTCAAGGCCCTCTCCTAGGCTGCTGAACCTCCTGTCTTTACCCAGGACCCCTTTTTTCATGACCCATCCATCTTCTAAGCCTAGTTTAAATTCTTCCTGCTCCAGGGAGCCTTCCTAGTCACCAACTAGAGAAGACCTTTCCTGCTTAATGTCCCCTCAACAGCCTGGTCCTTTACTATCCGGTTCTAAAGCAGGCAGGAATGAGCTGGCAGATGCTAGGTTCATAGGGCCAGCTGGAACCAGATGCAAAAAGACAGCTGGACCTCACTCAAGGGGCCTTAGGCAGACTGAGCTCAAGTCTCCAGCCCCTCTTGCTGGCTTTGAACAAGCTCCCTGGTCCTCCTGAGCCTTTGGCTCTCCACCTGTGAAAAGGGTAAATGAGAGTACTTTCCTCAGAGGGGGGAAGGAGATGACGTATGTCAGGGGTAGAAAGAGCTGGTACCTGTGCCATCACATCACTGGTGTGTGAGGGATGGGGAGAGCTAGTACCCTGTGCCATCATCACTGGTGTGTGAGGGATGGGGAGAGCTGGTACCCTGTGACATCATCACTGGTGTGTGAGGGATGGGGAGAGCTGATACCCTGTGCCATCATCACTGGTGTGTGAGGGATGGGGAGAGCTGGTACCCTGTGCCATCATCACTGGTGTGTGAGGGATGGGGAGAGCTGGTACCCTGTGACATCATCACCTTTTTAATTTTGCTTTACTAGAGTAGTAAGTCTCAGGAGGAGAAACCTCTGCAGTGGGTGATGGGAGCCATGAACAAGAGTGTTAAAGGATGTGAGGTGCATTGAGGGACAAACAGAAGCTGATGCCAGAGGGACAGAGAGCTGGGTGAATACCAGAGTAGAAGACAGGCAAGCAGGAGGAAGGAAACAGACCAGGTGTATGTGCCAGATCCCAGGCTCGTCTCCAGGAACTGAAGGCATGTCCACAATGGCCCACCACTCTCTGACATTTGTTATTTCAGGCAAACTGAGAACGGGAGTCCCCATGTCAATGTCCAAGAACTTGGGATATGAGAAAGCTGTGTGGTCTGTGAGCAAGGTGAGAGGCATGTGGGAATAAAAAGCTGTCCGGGCTGGGAGTGGCCTACAGTCCACCACTCCGGCCCCATGGTCACTTGTCAGGGTGTGGGCACCTGTAAGTGAAGTCACTGCTCTTCCTGCCCCACTTACCACTGTTCATGTCTTCACTCACTTATGCAGGACTATTTCTCCATGCTGTAACATGGGCCGCGCATGGCTCCTAGTGCTTCTGGCCATAGATACAGATAATACTGTCCCCTGGAAGAGCCTACATTCTAACATGAGAGACACCTATACAAATGGATAAACAGTACCGTGTAAATAAGGGCTGGGAAGAAAAAGAAGGCAGGCTCAGAAGGGAAAGCGGTGGTGGAAAGGGACTGCAGGTTTTGATAGGACAGACAGGGAGGGCCCCTCTAAATGATGTTTGCTGGCACCTGAAAGACAAGATGGTGAGCCTTGTGGATAGAGGAAGACATGTCATATCAAAAGGACCAGAAAGCTGAAGCTTGAGGCTCTGAAGCTGAGGTGGGTACTGTTCCAGGAAAGATGGTCAGGAGGTATGAGGTAGTACCCAAGGACTGCAGATCTCAAGCTACACACACACCGACACTCACACACACACCTGTGGGGCTGTGACCTCAACTTGAGCAGACCAGAGTTACTTACTTCTCCATGCAAATGTCCCCAGTGTGACAGGCCTGACACACACTAAAGGCTTAATAAATGGTTGGTGAGCAGGTAACAACCCTGGCCTCTGCTAGGAACTGGGCTGTAGCTGTGTTGGGTACCTCACACCAGTGTCAGCCTTAACAGCGATGTCCACACCAGCTCTGCTGTCAGCCTCACACCTAGCTCTAGACATGGAGCCTGCTGTGATCTCCTTTTACAGATAGGGAAACTGAGACCTGACAGCAGCAAGATATTTTTCCAAAGCCACACACCCTACTGGTAGCATAGTCAGATTTTGCATTTGACACCTGCCCCAAGAACCTCTTACTTTAGCCCCAACTTCTGCATGAGCCAGTCAGTAAAGTGTCCATCTTGGTCAGCTGTCTAGTGGGCATTTACTAAGCACCTACTGTGTGCAGACATTGTCCACAACAATGAACAAAGCAGAAAAAAACCTCTGGCTCCTCAGAACTTCAATCCAATTTAGAGGATGCTAAAAGCAGACTCACAGCGTAAGAAAGTCCATAGGTGACTTGCCCATCATCCTTCTTTGACAAAGTGCTCAGCCCTGCTCTACAGAGGCATTTTGGCCAAACTTGTGACTCCTATAAGTCCCAGTTTGCCCCCAAGCTGCCCATTAGTACCACCAAGCTCCTGAGCCATTTAATCATGGAGAAATCCCCAGATCTAAGCCCATGTCTCCTGTCTCCCAATGTCCTGCTTTGCTCTGTCGGTTCCTCTGCAGCCCACAATGCATTGGTTGTGTTCTACAGCTGGGAGACACCACACATTTAAATTCATGGAAAGAGTAAAGAATAAATAAATAAGTAGACATGAGTTAAAGCCAGTGTGTGAGGGGAGCCAGTGGAACACAGTGACAAGGGTCATGTGATCACTGCTCACTTCTTTGCTGGGAGCCATAAAGAGATCAAAATATGATCTTTTTTTAAAAATTGTTTACTTACTTACATTCCAAATGTTGCCCCCACTTCCTGGTCCTCCCTCCAAGAGTTCTTTACCCCCCTACCCTCTCCCCTTTGCCTCTGAGAGGGTGCTTCCCCCCAACCCCACCCACTCTTACCTCACTTCCCCCATATCCCTTCCCTGGGGCATCAAGTCTCTACAGGATTAGGCTCATCCGCTCCCACTGAGGCCAGACAAGGCAGTCCTCTGTGCTGTGACATATGTGCCAGGGCATAGATCAGAGCAGTTTTTATCATTACACTTAGTTTGGTTTTCATTTCTTTTTAAAGTGACAGTTGTTTAAACTCAGGTGCCCAGGTCTCTCTGGAGACAGCCAGGAATCAACTTTTATATTTCTCTGCACTCTACTGTGGGTATGGAGACAACTGCCCTACATAATTTAGCCACTTCACACAAATATTTTGCCTGGGTCACAGATTGCTGGAAGATACTACTGTTCACATACAAACCCTTCATTATAACCCTGTTATTTGCTCTGCACCCCACACCAGGGAGGACAAAAGCAGAGCAACCCCCCCCCAAAAAAAAACCAGGAAGTGAAAACCAAAGCAAAGAAGGAAACTAACCAGTTTGACTCCCCTTCTATCCCAGGGTACCCTCAAGCTCACTCCAGCTTCCTCCTAAAACCCTGGCTCTGCCCTCTCCTGATGAAGACCTGGACAGTAGCAGCCAGCCCCGGCCAGTCCCAGCTAGGACTGTGGAAGCCTGCCATGTGCACTATCCCCTGCATTTAATAAACACTTGCTAGTGGCTCCCGTTGTCATGGTGGTTTTGTCCAGCGTGGGAGTCACTCCACCTCTGGCAGGCCTGGGATATAGACAGAGACATGAGGGTGGGGTCCAGACACCTCTGAGCCAACCTGAAGCAGTCTTTGTCACATGGAAACAGCGCAACCACAGAAGAATAGTAGCTGTGGCTGGGATCACCTCCCTTTTGGGAGGGGAGACACACACTTTGCTGATCTTGTTGGTATGGTGGGCCATATGCTCTCTGAGCCCTATGGTTCTGGAGACAGGCAAACAGGATGCGGCTTCTCCTAGGTGGGCTTCTGTGCCCTTCTCTGTCAAGTGGGAGAATGATGGTTCTCACCTTGCAGAGCTGAAGGGGAGATGAAATGAGGCACTCAGCCAGTGGCTCCATGGCACCTCAGGGAACACCTTATCACCAAGACCTTTCCTACTCAGACACGCATGGCAGCCACTGTCTCCGTGGTTTCCCTGAAGCCCCGACTTTCTGAGATAAGACAACAGGCATCTGTTTGTTAAGCCTGGGTTGTTCTCCACACCCAGCCACAGCCTTCAGTCACACAAAAGCCCTTACAGGAAGACGGGACAGTGTCTAGGAAGGGACAGTGCTAAAGCACATTTCTGCCATACCTCTGGTCTGTAGTGCCACCTGGTCACCATAAGGCAATTTGTTCCACCCCATGTAATCACCAGATTTGAATGTCGAAGATGAAGACTCTCTCCTAACATAGCTGTGGCAAAAGCCCCTCAAGTCCACCATCCCCTGGGACCTCCTAAGGTGGCAGATGAAGATGCCCAGAATCCTTACTCCCTGGGCAAGGGACAGTTCTGAGGTCCAATCTCACCTCTGGTTCCCAAGCCTCCCACAGGAAGAAACGTGGGCACCCACAGCAGCTGATCACAGCCTACTCCACACTGTTGTGAGGGTCATCTCCTAGATACACTCCACTCAAATCTGGGTATCAGTCTACTTTGGGTACCAAGACCATTTGTCCATGCCGGTCACACTAGAGGGATCTTAGTGCTGACCAACCACCTGCCTTCCCACAGCCTATGCAACTCTCCCTCACCCAGCAGCATGCTTCTTCTTCCAGGCTCCTTCCTTGTCCACCCTCTTCTGTGCTCTGCTTTCCAAGGGAAAGAAGAGAAACTGCCTCTGTGCTGACCTGCATCTGACAGGACCCTGAAACTGCCAGCCCTGATCCAGAGACAGGAGACCCTAGAGGCAGAGGTTCTCAAGTCCCATGGTCAGGGCTCTGAGGCTCTGCATTCTTCCTCAACAGAAAGAGTGAAACTCTTCTTAAAACTGAGTCTCAGAAACAGAAAAGAGAAAATTCCAAGTTATATCTTATAAGTGTCCTTAAGTGACACTCATCTATGACCCTCGCTCCTCAGAAGGCTGAGTGAGACAGGAGGATTACTAGCTAGAGACCAGCCTAGGCTACATCACCAGACCATGTTTCAAAACAACCCAAGTCTTGTGTATTAGGACTATCTTGTACCTCACTGGTACAAATTGGCATAATTATGCTCTAATTGTATTTTGAGAGAAAAGTTTTATTTTAACAGGAAGGGTGATATGTAGGAGGAGCTAAGGTGGGAGGAGTACTGAGAGGAAGAGAAGGAGTAAAGAGAGGAGGAGAAGAAGGAGAAGAGAAGCTAGGTGATGAGAGAGAGAAAGAGGGGGGAGACAGGGAGGCAGATGTTCACTTGTCTCCACCAGTCAAAGATAGTTGATATATCTAGGTTGGGTAGTGGGTTACACCTCTGATTGAGCATTACCAAACTTATAAAGCCTTTGATTAACATTTTTTAAAAAAATGTATAAGTGCAAAAAGGAAAAGGGGGCATGGGATAGGGGTTTTTCTTGGGGGGGGGGGGAATGGGGAAAGGGGATGGCATCTGAAGTGTAAATAAAATATCCAATAAAAAATGAAAAAAAAGTACTTTGACACAAATGGAAAAAAAAAAAGTCTTGAGCCTGGAGAGACAGATCAGTGGTGAGGAGCACCAGCTGCTCTTTCAGAGGAGCCGGGTTCAGTTCCCAGAACCCACTTCATGGCTCACAACCATCTGTATCTCCGGTGCCAGGGGATCCAGTGCCTTCTTCTGGCCTCTGTGTGCACCAGACATATGTATGGTAATACTGAGATAAATACAGGCAAAACACCCACACATTGAATTTTAAAAAAAATATATATATATATATATATATATATATATATATATATATATATATATATATATATCACTCTTTGAGATGGAGGTGGATCAGAGATTAAGAGCATGTACTCTCTTACAGAGGGCCTGGAACCTACACCAAGAAGCTCACAACCACCTGTAACTACAGTTCCAGGGAATCTGGTGCCCTCTGGCTGCCAAAGCACATGCCCACGTGTGGTTCACATAATTGCATGTAGGCACACACACATACATATACATTTTTTTAAAAAATAATCTTAAAATATAGAACTTCTATGTTCTCTAACATATTCCACCAAATCCTGTGAACATTCACTGCCAGTTTGTCCTGTTGGCTGGAGGAAGCACTTCAGAACAAGCCAAGGTCAGCCTTGAGCTTCCTGCGTATCTGCTGTCTCCTGAAACTCATCTTCCACCAGCTCCCAAGCCTGAGCCTCCAGGTGAAAACTGGAACCCCTGAGGAAAGGATTGGGGAAGGAAGGGGAGAGATGACGTGATGATATTATAATCTCAAAAAAGAAAGTCTAAAACAAAAAAAAAGAAAAAGAAAAAGAAAAGGAAATTGGGGCTAACACCTGCCCTGCTTGCACCCTGAGTTGTAAAGGAGAAAATTCTGTTGAAAATCCCCAGACAACAGGGATAGTTGGTGGTAGTCACCACCCGATAATGAAGGAGCTGCATAGTCAGGTGCATGCAGGAGCCTAGCACGGGGTGCTAGGTTCGCACAGGGCAGGGCCTCTATACGGGTAGGTGGCAGAGCTCAGTCATGGAACTGCTGTGGTACAGCCAGCAAAGCTTTGGGCCCTAGCATCAAACCCCAGCTTTCTCTGGATGCTACCTGACCCTGATGGAGGCGCTCACTCCTCTGTCTCTCGGCTCCTTCTGTATAGAATGCACATGATCGGAACAGCTTGTTAACCCTTCCTGTGCACCCGCCCTGTGCTCACTACTCCACAGTTGCTGCCACGCTGACCTTCACCAGCTTCCCAAAACTGTCAGTAGGTTTCTCGTCTGCTGAGTGGGGCTTAGAAGGAAATGAACACAGTTTGTTCTCCGTGACTCAGCTCCCACGCAGTGGAAGCAATCATTTAGGACCTGTCTGCAACTCTGGTGACCACATCTGGGTAGAAATGAGGTAAGAGCCTAGGTGACATACATAAGAAGGACATGGGAATAGCAGGAACAAGGTGGACACTGCCAGCTTCATCTTTGCCCCTCACCAGCTCACACATGCACATGAGCGTGCAGACACTCACACACACAGGCACACACACACACATCCTTACCGCCTTGGGATCTATGCCAGTCACATCTTGCATTAGCGGCCTCTGTACTCCTCACAAGAGCTAAAGATATGCCAAAGGGAAAGGGCCCAAGCCCAGCCCACTTCCTCCTTGGGGTCCATCGGCCACATTCTGAGTTTGCTTCCCCCATCCCACCCCAACCCCCAACTCAGTAACAGGATCTATCAGTCTTTGGCCAAAAGCCCCTGCAAAGTGACAAGAGAAGTGATTCTTTCACTGAAGAATTGGCAAGGGGCCTTGGCTTCCCACCATGTGCCCACCCCTTGCTTCAGAGTTTGGTGTATAAGAGTAGTCCTTTAAGAAAGCTGATGACACAGGCCTGAGAGATCTGGAAGGACTCATTCAGGGAGTGGTAAGGACACGGGAGACAGCACCCACATACACAGATGTCTGCTGTGCCTCTGCCATCACAGGGAGAAATAGAGCAGAGGTTCTTAGCACCCAGTCATGCTGGGCTCAGATCAAACCCTGCCACTTGCATGTTACCATAAGGGAGTCAGGCCCAGAGCAGGACAGTTAGAACATAAAAAAAAAAAAAAAAAAAAAAAAAATGGGGGCAGGGTACAGAGTGGGGCCACGGGGCTGTGGGTCCCTAGAGAGGACATAAGCTCCCACTTCCTCAGCCACAGGTTCTGAAGTGGGGATGTCGCTGCTGTGGGCACTGCTGTTATGCTGGGGGATGCTGCCCCAAGCCCGAGGGACAACCCACAGTCCTCTCTATCTGCGGATCAGCAAGAGCCAGATGGAAACAGGTGAATCTCAAGGAATAAGCTTGGAGAAGCATGACCTCTAAGAAGGCAGAGCAGTGGACCACAGCTCTGGGCTTCTTCTCTGGGGCCCATTTACCAGCCATCCACAGCGGCCCTTGCCCCTCCTCTGCCCTAACACTTGTTGTGCCTCCCACCTGCCTGAGCAGTCCTCACCCTGTCATTCAACCCCCGCCCCCGTGTCTTCCTTACCACCTCCCCTGCCCACTGACTGCATAGAGGTCATGGCTGCCTTCTTGGCTGGTGGGGGGACATCCCCTTTTCTCTCCTTCTTAATGTAGTCTGCTCTGACTGGGCCTGGAAGACAAAATCCTTACCACCTCTCCTCCAGAAACATCTGATCTCCCTGTAGCAGCCAGGTCTCTCCTGGCTCCCACAGCCCTCTGGTGAAACCTCTTCAATGGCTTTGTCCAGACACAGCGCCTGCTAATCTGTCTGCCTGCCCGCTCTTCTCCCTGCCACTTGTCTGCAGGGTGCTTGAGGATCTGTGACCTAGCAGCATTTGCATATACTGCTGCTCTCCCTAGACCCTTCCATAACGAGTTCCTTCACCTCCTTGGGGTGTCTGCCCATATCCTAAGCCTCTCCTTACAGCAACCCTCGAGGACCTTCATGTCCGAAGCCGACCCTCTTCACCCCAGTCGCACTTAGACTCCGCCCTGTTTCATTTTCCTATAACACTTCCAAAACATACTTTATTTGCTAGTCTGAGTTCTAGTTTGTCTTTCTTCCTGACTACCATGTCAACTCCAGAGCAGTGGGAGACTTCCTTAAGCCAAGCAGACTGATTTGCTGGCTGAGCTAGGTGGCAAGGTAAGGCTGAGCCAGGGACAATAACTTGAGCCCAGGAGTTTGAAACCAACCTGGGCAATACATTGAGATCTGAGATCTGGTCACCTCATAAGAATTTGCTGTGGAATGGCTGTCTTATCTTCTAGCTGGGGTCAGGTGCCAATGGGTGTTTGCTGACTAGCGAATGAACCCTGAGGAGCTGTTTTGTCCCCAGAAATCTCAGATCTGTTATCAAAGCACCAGGTCCTGAAGGGTGTGATCAGGATGACTGTGACTGGATCCCCAAGTGAGGGTGTGTCTGTCGTGGACCGCCTGCCCTTCTTCAGAAAGGAGCTTGTCAGGAAGAAGAGTGGGCTGGACCTGTCACTCGTGGGAGACCTGCTCTCTGGGAAGACTGTGCCTGAGCTGAAGAAACTGCTGAAGACAGCCGGGTGAGTGGCCAGTGCAGTAGCCTGGGCCTCTTTCCTCCCTCAGGAGGCCTTTCCCTGTCAAGCGGAGCAGAGGTGGGCAGGCAACCTGGGGTCCAAGCATCTCCCCAGCCTCGAATGCACGAAGGTGTCCTCCCACTGTGTGGACACCTTTCCAGACTTCTCCAGCGAAGGAAGCAGGGTCTTCCCCTCTGTGGTTCCTCACTACTATGCTTTACAAATTTAAGTGTTTCCAAAATAGCTTCAGTTAACTGCCTGCCTTTGAATGACATGAATATATCTCAAGATCCAAGTTTCCCAATTGTGTGGGTTTGTCAACACAGCCACACTAAAGTGTCCAGAGCCAGTGGTCTCCCTGTAGAACAGAGGCCATGGCAGGGATCTGCAGCTACTTCCTGGAAGCAGGGCTCAGACCTTGCCCCTAGCATCCACTAATAATCTCTGATGCTGGCACCAGATGGCTGATAT
Organism: Arvicanthis niloticus; assembly: GCF_011762505.2. NCBI lineage: Eukaryota > Metazoa > Chordata > Mammalia > Rodentia > Muridae > Arvicanthis > Arvicanthis niloticus. The sequence continues at coordinate 123,657,309 of NC_047659.1, forward strand.
TGACACCTCATGGGGCATCCTTGGATCCGAAGTCCCTTTCTCTAAGGACACAGCCATGTTGGCTTATAGTCTAGCCTGCTCCAATATGACTTCTAATCATGGTCCTTATTAATCATGCTGGCAGCCAGTTCTTTCTAAATAAGGTCATGTTCTACAGTACTAGGGACCAGGGCTTCACCTTGAACTTGGACGCAGGAACACTGCAACCCATGAAAATATGGCCACACCTGTCTTGACCTCCCACACAGCAAATGTTAGTGTCAGGTCTGTAGTCCGTTAGCTGGACCCTGGATGTCCTGCCATGGTGTCTGCTCTGAGTTGAAGCTTCCTAGTAGAGCAAGAGCCCACCTAGATGAACAGTACTGATTTTGGTTGGAGGCAGGTCTCCCTCAAGGTGACCTGCACAGCCACAGGCTCAGCTATGAATGCATGTGCCCCTCCCCAACATGAGCAAGGAAAGGTCCTAAGACTCCAGGCTCCAAAGTGAATTTTTCTAATGGGAGTAAAATGGAGAGGTGTAGGAAGAGCTAAGGTGGGAGGAGTAAGGAAGAAGAGAAGGAAGAGGAGGAGCTAGGAGAGGGAGAGAGATGAGAGAGGGGAACATGGAGGCAGATGTTCACGTGTCTCCCGCACTCAAAGGTAGTTGGTATATCTAGGTTGGGTATTGGGTTACACCTTGATTGAGTGGGCATCTTGTTATTGATCATTACCAAATATATAAGCCTTTGGATAATCTAAGCATTTAGAGTCTCATTTGTACGGAGCCCGAGTGGTTGGCAGGATGGTCTGGGCAATACCCAGCCTTGCAGAGACAGCATAAAAGATCAGCAGAGCCATCTCCCATGCTGGCGTCTCATGGGTGGCAGGGCTGGTGTTTCTGGCTGGCCATTTCTAGCTGCGGCTTGCATGTGGCCTCTGGCCATGGAACATGGTGGCTGAGCTAGGCAGAGTCACCACAGCTTAGATAGTCAACTTTACCAATGGCCGTTTTAAAATAATTACTGCAACAGAGAGGTCAGGGAACTATAGTGTAGGGACAGTGCCCAGGGAGGCCTGGGTGCAGCACAGGCTGGTACTATGCCAAGTGTTGGTACTGTCCACAATACCTCCACCCCACCTGGGTAATCATGCCATGGCTATAAGCCTACCCTATCCCAGAACATGGCTTGGGAGGGACAAAGGAAAACATCACATGAGCAAACCGGCAGTGGCGCAGCCCGTGAGGCGTCTGCCTGCCTGCAGAGGGCGCAGGCCCCTCTGCGCGCTCTCTCTCTACCCCGGGGGTTCGAATCCCACTTGCTCCCGCCCGTCTTCTCCCGTGTCTCATAGGAAAACATCACATGAACTGAACCTATAAATATCCTCCAGGCTGAGCAAGAGAATCAGAAGTTCAGTCCTCAGCTACATAGGAAGTTTGAGACTACCCCAGATATACGAGACCCTGTTTTGAAACAAACAAGAAAAGAAACCCCCTCTAGAGGGCTCCATGCTGGTAGCCAGGTTCCTCCCTGTGATAGAACATGTTGCTGCCAGCCTTGGTGGCTCCAGAGGAATCAGTAGTAGCTGACACTGGTGTCCACAGTGCAAACTTGACCCCTTCAAGCCCAGGGAGGAGAGGCACCTGAGGCCTCAGAAGGGAAAGAAGAATACTTAAGGGTGCTCAGCAGAGCCTATGAGTCCTTCATGGAAACTAGAGGGGCTTTCAGGACTCTTGCTTCTCCATGTTCCTGCCTACTGGCTTTTCTTTTGAAAAGCTCATAGACTCTTATCCCTGAGACCTGGGAATCAACCCCAGGTCCCATGTACATTGCCAAAACTTCTCCCACTGAACTACAGCCTTGGCCCCAGAGTCAGGTACTTGGATTCAGGTGGTTTTAGGTGTACTGTCTTAAGCTCCAGTCCTTGGCTTGTTAGAGGCTGACCCAGAGAAGGGTAAGGACTGCCCAGATCCTCAAGGCTTAGAGACTGGAATCAGAGTTCTGTGGTCTCTGACAGCCCACTATGTAAGGACATGCTGCCCCAAAGCTCTCTCCATTCTCCTGGCATCAGCTTCCATTCCAAGTACTCCCGATACACACAGAGCCACCCCTGTGCCTCCCATAGGTTGGTCATAGAAGATGCGAAGGGACCAGAAGTCACCCTGCAAATTCTAAGTGACAGCCTGCTGCAGATCACACTGCGCTGCAAACTGTACCTCTCATTCCTAGAGTAAGTACCCATGGCACTTCCTCCCCATGCTGCCAGGAGGCAAGACTAACAAAAGCCATGTGTCACCATAAGGATCACAAGTACATTCTTCTTGGACATGTTTCAAATGCTGACTTACAGGGAAACTGAGGTACGGAATGGGGACAAGGCCTGCCATGGGTCATTCAGTGAGTCTGCAGTAAGGGCTCTCTCCCATGCTATTTGTGCATGTGGGCACCCTGGTACTGATGGGACAGTCTGAGAAGGGACTGGGACTCCTGGACCAGGCAGCTGAAGCAAGAGCAGCCATTCCCTGGCATGAGTCTAGAACCAGGAACAATTCTAGTTCCTACTGCAGTAGGTCAGGAGTCCATCTTCACAGCTCTGAACTGAGTGGCACATACATGTGGCTACCTGCAGAGGCAGTGATAGAGACACTTGTTGGCTAGTGAAGCAGGGAGGGTCACGATGCCCTTTGGGAATATACCAGTTCCTGCATTTCTTGGGAATGTGGTTTTGGTGTAAATTTACTACTAAATGCAGGATGCTATGACCATTCCACCTGGGATGCATTTGATCTATCTGGTGTCAGAAGCTAAGCAGACCCCTTAGTGAGTGCTTGGATGAGAGGTATTAAGCCTAAGGAAGCACTGAGACTAGGTCGAGTGGCCCTGAGAAATGTGTCTTTCAGCCTTGGTTGGGATAGTGTGGCAATAGTAAGACTCATGACCCAGTTGGGAGAGCATGTGTCCCATCTCAAGGTCACACTCAGTGCAGGTGTCTGCTGCCCTTGTGAGGACCTTGGCCCAGTGCTTCTCCATCCGTCAACAGATTCTGTATTTTAAAGAGCTCTCCTAGTTTCTAATGCAAGCTGCAGCCAGCTCGTGACTTCTGGTCTCAACCTTAGACTCTGGCTTGGAGCCTGCCCAGACTTACTGTCCCTACAGGATCCTGTGGCTGGAAGCCATCAAGAACATACGCATTGGAGTACGGCTAGAACAGATAGGGAACAAGACCCAGGTGGCTTTCGAGGAGTGCCACACACCACCCGGAAGCCTGAACATTGAGATTCTGAAGCGGTGAGCACCTCGGAGTTCTTTCTGAGGCTCTCTTGAGCACAGCAGGTGCTGGCTCCTCCTGCACTGGGCCCAGCCCTTTCTGCAGTGGTCCTTCTCTGGGCTGGAGCTGCCTCTCCTTCAAAGCCATAGACTCTACATGTCACCTATCAGCCTCTCCTGCATCCACATTCAACCTCTGCTTAGCTACTTCCTAACAGTGAGTCTTGGTCAGCTACTGACTTCTGGGAGCCTCGATTTCATGGCTCATAGAACTCAGTCCACATGGAACAGTCCTGGGGAGGACATGTACTAACCGACTTACATAGCACAGAACCTGACACCCAAGGGGGTCAATTATTCATGGATCCTTTGCCAGTGGGGCCACTTCCTGCTTGAAAATCTCAAATACTTTTATAAAAGATCAAATACAAATCAGGACATCATGCAGAAAATCTGAGATAAAACACATAAATGGGGTGGCCAAGAAGAAGGAGAGGAGCGGGGAATGCTGGGTAAGGAGAAGGTAGCTACTGTGACCTTCCTGCTGTCCTGCCTAGAGGGGTTTTCCTCAGCGGTGCTTGGCTTCCCCCTTCCCCACCCATGCCTTTAGTACGCCCTGTGTATACCTACCTGTCATCCCTGCCCTAGATCAGACACCCTGTTGCCAAACCAACTGCTGAAACTGGTGGCCGACACCCTGGATGAATCTCTGCCTTTCCTCCTCCAGAAGATAGTGAGTCACCAGGGGAGAGGGGTGTGATCCTTGAGAGAGACCCTCAACCATGGCCCTATTCCAGCAGGGAACCCCCTCTTCTCTCCCTCTAGGTGTGCCCTGTGACCACCAACCTGATCAACTTCCTGCTGGAAGACATGCTACACATCATTCTTCGTATGTAGCTGCTGGTCAGATGTCCCTTGCCATGTGCCAGGCACTGTCTATAGGGATATACCCAGAGGCAGGACAGCCCTGCCTACAGGAAGAATCCTTTCTAATTGAGAAAAGGATGGGACAATATAGTTTGCAACTGTCATATGTCACTTCCCCTCCGAGCTTCAGCTTCCCTAGCTGTTAAGCAGGATCAATGGAAGGCACACAGGCCAGGCCTGTTAGAACAAAACCATCATGCAGTAAGTGTTCCTTGTTTCAGGAGGCTCATGCTCAGCTGTCAAAACCCTTAAGGCTGAGCGGGAGGGAAGGGATTTCTCCCACAGCATCCTTCCCACCTCTACCTCTGGCTGAGATGGGTTTCATTTCTGCACCACAGCTCCTGTCATCTCAGGTCCCAACGATTTCCAGTACTATTTGACCACCACAGAGTTCACAGAGGGAGCCATACTGATGAGAGTAGAGGTGAGAGACCCTCGGCCTCCATGAGCCCTTGGGAACCTGCTGAGGGGAGGAGGGGCAAAAAGAAAGGGAGACAGGGCTTCCCAGGATGAGAAGGAGCAAAGCGGAAAGAAGACAGGCAACAGAGGAACGAGAAAGGGGAGTGGTCAGTGAGAGAGGAAAGAGACCGGGGGAGCCCAGCAAGCAAGTCAGGCCAGCAGGAGAGCAGCTCAGTCCACTCCCAGATGGGGAAACTGTGGACAGAGACTGGCTGAGGACTGCCCAGCTCCTGTCCACTGCTCCATCACATCTGTCTGTAATGCAATGTAGGAAGGACAAGAAGGTCCAGGAGGGCAGGGGTCAGAGATCAGAGCAGAGCTCCGTGGAGACAAGGGAGTCAGGCACTCAGCTCTAGCTCTTCCCTCATGGAAGATTTGAATGAATGACATCACCTCTCTGGACCTCAGTCTCCTTGTGGTCAGATGGTGACCATCTGATGATAAGACACCATTGGTTAGGTTCAAATGAGAGCGTGCCTGCTGGAGTCAGTGTGGTGAACTGTGACCCGGTGACCACCAGGGGAGCTGTCCCCACTGAGAGTCTTTCTTCCATCATTTCTTTGAAGCTTGTAACTCCCTGTGGCCCACACCAGCGGCCGCCAAGGTCAAAGCACATGGTTCCCCCACCTCTCCCAGGATTATCCCAGAACAGCATGGCAGATCTTGCCTTTTGGCTAGAAATCTACAATGACATCCTGGCCTGTCTCTACACCAGTCAGGAGATCTCTGTGGAGCCCCGGGACTCCTTGGTGAGTGCTGGGAGGTGGGCAGGAGAGAGGAAGAAACCACCCTGCCTGGTTCTTACACATAAAGCCAAGGCCTCAGTCACAAAAGCCACTTCCCCACTCCACACTTGAGCAGTCTGACCTTCCTAGCTCTATATGATCTCTCAGAACCCAGAACAGAAGCCCCTTTATCTGAGAAGAGGAACGCTCGCACCCTTCTCTCTTCACACCACAAACCCATTCTCACACAGCAGGTGTTTATCAAAGCCTGTAGTGTGCTGGCCCTGTGCACACTGGTCCCTACCATGCAGAGATCAGAGAGCCACAGGGGAATTGAAAACTGAACAAGAAATGTTCTGGTAAATGAAAGTGCTGTGGGGGACATTCAAGAGAGACACTGAGATAGATGACTGGAGAGTGTGGAGTTTATTAGAATAGTTGTTAACACCATGGACAGACAAGCGACAAGCCATGGGCAACAATGTGGCAGAGTCTCTGAAGAAGGATTCAGAGCTTCCCCTGTTTTCATATACTTCTGAGGCTCTCTGCTCTGGTGGGGGGGGGGCAGGGGAGAGGCCAGGCCCTCTGGTCTCGAAGGGGGCAGGGGGCAGGGGGCAGGGGGCAGGGGGCAGGGGGCAGGGGGCAGGGGGCAGGGGGCAGGGGGCAGGGGGCAGGGGGCAGGGGGCAGGGGGCAGGGGGCAGGGGGCAGGATCAGGGTGAGAGGCCACTGATACATTCTTTGATGTTCTCACTTCCCTGGTGAGAGAGTCTGATCCCAGGACTCTTTTAGCTAAGGACTCACAGACAATGTCTCAGACAGTACCTGGCAGTATCTGTGAGAGGAAGCTACTATAAATATCATTTGTGGCTTGAGCAGAGGCTGGTTCTAATGGTACATTATTACAATAAGTAACTTAAAGCAGCCAGGGCAGCCAGAAGGTCACCTTGGTGTTGCTGCTAGGGAAGGCATACTGAGGGTGGCCTCTACGCTGGTGAGGACACACAGACACATAGACATAGACACACAGACACACACAGATACACAGACACACACACATACACACACATACATACATACATACACATACATACATACATACATACACACACATAGACACATACATACACACACATACACACATGCACATACACATGCATACATACACACACGTACACACAAATACATATATACATACATACATACACACACATACACACATATATACACACACATACACACACATGCACATACACACACATACATACATACACACACATACACACACATATACACATACACACACACATACATTCACACACACACGTACACACACACACAGAGCACACACACACATACATGCACATGCACACGTCTCAGAACATAAATGCCTTCCAGGGCTGATGGGAGCAAGGCCGCTGTATACATCGCTGCTCAAGCGCACAGCAGCTTCTCACCACTCCCAGAGTAAAAGCAAGGCTCCTGGACAATCTGATCCCCATTTCTCTCCAGCTCTGCCTCCTGAGTCCCTGCACTCTAGGCACATAGGCTGCACTGATTTCTGGCTCAGTGTTTTGCACACCTCTCTCTCCCTGGAACACTCTTCTCTTCACTGGTAGTCTCAGTATGAATGCCATCTCCTCACATGGCCCCTTCAAGATGGCTGTATCTAGAGATCTAAGAAACTGTTCTCTCTCTCTCTCTCTCTCTCTCTCTCTCTCTCTCTCTCTCTCTCTCCTCCCTCCTCTTACTCTTTCTAAACACTGATCTTATTCTAACTTTATATACAATTACATATATACATAATTATATATGCAAAGTGCACACGCACATACATGTTAAGCATCCAAAATTCAGATCTGATATCCAAAATGCTTCAAAGTCTGAAAAACTAAGTGTCCACAGGACACCACAAATGGAACATGCCACATCCAGAAACTTTACGTCAGACAAAGGGAGTTGTTTAAAATAGTTACACCAATGAGTGCCTGACTAGGGAAGTGACCTGTTCAAGGTCATCCACAGCTGGGATTGTCTACAGGCAAGGTCTCCTGTCTCTCAGTGCTCCTCATACACACATGTGTGTGACAGCTCTGAGACAGTTAGAAATGAACCCTACATCTGAAGAAATTCTTATGCTGGTGGGCAGGAATACATCTGCAGGATGTCCTTTATAGCTTCACTTGCTACAGAGTTAAAAATCAAAGTTAATTCATAGTGCATCACCAAGCAGACTCCACGCAGTGTGAACTAAGACACATTGCTTTATGAGAACAGGATTGTTCTATAGATCCTGACACTGAGTGCCACTCACAAGGTGCAGGGCTGTGTGGCCAACATGCTCCTTTCTGTCCGTGCTTGTGTGTGAACAGAAAAAGTCTCACGATATGCTTCAAGATGTCATAATAGTTTCCTCTAAGAATAGGATTCAGAGGGAAAAGGAAAAAGAAACTGGGTAAATTTTACTTCAGACCTTTCTAGAATCTTCTCTGTGATGACTTATGGTCCACTGTAGATCGGAGGTCAAGGATGTGCTTAACATTCCCTGAAACTCAGTAGAGCATACAAGGCTGAGTAGAAGTATAAAACCACTACAGAGGGAAATTGTTCATGGAGCATCCTGGAGCATGAAATGTCCTCTCTAAAACTCTGTCTCACTGTGGTTAGAGAATTTTTCATAGTAAGAGGATATAGGTGTAAGCTAGAGAGCTGGCTCAGTTTTCCCTGGCTTCGATCGCAGGCATTGTGCAGAGCTGTAATAGCGCCTGCAGGGGGCATCAAGAGTTCAGCTACACCGTAAGTCTGAGGCAAGACCCTGGCTCAAAAAAAAAAAAGTATAAAAAAAAAGTCAGGAGAAAATTATAAAAATCATAGAAAGTTAGCCTTTTCAGATAAATGATTCTGAACAGCCACACACGTGACTTGTCTCGAGCTGAGGCTAACTTGGGTGCAGGCAGTGTGGCCAGTGTGGGCAGCTGTCTCCCAGAGCCCTCAGTCTGCTCAGGACGCACTTACAGGACTCCTGGGACTCTAAAGGACTCGGTCTTTGCCTTTCTAGGAAACTGGCCTCTGGGAACTGTTGTCCCTGAGCACCCCCCAGTCCCAGCCAGAGGTAGGTATGATGTCTGCTCTCCCCCAGCACCCTGGGCTAGGCAGGCTGGACCACAAGATTCCATGGACATGTTCTACTTTTCTGCTATGGACTCCAGAAGCCACTGCACCCTTTACAGTGTCAGGATATGAAAGAAGAGGAGTCAAGAAAGACAGTACAACAGCAAGATGTTGTAGAACTAGAAGAGAAACCCGGTCCCCTGCCTCATAAGTCTTCTTCCCACCCTTCCAAGCTAGGGCCAAGAAGAGCCATCTTCTAACTCTCCTTCCAGTTTCTTTGCTTTAACCTCACTCAGGCTTCTAATCTGACCAGAGGGAGCCTGGGCCTGATCATCAGCGCCCCAACCCCCCCCACCGTCCACCTTGATGGCTGCGGGACCACTGTCACCCAGCAGGGCTTACTGAAGCTGCATGGGACCAATGCCTCCTCTGGTGCAGTTGCCTGGGTGAGTGACACTGCATGGATTTAGTTCCCCGTCTGCAGACTGAGGGCAGGGAGATGGGTCAGCCATGATCAGTCCCACCACCATCTACCACCAGTGTACACATGGGCAGCCGCACCCACTGCTAAGACATTAGCGCTAGTTTCTGTACTCCTGGTCTCCCACTGGGGCTCCCCAAGGACCTCCTAGGCCATAAAGAAGTTTTGGCTCCAGACCCTCCAGTAGGTATAGCTAGGGCTTCCAAAGGACTCCAAGGTCTCTAAAGGACTTAGTCTTTGCCTTGGGCAAAGCTTAGGCATGGTTGAGTCACACAACTGAAAGCAAACTGGAGCCAAGATGCTCCTGGCAGCCCCAACCACTGGAGAGAATTCTGGGAAACATAGATACTACCACTACCCACTGCCAAATTACAATGGTTTAATTCTGAATGCCCCGGCCTCTGAATTGGAAAGTGCTTCAGCTGAGGGGGCAGAAGAGTCACTGTACCATAGATGCACTGGGCGGCATCCTAAGGATGGAACAGGGTCCTTGGATCTTCAAAAGCATCATCGTATGACCAAGAATTAGCTGTCCCTCCCTGGGGCGAAAAGCCCTGTACCTGTACAGATGAGTCACAGAGGCATATCAACAGAAAACCAAGGGGAGCCAGCTGTAATAGTCCTCTACTTGAAAAGCTGAGGCAGAGGGATCCCTTGAGTCCTGAAGTCTGAGACCAACTTGGGCAACATAGCAAGAATCCACTTAAAATTTAAAACAACAACAACAAAAGTCTGGCTTTTTTTGTTACTGCTCATGGTACAGCCCTTGCCTAGTGTAAGCCTCTGGGTCCCTCCCAACGTGTACACAGGCAATGAAGCCACCGGCTGCCAGAAATGATGGCTCCAGGACCAAAGTTGCCTTTCCACTGAGGCTGCCTCAGGTTCAGGCCTCCCCTGCCCCACAGGAGCAGCCAGCGCCATCAGTGGCCCCTCTCCCAGGGAGGCCCATACACAATGAGGGGAAGACAGCAACATGGGTACAGGGTGAGGACCATGGAAGAGAACAGAAATCCACGCAGCTGGGGCTGGGGTCAGAGGCCCCCAGGGTCAGGACCGACTCCAACTCTGCTCTGCCTATTTTCTGTCCTTCACAGCATCTCCTCTGCAGAGGCGAGTTCTCCTCAAGGAGTCAGGAACTTGTTGTCCAGCTTGCACCACATGGGTAATGGGTTTGAGTTGGGAAGTACAAGACAACTCTCAGTGGGGGTGGGGAGGATAGGAGTGGTGAGGGAAGGCAGCCCCTACTGTGCCTGAGGTAGGGCAGTGCTTAGACACCCACCCAGCCCCAGATCACTCACTGACCTACTCTTTTTCCTCTGGCAGCGCTGTGGTCACCTTCGGCCCCTACCCCGCCATCACTGAGAAGCAGGTGAGTCCCTTCCTTCAGCCTTGTGCCCTAAAGGCTCAATAAATGCACGTTGTAAAATGGTCTTAAGTCACTGACACAAGATTAAAAGGCAGAGTCATACTCTGTCTCTAATCCCATCTCACCTTGGAGTCCTTGACTCTTACAAGGATCTAGCTTGTCTATTTCATGAATATAACAAATATTAATTGAGCACCTACTATGTGCCCAGACTTGCCTTAGGTACAAAGATGGGTCAAGTATCAACATAAAGGTCCCCACCCTTTTAAAATTCACATGCTGGCAGACATAAATAGGCCCATATAAATATATAGCTTTATTTTATTATTTTTATATTTATATGAGCCTATAAACCTCAGCAAAACAAATTATATAGCATAGAGATAGGTGATGGTGCCACAGAGTAACCAATCAGTGTAAGGAGCACCAACATTAGAAGGGAGTCTGGGGCCTAGGGCACTGGCTCAGCAGTCAGGAGCTGGCTGCTCTTCTAAAGGACCAGGTTCAGTTCCCAATACCCACATGGAAGCTCCAACTGTCTGTACTCTGTAACTCCAGTTCCAGGGTATCTAACAGCCTCAGACAGACATAAATGCAAGTAAAACACCAATGCACATAAAATAAAAATAAATATACCATTTTCTTTTAAAGGGGTAGGGATGCATTGAGGTGAGGTTTTTTTTTTGTTGTTGTTGGGTTTTTTGTTTTTGTTGTTGTTGTTGTTGTTGTTTTTTTTTTTTTGGTGGAAGAGGTTTGAGACAGGGTTTCTCCATGTATCCCTGGCTGTCTTAGAACTCACTCTGTAGACCAGGTTGGCCTTGAACTCAGAGATCCACCTGCCTCTCTGGACAGAGTGCTGGGATTAAAAGTGTATGCCATTACTGTTCAGTGGAGGTGAGCTTTTAAACAAAGACTCAAGAATAAGTGGGGAGAGGAGGGACATGAGGGAGAAGTGAATCAAGACCCAGGACTGAGTCTGCCCCAAAGGCTCAGGGAAGAGCAGGGGTCTGGAGCAGAAAGCAAGACATCAAGAGAGGGCAAGGCAGGCCATCCTGGGGCCATACTGAGATGGCTTCTCCTCAGAATGCATGGAGGCCTTGCTGAGAGTGTGAGCAGAGGAGAAGCAGCACCAGAGACCATGGGACTTGCGGCAGGGTATAGTCAGCACAGTGGATGAGGTTCCCAGGTGATGATGGTGACTGAGCACACAGAGGCAGGAACTTGTGTTTTAAAGGTGGACCTAGCTACCAGGATTCCCTGATGGGTCAGAGAAGAGGGAGGAAGTGGAGATTCATCTAAGATAGGGCAAGCTTATTAAGGGCCAGATTTGTTCTCTGGGCTGAACTCAGAGGTGCAGGGAGCTGAGCAACATGGCTGAACCTACTGGCTGGCCTTCAGTCCCTGTGCTCAAGCCACTGCTGATGCAACCTGCACCTCTTCCCCCAGTGACTAATCCTGCCTCTACTTGGGAAGAAGGCACCCATAGTAAGCCCTCTTCCACGCCCACCCATCCTCTGTGTGTCACAGACTTTAACTCTAAGGGAGAAAAGTCCCAGGGAGGTGAGGCTGAGTGAGAGTATGAACCAAGACACACAGTAGGGAGAGCTCCTTGGGCTGGAACCCAGGCCTTGCATGAGACTCATTACCCAGCCCTGCATTACAGAAGAATACTATGGTCATTGGCACATTATTTTCACTTGCATAGAATCTGGGTCAAAGACAGTAAGACTCTTTCTCTCAGGTTAGAAAGCTCTTCTGTGACATATCACAGGGCACCCATCAGACCAGGGTGACTACAAATGGTCAGATAATTTATACCTTATATAAGCTACCCACCCATACCACAGACAAGTAAACCACCAAGCAGAAAGTATCTGAAAGAGTCTTCTAATGCGTTCTGATGAGTTGGGACAGTCCCAACCAAGACCTCCTTGTACACTCCTAGGGATGGGAGGCTTGCTGTTTCAATGGGTTCCACTGTCAGCAGCTCTTAGTCCTAGAAAGATCTCTCGCACTGACCCAGAGTTGGTCCCTGTGAAGACCCACCCTGGAATCCCATCTGTTCCCTTCCCTGGGGCTGCCCTGCAGAGATGGTGCCTGGCTAGGGGTTTCTCCTTTTTGGCCCCCTCAGGGGTTTCTTGGCACTTAACTAATCTGACCCAAAGGCTCCAAAGTCCTTCAGGCATCAGGATAGATGTGGTGGCACCTGTAACATCAGAGCTAGGGAGGCTAAGGCAGGAAGATGGCAAGTTCAAAGCCAGCCTAGACTACAAAGGAAGACTTTGGGTATTTTTTAAAGTGGCATCTGCGGGATATCTCCAGACTCAGTGTGGCATCTGCACAATAGGCTCTCCGCATCCTGGGTTGGCATATCCCATCCGTATGCCAAGCTGGAGGAGCTGAGCTGCCTGTTTCCCACTACAGGGGAAGAGCCTGAAGACCTTGCTCTCGGCTATCCTGAAGAGGTGGTTCCTGCCTCACCACAACAGTGAGTGTCACTGCACCTCTCTGTCCGGCCATGTATCACAGCACACTGCTGGGAGCAGCACCAGGCCTGTTCACAGGGGCTGCAAACAGTTGCCTGGGTTGAGACTGACTTCCTGGTGAAGCAAGAAGCAACCCATACCTGAGCTTTCAGACACAGTTGCAGAGACTGCTAATGCTGATGCAAGCTTAGAGCATAGACAGGTGACCAGAAGAGTGACTGCAGGGAAGATGCAAAGTCACAGTGAAGGGGCTGACAGAGGGGAGGGGACACTCAGCTCAGCAATGACAGGGTCGGGAGTCAATGCTCCAAAGTGGAATGCTAGATTGGCTGAAGCCAGTAGGCCAGCTAAAGTGTGCTCACACTGTAAATGTGACCAACACTGAATGTCACAATACATCACCCTGGCCTCTAGCTATCAAGAATCCAAAATCTTCCAAAACTCCAACTCTCTCCCTGAGCTCCTCAGCTGCTGAGACAAGGCAATGTAGACAGCTAAGGAGGTGAGGTAGGAAGACATAGGGGCAACCTATAGCACTGGGCTTCCTGGCCTGGCCATTCCTCGGGCACAGTGTGCCCCCATCACCCATCCCCATGGTTACTTGGTCAGTACCTGTACCCTACTGCATGGTGAGCTTCCAGAGAGACATGTTCTCATGTTTCTCATTGTGTTCCTAGCATCCTGCCCAGACTATAAGATATACAGGATCTCCTCTCTCTCTCTCTCTCTCTCTCTCTCTCTCTCTCTCTCTCTCTCTCTCTCGGGAGGGAGAAACTAACTCTTGAGGAATTACCTGCCTCAGCCTTTTCATCTGTCAGATGGGCCCACTCTATAGACCCAGAGAGGTTAGATGACTTGTCCAACATGACCCAGAAAATCTCTGGCCAAGCTGAGTCCAGGATCCTGATTTCCTGCTTTCTCAATCGAGGATCTTTGTGCTCTGAGAACAATCACTTTGAGAAGTTGGCAGAGGCTCAAATGCCAGACAGGCTTCCATTCTGAGATCTGTGGTGGCCAGGAAAGGTTCTGGGCATGAAACAAGCAAATCTGTTTAAAAGGGGGACCAACTGAGCACAGAGCAGGTGGCAGTAGAAGGCCCAGCAGGGAAGCCATGGAGGTCAGACAGCAAGGATGTCACCTGTAAGGGGCTGGAGAGATAGGACCTACTCTTTCTGTAGCCACCACAGACATTCACCCAATGCTTGTGTAACATACCCCAAAACACCAAAAGGGTCAAGAGACAACCCAGAAAGTAGGCCAGGCACAGACGTTGGTATGGTCACGTAAGGTCTGAATACCAGGCCAGGAGCCTACTCAGTGCCATTGGGTGTTGCTCTTACTACAACCCCACCCAGAATAGAAAACCCAGAAGGCTGTATGAAACAACTTAAGGTAAGAAACAGCATTGGGGAGACTTGGACAAGTCCCATGGAAGGGAGTAGCATGAGGGGTGCTCAGGCTGAGGTCTCAGCAAGGTTCCCCATCAGTCTGGGGACAAATGGGAGAACAAATGCTTGGGCTCTCTTCCTCCATCCACCACACCACCTGACTTCCAGGTGGCCATTAGGCTGAGAGAAGAGAGGATGCCACATCACCCCAAGGCCAGAGTAGCAAGGGGCAAAGGGGTGGAGCAAGGCTGCTAAGCAGGAGGGAGTCCATGCCAGGCCCTCAGTCTTCCACAACTCAGTCTTTGAAAAGCATCCAACCAAATGGCTGTTCACAGAAGCACTAATTTCAAACTGACCAGCTCTGTAAATTTACTGATTTGAGGCTAGTCTTTCGATGTTTGGCAAGCAAGCATTTGATATTTGGCAAGCATATCTGTGAATGTTTGCCTTCTTTGATACAGTCGATGGATATTGTCTGACAGCACCAAATTTCTAGTGTTTTCAGGTTTCCAGTTGATTCAGACTCCTGTCTCATCTGTTTTTAAGATGTTTCATTTCTACCACCGTGGTAGGATTTTTTAGGTTGAGTGTGAGAATTAGGCAGAATGCATCTCCTGAGTAGATTCACAGGAAGCCTTCAATCTTCAACAAACTGAATTTTCCTTAAAACGCCATGAAGATGGGGGGCTTCCTAACAGTGTACTCACTGGAGTATATTTTAGAAGAATGTTCCTTTAAAAGACAGATGTAAGAGAAGGTGTGGGGGGACCATGAGTCAATTAGGGGTGTACAACCTGTGGCTCACACCTCGGGATATGTGTCCCGGGATAGCTATGAATGTATCCCAGGATAGCTATAAATATAGCCCAGCACATTTATATATGGTAATTTCATATTGAAATGTCAAAAGTTGTACATTCCTAGTAAAGTCTGCTTTCCCTGGGCTGCTTGCTGTTCAGAGCTGCCTGATTAAATGGGAGGTTGGAGTACAGAAGGTCCCCTGGCTAGAGGCTGCGAACCATAACTCCGTACAACTTCCCAAGCGTCCCTACCAGACAGCCTGCCCACCAGGCCCTGTGTTCTGCCTTCCTCTTGCAGAGTGGCTCAGTGAGAATAGCCTCCCCCTGGCCAACATCAAGGGCATCTCCTTCAGTCATGCCCAAATGGACTTCTCTGAGGTAGGTGCAGGGGAGGGGTCTCCCTATGACACTCAGCATATGGGCAGGAAATTAGAAGCTGAGGCCACGTCCAAAGCCCTCGGCCTCTCCTATTACCTCTACCTCACAACCATCCTGGATGTGATACTTCAGTTACAGATGAGGCCTCGGCAGTCAGCATGAGTCCCTCAGGAAGCCAGAACACAGGGTTCAGCAAGACCATCTCCCCTACACAGACAAAGTCAATTCTATTCTCCCCACTTTGGTTGAGAGGAGCAAGGCTCAGAAAAGGAGAAAAACGGGGTCAGGGTGACGAAGCAGGAATCTTTATCAGACCTCAAAGTTAATGATCTCAGCCAGGAATGCCCACCTCCCTAGAACTGAGGCATCCTGGATGTACCCAGGGTATCCACAAATAGTGCCATTGTACCCAGTGCCTACAAACATCCAGGGGTGGGGAACAGGGATTGGGTAGGAGGCCAGAGGCAGCCAACCCGAAGGAAAGAAAGCATTGGGGCCCCTGAGGTGCTGCCTGGGAATCTGCTCACAGGCCTATTTTGCTTTCTATCTTGGCTTCCATTTCTTCCCAAGTGGGGGAAAGTTCATTTAATGAAAGTTCCAGGTCTAGGGGCTTAGTGCTGCTGCTCTTCTAGAGAACCCAGGCTCCATTCCCAGCACCCAAGTCCAGTGGCTTACAACCACCTGTAAGCTCCAGAGGATTTGATGCCCTCTTCTGGCTTCTACTGGTCCCTGCACACACATGGCATACACGCACACAGGCATACAAACATACACATATATACAAATAAAATAAAAATGGAAATTTTTTAGAAAGATGAAAAATATTTGAGGTTGTCATAGAACAAGTTGGAAGGCAGACAGAAACATAATCTCAAGGTTACAAAATATATCTCCCATAATAAAATATCTCCTAAAGGTTAAATGTGACCATAATAAACTCCAGATTGGGGCAGAAGGGACTGAACAGACAGACAGACAGACAGACAGACAGACAGACAGACAGAGACAGGGAGGGATATTGGAGCGTGGAGAATGGCATTGGTAGGAAAGGTAGGTCTCAAACATATTCCTCATTTTCTCATCTCTCCACCTGAAAAGATTTCAAGGTGATGGCACATCCCAGCACTCAGGAGGTGGAGGCTGGAGCATCATGAGTTCCATGCCAATCTGGGCTACATAACAGGACCCTGCATCAAAGGAGAAGCAGGACAGAAGGGAGGAAACAGCAGGACAAAGGAGTGGAGTTGAGCTTTAGGACCCCAAGCTTAGGCCCTGGGTTCCTGTCCCCATAAGCCTGACTACATAAGCCTGCCTTCAAGACCCTGACATGGGAAGGGCAACAGGCATCACCTCATGGGGGCACTCTGTGTCTCCCTGACCCTTACCAGCCTGCTGCTCTTCCCTGACATCAGCCTAGGAATCTTAGAGAGACCCTCACTTGAGTAGATCTAGAGGAACACATCCAGGTAATTCAGGGTTTGTGACTGTCCTAAAAATAATGCACCAATCCTGGGACTATCAGGTCAGGCGCTGACCAGGGTGTGTAGGGTCCATTGACGGATCTGAATGACCAGAGCCAGGGTACAACTAGGGCCTTCTATCCACTGAAACACTGCCTCATAACCAGACCTGTGAAAGCAAGGCTTGCTTGCCAGTTTGCTTCTAAGCTGCCTTGTACCATTGTTCAGGTTGCAAGTTACATGACTACAAAGTACACCATGCAGACTAGTTTAGAGGGGGAAACACCAGCTGCAGCTGGACAGGGCACCACATACACATCCTTACATGGCTGCCATTGCTCAGTCATTCACTCACTGTCCTTTGTTCACACAGTCAACATGGCTCAAGAATAGATCTAGTGTGATGCTTTTCTCATAAATGTTCCCAAGACTCCTCTTCCTTTCCACTCTATGCCCTTATCCACTCTGTCCCTGACTCTTCTGTCCTAAAGTCACAGGTGTGGGCCCCTCTGGAGTGTCAGGAGCAGAATGTAAGAAGTGGGGGCACATAGAGAGACTCTGCTCTGTCTACAGGATTACATCCTGCTGACCGTTCCTGAGTAGCTGCTCTGCTGGGGCCCTGTCCCTGCCCACACATGTACCTGCTCAAGAGCCCCAAGTCCATGATCTGCGGCAGTCCCAGTGGAGATCACAGTTGTAATAAAGATGTCTCCTCTGTGAGTCTGGGTCTGAGTTTACTGTGTTTCTTGAGAGCTGGGAAGACGCCTTGGAGTGTTTGAATGATGGGCATCCTTCCCAGCTCTAGTTCTCCTGTGACCCTTCTGGAAAGTGCTCTGAGTTCTGTACTCAGTACCAGGAAAAGAGCAGAAGAAAAGACTGGAAGTAGTGGTTCACACTCATCATCCCAGAACTTGGGAGGCTGGGGTGCCGGAACTGTCATGTATCTGGGCCAGCCTAGGCTACAGATTGTGTTCCATGTCAGCCTGGGCTAGAGTGAGCCAACCATAAAGGGGGAGAAGTGAGAAAGAAGAGAAAGAGAAAAATAAAAAGGAGAAAGCCCTTTGATTCTCCAAAAGTCAGGCCCTGCAAGAATGGCATCTAGGAAGGACACAGGAATCTGTATGCCCAGAAAAGTTCATCTGGCCAAGAAAGAAGGTAGAAGTAAGCTGAAAGAATGGAGGTGGCTAGGAAGGAGTCCCGCAGAAGCCCAGAGGTGTTTTGGGTCTTTGAGTGCAAAGGAACAGGACTAAGGGAGATAGAGAACCCTCAAGGCAGACTACCCCTGGACAGCCACACCTCAGAGCTCTTGACCTCATGCTGTAAACAATAAAGTAATGGCTACTGTGGAACAGGGTCCCAGAAACATCCTCCACCTGCCCCTCTAGCCCATGTGACCTGTGCAGGAGCACAGCAGAGCTGCTGTCAGAACTATAAATGAGCGGAGAAAAATTGATACAACACAGAGGACCCTGGCTCCTGGCACCCAGCACAGCCTGCAGCAGGAAGACCAGAACACTATAGACTGAGAGAAAAATCCTCACCTTCCCTGATAGGCCAGGTCTGGGGAGTAAACTTAGCTTCCCTCATAGCCCAGATGACATTTGAAGACTAAATAAAGTTGAGGGTAAAGCATCCTCACCAGAAAATTCCCAAGATGAAAAACTCACACATGTGTTGAAGATTATACAAACCTGATTGACTGATTAGAATTTTCTAATTGTGGAGAGTTAAAATGTTGCAGATCCAGTGCCAAAATTACAGTTTTCTTACTAGCTATTTATTACCTACCTCTGTGTCTAACCACACACCCTTTCAATTATCAGATAAAACCTTTGTAATGTATAACAGACCACTAATTTCCAATCCCAAACTAAGAATATCATTGGATATTCTGAGACCTATAGCAGAGTTTTCTCTCCTTTATTGTAATCCACCTACCTGCTGTCCCCACTGATGTGTGTGGCAAATGCCTTGGTTGAAAGACTTCTTTTGTTTTATGACAATAACAGAAAATCACAAAAGCTGTGTGTGGTGGCATGCACCTTTAGTCCCAGCACTTGGGAGGCAGAGGCAAGTGGCTCTCTGTAAGTTCAAGGACAGCCTGGTCTACAAAGTGAGTTCCAGGATAACCAGCACTACACAGAGAAGCCCTGTCTTGAATGAAAGGAAGGAAGGGAGGAAGGAAGGAAGGAAGGAAGGAAGGAAGGAAGGAAGGAAGGAAGGAAGGAAGGAAGACAGATCATGTAATCACTTTCACCCCAAAGTGTATTTTGAAGAGCAATTCAAATTTGTGTTCCTAGGCCATTGTGGCTAAGAATGAACCATCCTTTATTCCCTTTAAGGTGAGAGTTGTACTTTTGATTAATAACCAAGACCACAGAAGGCCCCTTGAGGGTTTTCCTACATCTAATATAGGGTCTCTGTTCTTCAGGAGTGATGAGAACAGGAAATAGAAACTGGTCTAGTAGGGCAGGGACCCAAAGCAGCAGTTCATGTATGCATGTGCACATGTGCAAGTGTGCACATAGTGTGTGTGTGTGTGTGTGTGTGTGTGTGTGTGTGTGTCCCTAGCCACAGGCAAGAATGAGATCTGAAGAGGAGACAGATGTATTCAAGGTCAGGCTTGAGGAAATGAGGTAAAGACCATCCTCAAAAAAACAAAACAATCCCAGGTTCCTAAAGGCAAAGCACCCTGGAGATTTATGGGTTGGTGGGTGAGATACTCAAGCATGGTAGTCTGACCCCTAGGCATGGCCTTTGCCCTCTGAAGGGCAGAGATCTGTTCTATCTTTCCCTGCTAAATCATCTGCCCTGCTGATATTCATTTAAGAAGTAGAAAATACCACAGCTTCTCCTCCTTGAAATTTGGAATTCCATGTAAAAGGAGGGAACAGGCGTCGTTAAGAGTTTAACCCTCCTTCAGAGGGTTAAAAATACCACACGGGAAGATGGTTCCAGAGTAAACAAAGGGGAGGAAGATAGGGGCAGCAGGGCTCTTTGTTCCCTTGGAGATGAAATTACAGGTGTTTATGAACCAGCCAGTGTGGGTGCTGGAATCCAATCCTTGTGGTGAAGCATCAAGTACTCTCAATCACCAAGCTACATCTCCAGTCCCAGCATGGAAAGGCTATGTCCTCCTGGTTAACAATGGCTATTGCCATGGGTTTTTTTTTTTTCTTCTTTAATTCTTTTTTCATCTGTTGTAGTATATGGCTTCTTTGTAAGGGGTATGGGATTTGAGTTGCCTATTTTTCCCTGCATTGAGACAAGACTATCTGGCTACCACAAAGTTCATAAGGTTACTATCTACCAAGAGGCTTTCTGGTAATGAACAAGACACACCAATGATATCTCCACCAATGGTTCATACAAATGGCCTCTCAATCCCTTTAAAACATGGAGAAAGTGGGACCCTTGAGCATAACAGAGGCTAGCCTCAGACAAATTTAATACAGGAATTCAAGGACTAGTAGCTAATAGTTGGGCAAAACTTCCCCACTCTGAGCCAGTGGCTCCAGACTCTTCTCACAAATCCAAAGAATGAATTTCATGGACCATGAGGAAGGTGAGTCCTTAGAAATAAGTTTATTATAGGTTCATAGGTGAGACATTGGGAGATAGGAAGCAAGGCAAGCTCCTATAAGCAAGAGAAGGTCCTGGAGATGGGAATGCCATTGAGCTGCTAGTTTTTATATGACTATGGCAGAAAATGGCTTATGGGGATTGGTTGGCCCAGTCATGCTGCCCATAAGGTATCCATGTGCCTCTCCTTCCCAGGTTATCTGGACTGGTGCTTTTGATCACACCCTCACCTACTGTTTCCAGGTAGCTGTATAAATGGAGAATAACTAGAAATTGGAGCAGGAACTAGAGCCCCAAAATACTTCTGCATTTCTGACCTACAGCCAGGACAGAGCCAAGAACAGGAAGCAAGATCTGTCTTCAAAACTGCCTGACCCATTTCTGTCTTCTGTTCTCATCACTCCCCTCAGAAGCAACAACCCTAACTGCCATGAGGACACAGAGGTGGTGACTTGTCTTGTTGCTGATCAGAGAAACTAGGGATGGCAGTCGGGGCACTCTTCCAGTGGTCCTAAGGACCTTGAAAGTACTTCTATGTTTTGTAACCACTAGGTAAAGTGAGGAAAGGAAGCCTTTGGTGCCTGAACAGTGATGTGAAGGAGAAAGTCTAAGGAAAACAAAGAGTTAGAGAAGTGAAATTTGAGCATAAGAAATGGTTCCTCTCCACTGGAAACAGATGGGATTTCAAACAAAAGCTTAACGTTAGTAGGCCTAGACAGAGAACCAGGAAAAGGTGAAACAAAAGATATTTTTCAGTGTCTGAAATGGAGATGTAGCTCAGTGATAGAGACCACTAGAAGCTCCATTGTGAACATCAGAGTTTGGATTGAGCACCCTCAATGGCTGACTCACAAACATCTGTAATTTCAGCTTCAACTTCAGTGGGTACCTTCATACACACTTACAGACATACACACAGGCACACACAGGCACATAAATAAAACAAATCTTTAAAAGAACAAAATTTAAATATCTGAATGAAAGCCCACAGGCTCACAGGAGCATCCACCCATGTCTGGTCACTGAATTCCTGAGCAGGTCTTTCCTTCTCTGGCCATCAAGAGTTGACTTAAGAGCAACAAACACAATATTTGTCTTCAGGCATGGTGATGGCTGTTGGAGTGGCTATAATCACTGCATGAGGCTCCTCTCAAGTGTGCTCTAGAAAAGGAGAAAGACAAGAGATTTAGCCTTCATTTGACCTTCAAGTTGAAACAATAGTGAGCCTGTCTCTTGGGTACAGGTCCTATATGGGAACATAGTATTGAAATTAAACTAAAATTCTTTATCAGGGCACTTTCTTTCTCTTTTTCTATTTTTCTCTCTTTGTTTTTCTTTCCTTTCTTCTTTCTTTATTTTTTTCCTTTCTTTCTTTGATTTTCTAAGAGTTTCTCTGTGTAGACCTGGGTTTACACAGCCTCTCAGATCAAGAGAAAAGATAACTTGCCAGATCTCAGGGCCCTCTGAGAGGTGCACTGTGTTCATCTGGGAATGGTTGACATTGGATGGCAAGTGCCAAAGTATAGGCACTTTTAGTCCCTCTGTCCATACTGATGCAGAAGTGCAGGCAAGGTTACTGAACACCCAGAAGGTCAGTTACATCAGTTTTGAAGACTAAAATATGCTTTAAAATGTAGTTAGATAAGTGTAATACATAAAACAGAGACAGAGAATGAATGAATAAATAAATAAATCTGGATCCGACATACATGTTTTATTCTGTAAACCAACTTTTGTAAATGTTTAGAGAAGATCAATAACTTAAGAGAATTCTGTTGGCTTAAGTCGAGGTTTGCCATCAATGTACTGAATCTGTAGTCATATATTCATGACTATGATATATGGTAGATATATATGATGCACACATATGATTCACAGCCTTGGTCTTTATAACCCTCCTGTGAGTAAGTTCCACCTACCACACAGAAACTCTTCTTTGATGAAATATATTTCTGCCTGATTCTTTATAACATGTTCTCCTCTTACTTACTAGTTCCCTTTCACTTTATGTCTTTTCTTAATGTCATGAGATTTGGTCACACGAACAAATAAATTATACGGACTCATTTTTTAAAAGACTTGAATCCAAACTATATACATAATGTAATATGACAAATTAAGGTTACTTGTCTACATATTATTAAACTATAACTGTTGCAAGTTCCCAGTCAGACATCATCACCACTTGGATTTATCAAGGTAAGTCGTTGGTGCCTTTGGTTGGTGCACTGTGAAGGTGGGTAGAAACAAGACAGAAAACGGTATTTTCCCTTCTTGGGGTGATTTTCCTTCTCTCTGAAAGCTTCCTGGTCAAATCTTACCCTTTCTCTCTGTTTCCCACTTTGTTTCCCCTACCCCAGCACTAGGATTTGTGTCCTGGCCCATTACCCTCCGCATGGGTGCCTTGTCCACACCAGCCTGCAGGACTGCATGCATGGGGACCAGCCACTGCTCCTCACAGTAAAAAGTCATTAAGCTTCTGTCTACAAAATGCTGGCCTCTCTATCCCACCCTTTCTTCACTGCTGACAAGTGGCCAAAGGAAAACTGACTTTCAAACCAAGCCCAAATAAAATACACAAAGTAGAGCCTTGTTCTTTAGCCTGCACCTTTTTCTTGTCCCCTTAGCAACCTAGGAAGTCACACACCTAAAACATAAAGCTCTGACCCACGCTGAAGTGGAAATTTCTGGTTTCTTTGGAGACTCGGTTGTGTCATGTGATATTTTTCTGGAAATTGTCTTATGAGATGTTTTTGCTGAAGCAGACACATGGGAGGATGTTTTGCTGAGAACAGACATGTGGTGTTTTTCTGGATGTTGCCTGGAAAAGAGCATGTGATGTTTTGCTTGAGAGGACACTTGAGAGAACACATGATGTTTGGAAAGGGTATAAATATAACCCAACAGATACTGGATGATGCTGTGAGGTATTGGTTTGCCTTGCCACTCTTTGCTGATCATAGTTTGTCATGACTTCACAGAGAAAACTTCTGGTGGTGTTTCAGCAGTTTCTTGTGCACTCAGGCCTATTGGCAGAGCCTCATGGTTTCTTCTGGATTGAACTGCCATTATTGATTCATGAATGGTGTTTGTGAGTGGATAGAGCTACCATTGCTGATCCATGTGAACTGTACTGCTGATATCCTGACAATGCAGATTGGATTCACCCAAAGAACAATTTCTAAACAGGTCTACATCCTCCTTTGCCCTATAAACCTTTCCTTTCCACCACCTCTGGTGGGCGGTGGGCTAGAAGAGAGGTTAAAGCATTTAAGTCCACTTATTAAACTAGGTTTTAAAAAATATAAGCCTACACCACCCTCATTTTTCCTATTCACCTGAAGCACAGTTCTTAGCAAAGCTACAAAAAATCAAGATGTTCTGAATGAAAATTGGTGGGGACAATAAAAACACTCAAGTGGCAGAATTCCTGTCTTGCACAAATAAGCTCTCCTTAAAACTTAAACTATACATAATAGACCCAAAAGCCTTCGCTCTATCCTTGGGTCCTCTCAATGGTCAGTGTAATCATACTATATGCTATTTTAATATGTTGTCATGTGCTACCAGCTATCATATGTGCTACTAAGTATTGGCATTGATTTTACACTCCACCCAACAGTTACATAGCAATAGCCAGGCAGGCCTGGCTTGCTATAAAAGGGATATATATATATATCCCCTCTCTTTCTCTGTCTCTACTCCCTTCTTGACTCCCCTTCACATGCACCCAAATAAATTCTATTCTATACTACACAGGGGGAGGGAATGCCTCAGCATGGGCCTGCTGGGGTACCCCCTCCCACCACCCACCACTCCATACCATGCTCTATAAAACATATCATTGGTTTTATTTTTAAAAAAAAACACATCACTAAGGGCTTTATAAAATCTGTCTATGTGGACTGTCTGTCATTTTATGTTCAAAAAGCTAAATAAGATTGAGAGTCACTCCATAATTGACTTATACTATTACTATTCGTATTATTTTTTAAGATGTGTATATATAGTATACATGTATAGCCATTACATGGTATGTCTATATACACAAATACTTTCAAGTAGTTTCACTTTTTTAAAGATTTATTTATTTTATACATGTGAGTACACTGCCACTGTCTTCAGACACACCAGAAGAGGGCATCAGATCCCATTACAGATGGTTGGTTGAGAGCCACTATGTGGTTGTTGGGAATTGAACTCAGGACCTCTGCAAGAGCAGTCAGTGCTCTTAACCACTGAGCCATCTCTCCAGACCAGATAATTTCATTTTTTTCCTTTTTTTTTTTTTTTTTTTTTTTTTTTTTTTTTTTTTTTTTGGAGACAAGTGTTTCTCTGTGTAGTCCTGGCTGTCCTGGAACTCACTCTGTAGACCAGGCTAGCCTCAAACTCAGAAATCTGCCTGCCTCTGCCTCACAAGTGCTGGGATTAAAGGCATGCGCCACCACTGCCTGGTGATAATTTCATTTTTAACACTATAAAAATGGCAGGTGTGGTGACACATGCCTTTAATCCCAGCACTAGTGGCATCTCTGTGACTTCAAGGCCAGCCTGGTCTACATTCCTGAGTTCCAGGACAGCCAAAGCTACAAAGTGAGAGTCTGTCTCAATCAAAACCACAACAAATAAATAAATACATAAAACGGAAATAAAAACTATAAAACCTGCTCAAAGATATACCAAGATATCCTCAAATTTTTAAATAATTCCATGTGTTTGATTGTCTCATAAAAGTAACTCCTCTTTTACAGTGTATTTAAATGTTTACCATATAATACCTGTACTTATGACTATTATTAATAATATTTGATATAAAAGCTATTCAATTTTAAAAGATACAAAGAAGCTATAGATATAAAGTATATTTCAAGTATGTTTTTAGTAAGAAGGTTAAGAAAAGGAGAAATGCCTTTGATTGAGAAAGATTTCACGTGGTAAAGTGAACTGTTCCACCATGGGAACCAATGAGGACAAAGTTAGAGGAGTAAAGTGTGTTGTGGAAAGACGGTGAGACTAAAACTTAAGAACATGGGCATGGTGAGAGCTTCCAGGTCCAAAATGGGCCCCAAAAAAGGCAGTGTTGCTGACAGGGTCCAGCTTGGGCTGGACTCTGACACGGAGAACAGAGGGAGTGCTAGCAGATTAACATAACGTAAACTCACCATTCCTCACAAGCCTGGTGAAGCATGTTCCTGACAGTCAGGAAAAAGCCATCACTTCCTTATCTACCCCCAGCAACAGGGCCTCCAGTTCCTTATTAACTTGAATAAGCTCACAACAGATCAAATGTCCCAGGCGGTTCTGACTTACACAGACTGTTCCTACTGAACCCCACTCCTGAACTCTACCAACCAGGCTGTTCTGACTTACAAGCTCACTCCCACAACAGCATGCACCCCATGAGATTGGTAAGGCTCTTCCCACCATGCTGTTCTCCCTGTCTCCCAGGAGACAACCTGGCAGTTTTTAATTTCCCAGTAAACCTTCTTTCTACCCAGGCAGTGGTCTAGTTCAGTGGTTCCACCTTACCCTCACTTATGATTACAGAGTCAATTATGGGTACAAGTTATTGAATTCTTAATGTCAGAATTCAATATCTTGAGATAAAACTGATGCCTTATTCTGTTTAAAACAATAAGGTATTCTTAAGTATTGATCTTCTCTTAGTAATTTACAAACAAATAACTTGCTTAGAAGGGCAAGGTCTTTGTTTTATTCTTTAACTAAAGAAAACATTTTAAACCCATAATTAGATTTTATTTGTATGTTTTTTATGCTTTCACTTGCTATACAGTCCCTTCTTTAACAATAGGAAAAATTCCCTTCAAATACAGTATGCCTGGGGTTAGAGAGATAGCTCAGTGGTGACAGGTGCTGCTGCTCCTTCAGGGAACTGGCATTAGGCTCCCAGCACTTATTGTAACTCCAGCTCCACTGTGTATATATACACACACACACACACACACACACACACACACACACACACACACACACCTGCAAATAAAAATAAAATAAACCTTTTTTAAAAGTCCCCTGTTGGAGCATTCCTGCTAAATTGCATAGTGACCATGGACCTCACTTAAGTGAGCAACTATTTAAATATATTTATAAAGTTGGACTATTGAATAAAGAAATGACAGTAATACATGGTAAAATATTGCTAAAGCTTTGATGCCAACTGCATTAAAAAATGGGCTAATCCAAGTAACTGAATATTTCTCTCATTTTTAGTACTTCTTAAATACTTGTATAAAAATCTTTTTAAATTGTTTAAGATATTTAATATTTTACTTGATATGTTCCTATGTGGTAAAATAATGTGCCAGCCTTAGTTGGTTGGCTGTTGTTGTTGTTTTTGTTTTTGTTCTTGTTGTTCTTGTTCTTGTTTTGGTTGTTTGTTTTTCAAGACTGGTTTCTCTGTGTAGCCCTGGCTATCCTGTAACTTCCTCTGTAGGTCACATAATTCTGTATCTCAGTGAGATCCACCTACCTCTGTCTCTAGAGTACTGGGATTAAAGGTGTGTACCACCCCACCTGGCCAACCTTAATTTTTAAAATGAACATTATGGGCAGGCTTAGAGGTGCATGCTACAAAGAGAGACCCTGTCTCTGATAAACAAAAGAATATGATGTCCTTTCACTAATGGTCTTATTATGACTGCTTTGCTTACCCAGAGCTCCTGTCTTATCAAAATCCAGTTTTCATGTTTAAAATAATTTAAGTATCCACTTTTTTCATTATTCAGAACAAGTTAGATAAAATAAATTTATACGTTTGAAATTTTGGTTTGGTTTAATTTGGTTTGTTTGTTGTTTTATAATGTGGCTTGGTTTTATTTATGTCCATAAATATTTTTCAATCTTTTATTTATTTATTTTAAACTCCAGATTTTATTCCCCTCCTGGTCCACACTCCGACTGTTCCAATCCCATACCTCCTCCCTGGCCCTCTATCTCCACGAGGACGTCCCCACCTTCCACCCCACCAGACCTCTAAACTCCCAGGGGCCTCCAATCTCTTAAGGGTTAGCTGCATCTTCTCTATCTAAATCCAAACCCAGCAGTCCTCTGCTGTATATGTGTTGGGGACCTCATATCAGCTGGTGTGTGCTGCCTGGTTGGTGGTCCAGTGTCTGAGAGATCTCACGGGTCCAGGTTGAGACTGCTGGTTCTCCAACACAGTTGCCTTCCTCCTTAACTTTTTCCAGCTTTCCCCTAATTCAACCACAGGAGTCAGCAGCTTCTGTCCATTGGTTGGGTGCAAATATCTACATCTGACTCTTTCAGCTGCTTGTTGGGTCTTTTGGAGGGTAGTCATGATAGGTCCCTTTTTGTGAGCACTCCATAGCCTCAGTAATAGTGTCAGGCCTTGGTACCTCCCCTGGAGCTGGATCCCACTTTGGGCCAGTCACTGGACCTTCTTTTCCTCAGGCTCCTCTCCATTTCTACCCCTGAAGTTCTTTCAGACAGGAACAATTATGGGTCAGAGCCTGAAAACCCAGCTATACCACTCTAGGAACACACCCAAAAGATGCCTCACCATGTCACAGGGGCACATGTTCCACTAATGTTCCAGAAGTTGGAAACAACCCAGATGTCCCATGACAGAAGAATGGATACAGAAAATGTGGTTCATTTACACAATGGGACTACTCAGCTATTAAGAATAAGGACATCCTGAGTTTTGCAGGCAAATGGAAAGAACTAGAAAACATCATCCTGAGTAAGGTAACTCAGACCCAAAAGGACATGCATGGTATGTACTCACTGATAAGTGGATATTAGCCACACACAAAAAAAGTACAGAATACCCATGATACGGTACACAGAACTCAAAAAGGTCAACAAGCTGAAGGGTCAAAATGAGGATGCCTCAGTCCTACTTGGGAGGGAGAAGAAAGAAACCACAAGGGGGAAGGGAGGGACATAGGAGAAAAAGGGGAATGGGAGAAGGGGAACATGATCTGGTATTGGGTGGGGGAAAAGGACTGGAGACCTGAGGGCCAGCAGAAAGAATGGAATCAGGAAACCTTAGGAGGTAGGAGGTTGAAGGGTAACCCTCCAGAATGCACCACAAACCTGAAGACTCAAAGGACTCAAAGGGAGGGACCTTAGATGAAATGCCCTACATTGGGGAGAGGGAATTTGTAGAGCCCACCTCCAGCAGAAAGACAGGACATCAAGTGAGGGCATCCCACAGTCATAAATTTTTTTTAAAAAAACATTACAAACTATTCAAATGGAGAGAACAAGAAGTGAGGGCTTCTGGAGTCTATCGCCTACACTGTGTAATCTTGTGGCCCATTGATGTGCTTGGCTCCCAACTCTGTAGGGACAGCAATCAATGTTTGTTCTGTTCAACAGCAATGAGACTAGAAGCTCAACTCTGACTACACTGAGTAAATGGTACACAGCACAGCTCCACATAAAGGGAGAAAAATCCGAAAGCGGTGGGGCTAAGACTCCACCCAGGCCTAGCGCGTCAAGTCAGACCACAATCAGCTGGAAATGAAGAGTCTCTTCACCTTGGGATAGGGAAGAAACCCAAAACTAACAAGGAAACACTTCCAGACAGATTTCAAGTGCAAATTTCAAAGCACTTCATCATTTCTCTTTGGACAGTGGATAATAAGGAGAAGATAAGGGTCTAAGAGAATGCCTGACTCTGTCAAAGGAGAGGTGCAGGGATGGAGGCAGACAGGGAAGCCTTCCTCAGAGTTAAGAAGGCAGACCATCTGAAGGCCATGCCACCACTCCAGAAGAGAATAAATGTCTCCATGCCAAGGCAGCCAGAAGTTTGGTGTCAAAATATAGTTATTATGTTAATAAATCTTTAAATCTTCCCAAAAAAATTCCATTCGTGTGACATTTATATTTTGTTTGGAAGCAAAAGGTGTGGCCATGATACTCATGATGCCTATAGTTTGAATCCAAACACTTTAGGTAAAAACAAACTTTTTCCTACTAATAAAATATATTTGTAGGATAGAAAGATGGCTCAGCAGTTAGCTGTGCTTACTGCTCTTGCAGAAGGCTCAAGTTTAGTTCTAAGTGTTCACATCAGGTGGTTCACTATCACATGGAACTTCAGCTTTAGGGGATCTAATGCCTCTGGCCTCCAGGGGTAAATCATATGCATTCATGTGGAGAGAGAGAGAGAGAGAGAGAGAGAGAGAGAGAGAGAGAGAGAGAGAGAAATAATAAAGGGACTGGATGGAGTTATGGCTCAGCCATTAAGAACACTTGTTCTTGCAGAGGATCTGGGTTTGTTTCCCAGCACCCACACGGTGTTTCACAACCATCCATAGATATACATATGGTATACATACATACATGCAGACAAAAATAAATCTAAAAATGTTTAATTATTAATAATAATAATAATTTTTTAATTGACTGGGAGCAACCAATAGATAACCACCTCTCTAACTTTAATCCCACCTACCAGTTGGAGACATCTTTAAATTAACTCCAGTAGTCTAAATCAGAGTGCCTGTCTCCTTCCTCTGCTGTTACATCAGTGTAATCAGAGGACAGACCGGATCATGATGGGGAACAGATTAACATGCTTCCTTGTAACGGCTTTTTTCTCCCGAGGCCCTGACTTCCTGGTTATTTAGCCTTATCCTCACCGAGTCCTGAGATGGCCTCCTAGTCATGTGGAACATGAGGCAGTATCTACCATGCCTGGCCAATAGGAAACTATCAGGGTACCATGAGAAGCTGTCTGTGTTGCTACAATTCCAGAAGGTGCATAGTGGACCGCAACAAGAGGGATGAGTATGGAAAGTAAAAATGTTTCTGCTCTAAAATCAAAATTGCCCAGGAACCTCCTCCCTCGCATGTTGGTCTAAGGAAAGGATTCAGAGGACCATTCACACCTTTAACCTATTCAGGCAGAGGCCCATTAACCAGGGGGTGACTGCTGCCTATAGGCAGACTTAGAATCCAGGAGGCTGTATGTTTGCTGACCAAAAGACAAATCCAGGGCCTAGAAACCCACATGCATGTGGCCACTAGGGCAGGCTCAGCACCCAGAGACTGAAAGCACACTGCCTCCCAATACAGGTTGCCCCCACTACATAGTCAGGAGTCAGCAACACATTGTCACTCCACAAGGCATGGTACTCAAGAAGCAACCCATATGCTTGCTGACTTCAAGGCAAGCTGATACACAGAAAGCTGAGTTCATGCTTTTCGTGGTGTGGGCCCAATACCCAAGAATTACCCTCACATTGACTAAAGGGAAAACCTAGCTCCAAGGAGGTAAATACATACAAATAAGCATGGATCCAAGAACACACTTCACCATGCAGGCCAAAAACTAAAGGGACTGTCCCCACAATGACCCCAAGGAAGAAGCAATACCTTGTATGGGCATTGACCACAGACAGGGCCAGTACCCATGGGAATGCCCATATGCTGAATTCAGTGCAGACCCAGAACCCAAGAAGTCAACTGTAGATACCTCTGTGGCAGTTAGTCAAGGGGATGACTATACAATTAGTCCAAGGCAGTTCCGTATGCAAATGGGCACAGTAAAGAAAATGCCATCATGTCTGCTCTAGCATATAGCTTAAGGGAAGATTTATATTGCAAATAATAGAAAGAAAATTTCCAGAGGCACCTGGAAGAGTCCAGAGCAGAGAGAAAGAGAAAGAGAGTTGACATAGCCAGGGCTATCTGTGAGAGATGGAGAACAGCAATGTGGGGGAGGGGGAGGGGGACTTGCCATTGTAAAGAGAACAAACTGGTATCTGGGAAGAAAAGTCTGGGAAGATAAAAAGGGGTAGAATGATGGCATGGGGGGTAAGTTCCTGTGAGTAGGCACTGAGAGCCAGGAGGCTGGCATGGGCTTTGATATTAAGTACATGTGTATGTCAACAGCATATGTGTGTTCCTTCTACCAGAATTAAGGGGAAAGACTCCTTCTGGCAGATGGGACCCAATTTCACAAGTTCTTGAAGAATGCTCGCTTTTATTCAACCACAAAAATCCTCCTACAGTCCAGTTTGAGCTCATTTTTATATAAATGGACTTTCTGTTGGACTGCCTGAGACCTAGCAAGTCCTAGTACCCCGGAGTACTCTGTGCACTGCTCCTGGGACAGAACAAGTACCCAGGTGGGTAACTGCACACTGGCTTCAGGGAAGATCCAGCAGCCATGTGACCACACCCAGAGTGACCATAAGGAAGGGTAAGTACCCGGGTAAGCTTCACATAATATTTCCAGGGTATCCCCTGTACACAGGAAGCTGCTGAAAAACTACTTCCAGTATAGTTCTAATATCCATGATGTCACCTCACACACTTCCACCCCAAAGAAGCTCAAAACCCAGGTGCTACCCACACACTATCCTTCAGTACAGGATGAATACCGAGATCTTCCCTGAAGTCAGATGTGGTCGGCTTCCTTTGACCCACTGTTCCCCAATGCTCCACAACAGCCAGAAGACCATGTATGTCCTAAGCTCAGAACAGAACTGATTCTCAGAAGGCCACCGCACACAACAACCCTTGCAGGTCCAATAACATGGGAACAAATCATGTTGCCTCTATGGAAGGTCCAGAACCCAGGAGGCTTCTTGTACTACTGACCTGACAGTAGGTATAAAATTCATGGGGTCCCACTCACGCTGTCTTTAGAATTGACCCAGCAGCATGCCCACAGGCTGAGATAGAGGACAGCAAGAAGACTCCGTCTTCCTAATGAAAATAACTGCCATCTTTCTGCTAAATCACTACAGAAAACCCATCTTGTATCTTGTATTCTACCAAAAAATTAAAAATAAAAAAATAAACTCTATGTTTTACAGCTGAGGGTTTTGCACAATAGAAGTCCACTTGCCTAGTGAGCATAAGA
Organism: Arvicanthis niloticus; assembly: GCF_011762505.2. Lineage (NCBI taxonomy): Eukaryota > Metazoa > Chordata > Mammalia > Rodentia > Muridae > Arvicanthis > Arvicanthis niloticus. The sequence continues at coordinate 123,689,578 of NC_047659.1, forward strand.
CCCCGAGTTTGATCCTCAGAACTGAGGGGAAAACAATCCACATTTCATCATTGCAAACAGAGAAAACCCTGGTAAATAGAGACATACTGAACTGCTATGTAAATAAAATAAAATCTAACGAAAAGTTCAGAAGAAACTTGAGTAGAGCTGATGCAAGAACAAATGATAAGGAAGAAAAAAAGGAGGAAGAGGGGGAGAAGGAAAAAAACTACAGATAGTAGGCTCAGCATTCCAGAGCACTAACTGCTCTTACAAAGGACCCAGGTTTGATTCCCAGCATCCTCTTGGTGACTCACAACTATCTATAACTTCATTTCTGGGAAATTCAGTACCTTCTTCAGGCCTCCACAGGCACCAAGCACATATGTAGTGCACAAACATATATGAAGGCAAATGCACACATAAAGTGATTGTTTTTACATTGTTAGGAGAACAAGAAAGAAAATTATTGTTACTCATCTATATCAGGCAAGCTCTGACTACTTGATGTGCTCCACCTGGTTTAATCCATGAAAATCCTAAGACAGGATATCACACTCAAGGAAGATGAAGAAACTAAGGCACATGACAGCTGCTTAATAACTGAAGGCCACACAGCCTATTGGCAGCTTAATCATGATCTACTTCCTGGTTCCTAAAAGCTGGACTCAGACAAAAATTCTGCATTCTTCTAAGCTATAGGATGCTCATGTTTTGTAAATCACAAAATACATCAAGAAACTCATTAGGACCAAGTAATCTCAGCCACTATAGAAACTGAGTCAGAAGAACGAGCACCACCTTGGATAACTTATTCAAATTCTGAAAGGTGAAGCAAAGCAAGCAGTGTGTGGTAGGACAGGGATATGATTGCTGTGCTGGGGAGATGGAAACGGCAGGACCAGGAGATCCTGGTCATCATCAGCTACAACACCAAGCTTGAGGACAGCACTGGCTAATGACACCCAGCCTTAAAATAAGAAAACTTTTAATTATGTGGCTACAGGTGACCCAGTAGATGAAAGCACTTGATGCTCTTGCAGAGGACTAAAGTTCAATTACCAAGACCAACACAGGGGCTCACAATCATCCATAACTTCAGTTCAAGGAATTCCAATACGCGCTTCTGATCATCAGCGCCAACAGGGACACACGAGACACATACATAAATGAAAGTGAAAAACTCAAAAATATAGAATCAAAAATAACCTTAATGATTTAAATAATAATGCCAAGTTAAAGAACTAACATATTAAGAAGAAGATTTTGGATATAGCTTGGTGGTTGAGTACATACCTAGAATATATTACTATTGGTTCAATCTCAAGTATTGGAAAAATGAAAATGAAACCTTATTAAGAATATGTCACCTATGCAAACAAGACCACACCTCAGGGACAAATTACAAAGGTTCCAAGACACAAAGTATCCAGAGAGGTCCCTGTGAATGGTGACTCCCAAATATCAGAATTGATTGCACCACAGAAAAAAATGACACAAGAGGCCCAAAAAAGTCTCTACTTGCAGGAGATCAGACACAGACAAACACAAGAGAAACAGAAGTATCACGACATCCAGCAGGTGGAGATTGTGAGTGTGATTAAAAACACAGCTATCAAAGGTGGAAATCTTGATACCTGTGTCAACGGGGCACCTTTGGCTCATCTGGCCTACAATGATCTTTTCACACGGAGGCCATTAAGAGTTGGCACCTACCTTACTTCTCAAAGGCAATTGTGATTTCAGGCCAGCCTTGGACCACCTTCAAAGGCTCTCCCTTCAAAGGCACATCAGCAGGTCAAATCACTCTGAAACAAGCTGGCTCCTGTCAGCGCTTTGTCCACAGAGGGGAAACCTGACCTGAATGACATATTCCATGCATCCTGGATTAGCTCAATTCAATGGTTGCTCCACCTCCTGAGAACCAGAGACCAGGAGCCACCACAGTCTGCCTCCTAATGTGACCAGTCCCCACCTCTTCCATAAGTTGTTTGTCCCTAAAGAATTACTGAGGACAAGAAGAGAGATCAAATCACTGAGGGGGGCCCACAGCTGGCACCAAAAACATGGTTCAATGTTCCTCAAACGTCCAAAAAATAATACACAGAACACTTGGGTTCTGTCTTCTACTGAGCATCATGGGTAATGCTCTGAGTTGTGCCCTGTGAGAACAGGCCAGCTGCCCATTGTTCTTTGCATCTGACATTTTACCAAGATCACACTGGGGCCTTTGGAATGGGAGCAGCTTCTGAAGTTTGAAGCAAAGACAAGTGTAGCAGGGAAAGGCCTAAGGTGGGCATGCTGAGGCTGCAGGAAGGACCAAGCAGGGGAGTAGGAAGACTGCACCATGTTCATCACAAGGAAGACTAGAGCTGCCATGAGTGACCTGGGGACACATAACCCTGGCCTGCTTTGGCGTGTGATCACACCACACACTGTGCCATCAGGAAAAGAGGGAATGGAAAACACTTCAGGGATGGGAACCCTGCAGTCTTCTTTGGCAGTGGAAGGAAAACCTCATGCCCAGAAGAAAGGCACAGAACCTTGAAAGAAACAGAGTGAGAAAAGAGATAGCAAGTAGTCGGGCCGACAGACAGCGAGTTATTAAGAACACACCAGACCCAAGGCAGACCACTAACATCAATCATGACTCATTCTGTTACAGAACTTAGGGTCACACCAGTGCCCCACGCAAAAAGCCACTTTTGGACACCAGTTCTCAATAAGACAATTAAAAGCCAAATGAATGTAAAAAGCACACACAAAAAATTTTAATCACTATGCCTATGCTAGGAAGCAAGACAGAGAGACACAGGGACACACTGTCGCACTTCAGGTCCATTTTTAGGGTCCTGGCATGAACTCTTATTAAATAGATGCCAGAGCTGTGTACAGCTAAGCAGTCCCAGTCAAGATGTGCTGGCTGCCATCATGCCTCCCCTGCAGTCTCTGCTGCAGGCTGCTCTAATGAGCTGCCAGCTGTGAAACCCTCTCTAGGACACAACAATCCCCTGACAGGCATAAGCTTCAGCCTTTCTGTTCCCAGATTCAGATTCAAGGTAACAAATCCAATCCACAACAGTGCCTGGTTTCAGTCGGCTAGCCACTGGGAACACCAGTGTGTCTTTAAAATATCCTCATCCTAAACCCTTCCATAACATATGTCACTAAAATGGGCCCAATCCTTCCCTGGCCATAGGCAACAATTCCCTCCAGGATCTCAGATCCCTGTGCTGCCATGACATTTGACCTTACACTCAGACCCTCTAGAATCCCTCTCTCCTGCCCTACTGCCCTACTTCTCCAGGATCTTGCATCCCTGTGCCTGTAGGTAGGTCTGTGAATTTCCATCACATATGCCACCCATTTCCTCTGGGGATCTCACTTGCTCTCAGCACCAAGTCAGCTCCACTGGGGTAGTTCTCAAAACTAGTGTCACAAAGGGGAAAAAAATACCTCGACCCTCTCTGAACACTGAATATCCTACACTGAAAGTAAATCAAAAAAAAAAAAAAAAAAAAAAAAAAAACTTCTTAAACAAAACTTCTTAAACAAAAACAAAGGATGACTAAATCCACCAACTACTTCAGATGAGCAAGTACTAGCACAGAAACAACACACACACACATAAACACACACACACTCCCAAAAATTCTGACTGCATGGTAATGACCCGAAGTAAGAATGACCTAGAAGAACTTCCAGACAAAGAATCCAAAAGAATGATTACAACACTCTTAACAGAAATCAAAGAAGCTATCAATATCCAGCAAGGAAATTTAAATAAGGAGCTGACTGAAAGGAGGGGGTCCATCTGAGATATGAAATTCTTAGAACAATTCAAAAAATTCAACAAACAACAAAATTCAATAAAAAACAAAATGAGAAAAGGAATCTTAAAAAAAAAAAAAAAAAAAAAAAAAAAAAAAAAAAAAAAAACCTCCATGTGCATCCACCTCAATAGAATGGATCCCACAGAACACCGAGTGTCAGAACCGGAAGGTGAAGTAGAGGAGATGGATCACTCAGGAAAGCTCAGAGATAAACGTTTACACATCTACAAATGGAACCTGGAAAGCTTTGTGACACCGGGAAAGGATCCAACCTTCACTTAATGGACACGGAGACAGAATACCAGGCTGAAACCATGGAGATGTTTACAAATTTTATTGAGTTTATTCTGTGGGTTTTCCTTCCACTGTGCATTGTTTCTATGTGTATGTGAACATGCATCCATGAGGAGACCTGAGAAGGCCACAAGGGGATATGAGAAACCCCTGAACTCACTTACAGATGGCGGTAATACGCCCGGTGTGATATTCTAGTGATGGCAACAAAATACAAGTCGTCTGCAAGAACAGAGAGTGCTCTTAAGCACACAGTCTTCTCTCCAGCCCCAGAATGGAGCAGACTTCCAATGAAATCACAGAAGAAAATTTCCCGAGCCTACAAAAAAGAGATGCCTATCCATGTACAAGAGGCCCATGGGACACCAAATAGACAGGATCAGAAAGGAAACCCCCACAACAAACTGTAATTAACACACTGAAAACAGAAGGAAGAAAATATATTTTAAGTTGCAAGAAAGTCAAATGACTTGTAAGGGCAGGCTCATGAGAATAATACTACTGATAATCTGTAGGAACTTGAGGCCAGAAGGGCCTACAAACACATATTCCAAGTTCTAAGGCCCCAACTTTGAAACCACACTAATGTACCCAGCAAAACATACCTATTAAATGGAGGGAAAGAAAATGCATTTTATATTAAAAACACAGAAAAGAATTTAGGACCAATGACCAGGTCTATGGTGAATTTTAGTAGGGACAGTTCAAATAGAAGAGAAGGAAAAACACACTTAGGGGCCAAACAGTAAAAACAAACCAGGGATGCATGAATAGGGATGTAGAATGAGAAACTGAGGGGTGTCAGATCTACTGTCAAAAATGAAAAGTATATTAGAGAACCATGTGAAAATCTGTAGGCTAGAAAAGATGGCTCAGCAGTTAAGAGCACTGACTGTTCTTCCAGGGATCCCGAGTGCATTTCCCAGCAGCCATATGGTGGCTCACAACCTTCTGTAATGGGGTATGATGCCCTCTTCTGGTGTGTCTGAAGACAGCTACAGTGTGCTACAGTGTGCTCATATACATAAAATAAATAAATGAATCATATTTTTAAAAAAAACAAGTAAACGAAAATCTAGTCCAGTGCAAAAAAGGAAATTTTATTGGGAGGGGATGGAACACAGAACATTAATGACATAAAAGGAGATTAAAGGTTTAAATGGGATAAGGCTCAGGAAGAAAACAAAGGAAAAAACTAGTCCAAACCAAGGGAAATATGCAGATATGTTATGGGAATCCACTGCTTTGTAAGCTAATAAGAAAACCCATTACTCTTCTTGTTTGACTAGCCCTGGGTGTCCTGAAAATCATTTTGTCCACGAACCAGGCCTCAAACTCAGAGAGGCCCATATCTGGATCCACAAGTGATGGCATTAAAAGCATGTAATACCATGCCCATCTAGAAAATACATTTTTCTAAATTACTTTGAACTGAACTATTTGCATGATTAGACAATGCTACTCCCAAAACATGAATTATTATATAAAAAGTCTCAGTGCCTGGCACAGAAAACAATCCTCAGTACCCAAAACAGGAAAGGCTACTGCTCTGTGGTTCTGTCTTAGTCAGGGTATCTACTGCTGCAAGAAAGCATGATGACAAAAGAAAATTGGGGTGGAAAGGGTTTATTCAGCTTACACTTTCATGTGACAGTCCATCATTGAGTGATACTCAAACAGGGCACTTACCTGGAGGAGCTGATGCAGAGGCCATGGATGGGTGCTGAATACTGGCTTCCTTCCTCATACCATGCTCACCCCAATTTCTTATAAAACCCACAACCACCATGGGGGGTTAGCACCACCCACAAAGGGACGGGTCCACCCCTGAGTATTACTAATTAGGAAAATGCTTTATATCTGGACCTTGTTGACACCTTTTTACCCATGAGGTTACCTTCTCTCTGATGACTAGTCTAGCTTGTGTCCCAATGACAGTAAAGTAAGCAGCACAGGTGTCTACCCTAAATATTTCATAAGTCCCTATTACAAAGTCATCACACACGGAAGATGCTAGGCCAAGTGAAATTATGTAGACCAGAGCTTTGTAGAGCTAAGCAGCCCCAGTCAAGAAGTGCTGGCTGCCATCATTTCTCCCCTGCACTCCCTGCTGTAGGTTGCACTGATGAGCTGACAGTTGGTCCTTAATGGACCTGAAAACTCTCTCCCTGCTGGGTAGCTTACATAGTGCCAGAAGGTACAATGCATGCTTCTGCGGGAGGTGGGAAACAAAGACATCAAAGGGCTGACCCAACACTGGATGCTAGATACTATAATACTGATCTACATGACAAGATGTGTCCACAACTGCAGTAGTGGAATGATAGGTATGGGAAGAACCAAGCACTTTCTGACTGAATGTGAGGCCTCTTTCACAGAGGGACTTCATGCCTGCTACTGGAAGCCAATCAACATAAATGAAGAAGGAGATCATAGGACCAGGGGAGGAGAACAACTCTTATTTTGCTACAAACCAGTGCTGTCAAATCACTTTCTAAATACTTGTATATACATATATAGACACTTGTTGCTCTTGACTTTGGTCAAGACAATTATTTTTGGAGTGTGAAAAATATAACACAGCCTCATGACTGGCCAAGTGTGAGGTGTAAGGAACGGTGAGTGTTAATCTATAAGTAACCGACACCAACCCCTCTAACACAAGAATCAGGAAACACCATGAGAGAGAGAAGACAGAAACAACGTCACGGGATAAGAGGAAGGGTGAACTGCTAACCTCTGGATAGGCCTGCCACACACATCCCTTCCAACAAGCTGTGTTCACCTGCAAAACACCTCCAAAGATGAAAATAGTCAAGAGGCCAGTATGGATGGAGCAATGTCACACAAAGACCTGCCCTTACTGGATGAACTACTGGCAGGTGTTGATGGGTGACAAGGAGTGGCACTCCTTAGCAGACAGTACAGGTAAACCACACACACAAGAGTGAAAATCCCTAATTAGACTCAAAGGCTATAAATACCCAAAAGAAGGAAAGTGTGAAGCTATGATGGAGAGGAAGCAAGGGCACTAGAAGCAGGTAGTGGTAAATGAATATCATCAAATTTCATTGAATGAAAATACATTTTCATAAGATGAATGAATATTAATAAAAATATAAATGCATACACAATTCTTCATTCATGACAGGCCAGTCATAATTCCATACAAAGAAGAAAAGAAAGGTGTCTCACGCAATTGTAGAACAACTCTACATAACATCCTCCTAGATCACGGCTACGCTACCATCTGTTCACTTTGTGACTACAATCATCCATCCCTGAGCATCCCTTACTCATGGGTACCTTCGAATATGGCAGGATGTTTCATGTCACTCACCCCTAGACCAAGGATTTGACAGGAGGCTATCACATAAACATATGACCAAAGGGACCCCGAGGCTGTACCATGGATGCCTACCATTTGGTTGAAGCTTAGGTGTCAAGTTTATACATAGAACCTTATGAAACAGCATAAAAGTCCTTTCACAGGACTGCTCACTGTCATCACATCTGTGGCCCTATCCATTTGATATTGCATGCAGTTGCCGAACTTCTTCATGAATACAAGGCAGCAACACATAAGAAAGGTTATGAGGATGTAAAATAAGAAGAGGACAGATAAAACTCCTTACACTACACTCCAAAAACACATTAATGAGCCCAATTCATTGGCTTCTCCCCAACTCAAGGTTGAAAACACAATACAAGGATCCATCATAATCCTAAAGGCATGGCACATGTTCTGTATGAGGTGCCTGCTCTGCCATCCAAAGATCTGCTCCGACAGGCACAGGAACATGCCAACAAAAGCAAGAACAAAGGTCAGCTGCTATTCTGGAAAGCATCCCCTGTCTTATCAGCACATCCACATCAGGCCCCTTCCTCCATCATGACCTTTCAAGGAGGCACTGGATGGGCTATAAAAAGAGACATATAGTTCAGGTGGACAGCAGAAGCAGGAGCAGGAGAAGCAGCTTCTGAAGACAGCAAACCTTCATAAGGGGCAAGGTAAGGACTGCCCAGAAATCCACACAAAAGGGCAAAGATGGCAGAATGAGCATGGAACAGGTCGCCTCTGGACAGATAATGAGGGCTTACTCCTTGGAAATCTAGAATGTTCCTCTGCTGCTGAACTTTAGGACATTAGGCTTACAGTGGGCTGAGGGATAAAGGCCTAACAGACTGCTTTACAAAAATGGGAAACTGAGTGCTGGACTCCAGAGAAATCCATCAGTTCAGCACACATGAACTTTGTAATAGACACACATGCATTTCTCTTCCTTAGAGTGTGCTTAGACAAATGGCAAGCTGATTAGAATTCTCAGAGGTCAGAGAGGAAAGGAAGAAATCTGGTGAAAATGTGGGGAGATTTATTTTCAAAACAGCAGTTTATTCAAGATGAGGAATGTGCTATTGGCATTACTTTACTGAAAACACTTTCTGATGCTGATGGCAACACAGGGCTTGACTTTGATAGTGCTGGTGCACAATGCAAACCTAAACCAGCACACCATCCTCTGAGACTCAGAAGTTTTCAAACATAGGTCAGTTCAGTTCTGGGAAGACTCAGTCCCTGAGGACTACAGGAGTAGACCAAGAGGTTAGGGTGAAGCAAGGTTTGAAAGATCAAAGGAGAGGGAGTAGACACAACATTTTGAAACAGTATCAACTAATTATCACAGTGGTACCAGTCACGGGTGGAGGAGGCAATTGCTGGACAGTGTCACCAGGGGAGCCATATATCAGTCAGGTTGTGTAATGTTTCTATGAAGTTGGGGTTGTGGATGCAGTATTGGCAAATGGTTTCTATTATCAAAAACTTGTAAAAGGCCCACTTCCAGTTACCCAAAATTCAATGATTTAACTTGGGGTACTAAGAAGAGACAAGGTGATACTCCTGACAACTTTGCCAAAGGTGGGAGAAAACACCCACACCCCCAATTTTACAAAACCTGACAAGCAACATGGAAGAAATGCCACTGTCCAACCATCTTGTAGAAACATGTCATGGGTACTGCCTCAGCACCCCTCTAAATGTTATAGAAGGGCCAGTCAGATCACTCAGCTGGTCAAAGTACCTGTCACTAAGCTTGATGACCTCACTTTGATCTCTGAAACACAAATGGCCAAAGGAGAGGATCAACTCAAACATGTTGTCATGTGGCTTACACACATGACTTGGAACACACATATGCAACAAGGGAAAGTAATGGATACGTGGAATTAGATTTAAGACAGGCCAGGCAAGGTGGTACACAGCTTTACTCCCAATACTGGAAGGACAGAGGCAGGAAGATCTCTGTGATTTCAAGGCCAAATGAGTCTACCAAGCAAGCGTCAGGAAAGGCATGTTCACAAAATAAAATCCTGTCTCAAAAGCAAATAGAGATAAATGTCAGAGGAAAAAAAACACTTAGAGCTTTAGGGTAAGCAAGGAATCTGAGATGGTGAGGAAGGGGATAATCTACAGAAGTCAGCAGCACAGGTCTGATCTCTCAAGAATGTGTTATGCCACCCAAGACAAGGGAAGCCAGGATCAGAAGGGTTTTGCTGTTATAATTAGGTAAGATTAATTAGGGAAAGTCCTATACAAATTACTCACTAAGAAGATACTTGGGGGAAGGGACCTGAGATTGTAGGTAAGGACACAAACCTTGACACAGTCACAGAGGGTGACTGGGACAATGATAAGAGGCTGAGGACAGAGCACAGGGGTAGAGCAATGCTGTAAAATGGACAAGTCCTGTGTGCGATTTCAACACTGAAAACAAAACCATAGGCAGGGACATTTATGCTAGGCCTGATACCAAGGATGTGTGACTTCACATGACAGGGCAGAAACATAGACATATGCCACATGTATCTAGGAGGAGAGACCTCAGGACATGCCTAGGTTTACATTGACATATGCAGTCAATTCTACCAGAACAATGACCATGGGAGAAACACAAGGAGGAAAGGGATGCTCATGAAGACATTTACTGCCATGTATCAGACCAAATTCAGATGATCAGAGAAGATGGGGCTGTCAAGAATATCAATAACAGTCCTTACAGGAGCCAGGGAGTCATCAACACAAAGTTCAATGAAAGTTCAATTCATAACTTGGAATGTGACATGTGACCCATTTCTCTTCTTCAGGTTTCAGCCACAAAGATGTGGGTTCTCCAGGCCTTGGCCATCATGTTGAGCATCCAAGCAGGAACACTTGACCTGGTGGAAACACCCCCAGTGGTGAACACTCTTCCTGTTGCTCCGCTCAATTTCCCTGTAGGACTCCCAAGTTCCCCAGTCCTCAAAGGTCCACCCAACAGTCAAGTCTTACCTCCCAAAAGGCCTGTACCTCCATCCAGAGGTGGCAAGTGTGTACCTACAGCCAGATACTTCCTCTCCAGTAACAAACTCCATGAATGTAAGTAAGACTCACTTCATCTTCAGTACTGTCCACACTTTCCAAAGGCTGCTCATTTCTGAGCTGAGAGGGAGTTCAGTCAACTTTCTGAACAAGTGGCTTTAAACATGATGACACTGGAACACATGCTTGGTGCCTATAGAGCAAAGGGGCCTTGGTGCACACCTACAAATTCTGGTACACCAAGAGGATGAATCCAGCTCATGCAATGCCACTCTAGGAGGTAGCAAAGCTGCTTGTAAATTTCACACAGTTGGTCCAGGACAAGCCTATGCTACCCTGGACAAAGGAAAAGTACAACCCCAAAGGCAGGCTGTCTCACAGTTGAGTCTTCCCATCTAGAGACTATGTCACACTACAGGTTCCATCTTGCAGGGCCTCAACCTTTCCTCAACTCCCACAGATCCTTAACCCTCAGCCTGGTGCTTAGCACCAGGAAACAGCAAATTTAGCAGAGTCCTGCCAGCCTTTAACACATATGCTCTCTCCAGACTCACAGCACTTGCTACCTGAGATAGACACTGTCCTCGGAGATAAAAAGTCTATTCCCCAGGATTCTCAAAGGCTAAGAGCATCAAGAAGTAATTCTGTTTGAGAAACAGAAAATGGAGAGGACTCATGGGACAAATAACAACAGGAAGCCCTTGCACTCTTCTTAGCAGCTCCCTAGAGCAATGGTCTAGCAAAGCCAGGCATCAGAGCATGGCGGGATAAAGTTGGAGGCAGTAAGCCAATGACCTAGCAGAGTGGATTACAGCTAACATGCCTAAAAGGTGCAATTCATGAGGCACAGAAATCTTGGGATGAGAAGGAGTAGCTAGGCTGGAAAAGATGCTTCAGGGACTCCCTTCAACTGATGTTCCATGAGCCAAAATCATCCCTTGGCCCAATCATCTTCAGCTATACAGTCAGCAAGGCTGACCACACTCAATATTTCACTGACCTTTTTCTATGTCATTACTACTACAGCCAGAAAGACAGGCACTCGAGGAAAGTAATCTAGAGACTTGACAATTCACCAAGCCAAGGCTGACTCAGTCTCTTCAATACTTACCCTGGATTTCATCTCTCTCTTCCTACTTAAATCAGATCAAAGAAAAAACATAGGCTCCTTGCTGGCCACCAATGCCCAAACCTTGGTCAAATGGAAAGGCACAGAGGTACTTCCTTCCAATATAGCACATTCACGTAGCAAGACTACAAGACTAATGGGGTGAAAATTAAACAAAAGATCAGAGGAACCTGGGGCATAATGGCCTAGAAGGAAAGAAATTGTCTTTTCCTCTTCAAGACACTGACACTTCTGTAGGCCTTGCACCTTGTAACAGATAATGACACTCATAAGCTTTTCCTTTGTCTACAAGCCATGCACCATATCCAGCAATAAGCCTCCAACAAAGGTAGACACTGGGATCAGGGACGACATGGAGATTCTAAAGAACAGACCTGAAATAGGAAACTGTGCAGCAGAACAAACAAACAAGTAAAACCATCCTGGACCGATGCCCCTTGCCCTCATAATAGGACCACACCAGAATACTCTGAATACAAGTGCAAGTGCATCTGGGCCAGTGAGTGGGAATATATCTAACACAATTTTTATTAAAAGTAAGTAACAGGACAAAAGAGAGCAAGACAGATGAAAAAATGACAAATACAAATAAGTCTCCACCCTAACGCCGAACACATGTACTTTGAAGAAAACACTCTCCATAGGTTAGCATCAGTGTAGACTAAAAGGAGCTGTTGACATCATGGAAGATAGATTTCTCTGACACAAGGCTAACTCTTAACTAGGGCAGGGACAAGACTGGAACTCAGAAGGCAGGATACAGAGTCCCTTTGTGCCCCATATTTCAAGATGCTATCTTCCAGAAAGAAAGGATGCTAGGGCTGAATTGACACCAGATCTCTCTCTCTCTCTCTCTCTCTGTCTCTCTCTGTCTCTCTCTCTTTCTCTTGATTGTTTTCAGACCTCATGAACACACTGCCCCCACAGATTGAGGACATGGTGAAGTGTGATGAAGTTAACCTGGACGGCTTGGTTGGGAATGTGTTAAACATGGTGGGGGAATCTGACCTGCTCTCCATCTTAGATGTCACTTCCCTCCTACAAGGGGGAGGAGGCTCTGGCCTTGGCCTTGGTGGACTCTTAGGCAAAGGAGGTAATGAGGATTCCTCAAAGCCCTCATCAGGCTCCAAGGCCAATCTAGAAGGACCCCCAGGCAACCAACTCCTGGGTGGCTTACTAAACCTTGGTGGAGACAAGGGCTCTGGAAAAGGACTGCTGAATACACAAGGGCTCTCCGATGTCACCAAGCCTCTGGATGGCATAGGTGAAAATTTAAACAACCTAAAAGGTTCTGTCGAGGACAAAGTGAGGGATATGGTCCCAGAAAGCATCAAGGGACCAATGACAGATCTGCTCAAGATGGATATCAAAGACACTCTGCTCAAGTAAGTGCTTTAGTACTCTGGGGTTTTGGACAAAGAAGCTGCTTTTGGGGAATCCTCAGACTCAACCGATAGCAAGCCCAGGGACAGCCACCCTTCCATAGAGAAACATACTCACTTCCCCTGCCATTCTCTCTGGAAAATAGGACCAGGATTTCTTAAGTTCAAACCTTTACATGGTGGAAAGGGAAGCTCCTGGGTCATAGGACTAGCAGAGATCACTTGGAGGTGAATTCACGGTTAACCAGGTATTTCTCATAAGGACCAGGCTGTTTCCATGACACACAACCAAATCTCTGTTGTCACTCTGCAGATTAAAGGTCTCACAAGTAACAGTGGACAGCACAGAGATAACCATGGGAGCTGATGAGATGGAAGTTCTCTCTGAAGTTACTGCCAACATAGAAGGAGAAGGGTGAGTGTGTTTCCACAATGGTTGTCTGGGTCAGCCTGGATGAAGGGACATGTGCCCTATGCTAGAGTCAGATGACAAGGACACATGTTTCGACACAAGAGGACTGGCTTGACACCCAGCCAGCCTTACACAGTAAAACATTATCTCAAGAAAGAAATATATACATAGTTATATATGTATATAAGTCATATACATATACTGAAGAATCAGTAGCAGCCCAGGCTTGCTCCTGGCAGATGTCTCTTATGCACTTCTACTCAATACAGAAGGTCCAAGCCGAAGACTTGGGGTGAATCTTTGTCTGGTAGCTTGTGCCATCAATATTAGGTGACCTGCCCAAGGCTTCATAAAACAACTGTTGTGAAATACTAAATAGCTGCCCAGAAATGACCAGGCTCTTCTGCCTATGACAAGGAACTGAGAACCTAAGACCATGTGGTCTGTGATGCTCAGTCCTTCCCCCTAGAGAAGGACCATGGGCCAGGGAATGAGGCAAATTCTCAAATGCCTATCCCTCTGCTGGACCCCCACATCTCAGGCACTTGTCCATTCACCCTCTCCTTCCTCTCCACAGCGTGCTTGGAACAGTCATCACCATACTGCAGTTTCAATCTAGCCTGGACGTAACAATGAAAATTGCTGTTTCCTCCAACAACACCCAATGTGTCAACCTTGATGTGCAAGACACCCACATGCATGTCAAGGAAATGAACATTCAGTTAGTAAAGACGTACGTAAAAACATTTTTTTTTCATTACTAGCTTCATTTGAACGTGTCTCAGAAGGTCTCAGGTATGAACTGGTCCACCACAGCACACTAGACAATCAGTACATGCTGACTAGCTAGAAGCTGACTAGCAACAACATCCCACTTTGTTGGAGAACAGCCTTCTCACACCTACATTGCATCATTCCTCCTGCCTGTTTTACGAACCCATCCAATATATTTGATGCACAGTACACTGACGAGATTCAAAATACAAAAAACTACCATGTGGCTTGACAATTGTGTGGCTCAGTGGCCTAGTTCCACTCTCCTGGCCCAACCATAGCATGTAGGCTCTTTTGACTTACTTTCACACAAACAAAGATTGAAACACTTCTCAACACCCACAGACCCAGCTTTCAATTTCTTTACTTCCTTATGCTATGCCCAGGGGAGGATCCATTTCATTTTCTTTAGCTAGAGCTTACAAAGTTGCACAAACTACACCAAGACAACAAACAGGACTGAGAACAAACTTGCTCCACAGTCTGAAGGGTGAAGCCATCCAGGTGGACCTCGGGACTAGGTGTTCTGTGCTTTGGCCAGGTGCCTTTGCATCTTCCTTAAAGATGCAAAGAGCTCAGGTTCTCCACATATTGAGAACACAGGCTTCATCCAGACTCCTTCATCACTGAGATGTTTTCTCTAACACAAGGACAAATCTAGATATACAAGGATCACTTATTTCAACATGTATTCTTTCACAGAGTCACAGAAACTGTGCCTCTTCCTCTGCCTCTGCCGTTGAATCAGGTCATCCCAGAAGTACTGACAGCAAAAATCAATGAAAATGTAAGTCCGGGGAAGGGAAAGGGGTGCTCCTGCAGAAAGCTAAGTCACTGGGGAGACACAGAGAGAGAGAAGCTTGCAGTCTGTAAATGTCCCGATGCTGGAGAGACATAGGAACAAAGCTGGGCCTCTGAAGCCCAAGGACCTCCATGGACAAGCAGCACAACTATACCATACTGCCTAGCAACAGAATTACAAATCATGAAAAATGGCAACCATGGTAACTTCAGCCAAGCAGAGGCCAGGGCAGTGTCACAGAAGGGGAAGCCAAGGGGGAAGGACAGGAGGTGGTGTGGCCAGACAGGCTACTGAAGCTCTCTCAGCTAAGCTCCATGTGCTCACTTCACAGCTGGAGAAATCCAACTCCTGTGCCATCGTCCTCAGTGACTTCAACGAGTGCAAGAACAGTGAGTTCTTCCTTAGAGTTCCTCTTAGAGCAGACAGCGATGGCCCCCGCACCTTGGGGGATTTAATAGGGTGTCACGCCACAGAGATGGACCTTGGGATGACACCCTCTAAAACAACAAGGACCTACACAGCCTCCTCAGCACATGGAGAGAAGACAATGGCCTACTTGACCTTTCCCTCAATGTACATGGCTGATGCCATAATAAAGAGGATAGGACCCAGTGCCTCTGAGGGAGGGGTCTGCCTGGATCTTCCCAACCCAAACACCTTTCCAAGGGAGCATTGTATGAAGTCTAAATCAAGGGCATTCCCAGGCCCTCATCTCTGGGTGTCTGAGACCAGAAAACCTCACAGAAACCCTAAAAACATAACAGTCACAGTTGGTGGGACATACTGGTTGAACCACCTAGAGAGGTGGAGTAGGGAACTGGGCATATTTCTCGAGTCCCAGAGTAGACAAACTGCAGGCTCTAGCTAGCCAGTCTCCTCATCTCTACATACAAAACAAAACAACCTAAATCCTTGCTGGTAAACTGACATTTCATAGCATCCCTGAGGATGTGGAAGCCATTTAGGGCTGCACCTAGTGACTGGCAGGTAGACACAAGTAGCTGTCCATACTGGTGTCTAGAGAAAAATGAGAGCTACAGGGTTTGAGGCAGAGGCACCATTGGTGGTTGTCTGGGTTCTCTCCATTCCTTCCCCTCTTTTCCTCTGCAGCTACCGGCTTATTCAGCTACCAAGTTCACACTGCCAAGATCTCTCCCACAGGACTTGCCATCCTCTACTGTGTAAGTATTCCCTGGCTTTTCAATGGCAATTGGATGAAGGCTGGAAGCATACCTCAGCCACAAAAGAGATCAGGTGGTCAGAATAGGAAAGCGTGGGTTCTTTTCAGTCTCCTGAGTGCCCAGC
Organism: Arvicanthis niloticus; assembly: GCF_011762505.2. Lineage (NCBI taxonomy): Eukaryota > Metazoa > Chordata > Mammalia > Rodentia > Muridae > Arvicanthis > Arvicanthis niloticus. The sequence goes on from NC_047659.1 coordinate 123,705,846, forward strand.
TAGGACAAGCTCAGTCTAACCTCTTTTCCCTTCACCTGCACAGGACAATGGCCTTTGAGGCACTCCAACAGGGAGAAAGGAAGGGAAGGGAAGAGGAGGGAAGAAAATGACAGAAACATGACTGAGCATGGCCCTTAGAACTGTGTCAAGTAGAGGATGTGACATGTAAACACACACATGCCCATGATACCTGTCAGAAGTGGCTATGCACGTACAGCAGAGGATTTGTGGTCTCTCAGGAAAGCTGGACTGCCCTGACCTATGCTACACTGCCACCAAGACTAAGGCAGCTTCACCCTGCACTTACCCAGAGCACATGGCCTTCACACCTATGATAGTCTGGTGAACTCACAAAATCTGCCTCTGCTTTCCCCTCCTTAGTCTAAAGCCAATATAGGCAACAAAACAGTACCTGTGCCTGGAGGTCGGCTGCCTCCAGATCCCCAAAACGCCAGCATTGCGGTAACCATCTCCTCCTCAACACTGAAGACACTTGTAAAACACGTGGCCAAGCAGAGCTCTGTTCAGGTGAGTGTACTCCATCAGCCACAGGTCTGCACTGCCCTGGATATCAGCTGAGACTGTCACTTCTGAGAAAAAAGATTCATGCAAAGATTGAAAGGGTTAATGACATAGGACACACATTAAATGTAGTGATCAGGCCGGGGCCTTGATGTCATCAGTAGGGCATCAGAAACAGGCTCAGGGGTCAGGGGTCAGGGGTCACGGGTCACAGGTCAGGGGTCAGGGGAAGAGAAGGGCAGTAAACATAAACAGTGTCCGTGTGTCACCCACTTCCCTACGTACCATCAACAGATGAAACAGCATAGAAACATCTTCACCAGAGGCCACCGTGGTCATCAGAGAGCTTTTGAGACAAGGGCAGAGAAACACACTTCATCTTTGAAAGGATGAGTGGAAAGGAACATTTCACAAGGTCTCTTCCCTAATGTCCACACACTGAAGTAAACAGAGACAGGGGTGGAAAAGCTCCTGGCATTGCTTTTTTTCAGATGTGCCAGCACCCAAACTGGGCAACCACACCTACAAGCCAAAATGCAGTATCTTAACAAAGACAGGAGGACACGTGCCTGCCTCATGATACAGCAACTCTGTCCTCTTCCCCACACTAATGGAAGTCTTCTTCTTCACAACAGATGAATGGCCTGGAAGCACAAATTACCCGTATAGCATTCGCCTCCCAGGAAAACAATATGCTCAGGGTCCTGTATAAGGTGGACATAAGGAAGGATGGAGAGACCTTTGCCACTGGGGAAACGGTGAGTGCTGAGAAATGAAGGATACTGGGGTGAAAGAAGGACTTGGATGAGGGGATGAACTCTTTCCAAAAGCCTTAGCCCCATTACGCCTTGGTGTCCCCACAGCAGAGGGAAACGCCAGGTCCCCTTGTTTCACACATGCTCTCTTGTATCATTTCAGAAATTATTCATCTCCCATGACAGCAAGATTTCAAATTCCAAACTGGTACCGGACATCAAACTCACAAGGTACTATGATACACCCTGTGGAACACACAGGCATGATGGGATCTGGGTCTGGGCAAATATTTTAATAATTAGAGGAATTGGGAATTAAGGCATACATGATCTCATTCCCATGACTACGCTGCCAAGCAGTGCCTAGACTACAGCTGACCCACTTGAAATCAATTCAGATAAGACTTGAACTCTAAACTTGAGTAGAACTGCTCTCATGAACCTAATGTTCTCTGTACTTTGTTGCTGACAGGTCTGAGCACAGTGTGGAACCCCCCGAGGCTGTAAGTTGATGTGTCCTTGTATACTGATCCATGATAGGTGGGAAATCATGTCAAAGTCAGACACACAGTGATTCAAGACTGGGGAAAAGAGAGGCCCGTGGGGACTAGAGCATATACCTACTGTGTAACAGAAACTCAGACTCCTAAGGTGCTCTCTGAGGAGCTCTTAAACCATAGCTGCTCATTCTCAACTGACATTCGGGTGGAGGCTACAAGGAGCATACACATGAACACATAAAGGTGACAGAAGACACTGAAAGTCTGGTGCCACGTGCAAGAGAGAGACCCACTGCGGCTGCCCAGAGATGAGATTAGAAAATGTGTCCCTTTAACACAAGGAGAAAGGTCAGTCAGGAAGCAGCTGAGTCTATGGTGACTCCAAGGCCAGTAATCCCTCCACCTCTCCTTAGCAGGGAAGAGACAGAGCTTTCCAGGCTATGGCTCAGTTAAAATGAACTGAGTAGGACTGACCCCTGACCTCACTCAGCTACTCCTAGACAGGGGACACAGTCGTTTATGCAAACAGTGGAAGTCTGGATGTTAAAGGGCAGAGTGTAAGGAACACCCACTACATGCAGACAGTAGGGCACTCCTACAGTGGCACCCCAACCCAATACTGAAGTAGTGTGACTTTTCACAGAGGAGGGTGAGCAGTTAGGATGCATGGGTGTAGAAGCAACACCTCATGCTCTCAGAGGAGGGTCACAAAAGAGAGAACGACCAGCACCACATAGACAGATCCAGACCTGCATGTACTCAAACTCATATCAGAGCAGGCAGTAGGGACCAGCCACTGCCAGTCCTCCTTCCTGTAGCCTCTAAATTGCTCCTGATGTCCTAAGGCCACCTGCTGTACATGTAGCAGGGTGACACTGATCAGGCCAATATTGCTCCTCAAGGGGCCACAAGGGAAACAACATCCAATAGGGACTCCCAAAACTTCCAAAGACAAGACCCCTAAGATACATGGAGATCCATCTCCACATTTGATCTTGACATATGACAGATCTGTCAACTAGAGAACCACAGGAACCAGCAGCCTGAGATAATGCTCCTGGGCCTTAAAGCCAAGCACAGGACTGCAAGGCTCTACTGAAAATGTCTTCCCATGTCTTGCAGAAGGCAGAAGTAGAAGAAATTATGTCTGAAGTCACAAAGAAGGCCTGGTCCAAATTTAATGGTATGTGGAATTAGTAACAGTGACTGTTGGCATACATGGTGCCCATGAGAGGTGGGAGGAGGACACATAAAGGGCACTAAATCACCAAGCACTAGGCTACCCCATCTTCTGCACGCATATATACATACATACATACATACATACATACATACATACATATCATCTTCTCTTTCAAAAATGACAGCAAGTCATGGTTAATAGAGAAAACACATCAAGTTGCCTCTCAAGAAGCCTTTTCCTCTGATGTCTTGGGACCACGACCATCAGCATATACAGCTACATGTTGTACCTGGGTCACGCACCCCTATGGACATTACGGTTATGACACTTAAAAGCTATGTCATACCTCACTGGGCAATAATTATGATGGTACCACATGCCAGGTGTACACATCCCTGGTTAGTTCTATTGTAGTGCCAAATAGTGCCCTGACCCTCAAATGAGTGTGGTACTCTAGTCAGTCCATCGCTAGTCATCAGTCTTAGCAGTTCACCAGGTTTCTACCTGCTTTGGAGGCCTCTCTTCCCATACACCATCCTATAGCCTGGGATGGACAGTATTCATGCCACCATGTTGAATGAGTGTAACAGTGACTCCTCCTAGGGCCACACACAGGTCAGAGACTGTGACTGTGACATGTGACTGTGGTCAAGCAAGCCAGTCAGGTTGTCATTTCCCTTAACTCCTGTCACAAAGTGATACTTCCTTTTTCAGAACACTATAAAAAAATGAATGTTCCAGATGGAGTGTCTTCAAATGCTTTAGGCAACGCCAGTGTCAAATTGCTGAGATCAGTAAGTAACAGAAATACAGTTCTTTTCTTGGTTTTTTTTGTTTTGCTTTGCTTTGCTCTGCTTTTCCTCAAACCCAGGACCTTGCACATATTCTTAAACTACCTATCCAAGCAGTGTGAAATGTGACTCAGAAATGGCAGCTTCTCTCATATGACTCAAACCTTAAGCTGTCCTTGACCCCATACTTCTGTACAGCTGGGCCTAAACCAATTCCTAGAGTGTCTGCCTGAGAGAATGTCAGCAATTGTACACTGCATACTCCCATTCTTTTATACTGAACCTATGAGGGGTCATTACCACAAGCCAGCCCTGATCAGGGACAGACCACAGACCAGATGAATGACATCTGAGCTATAGCTACTGGGACAAGACACACAGCCCACAGTAGGTTATGTGATAACCGTAAACAGTACAGTTACTAAACAGCCAGCATGGTGCCAATGCCAGCAGCTGTTTCACTCGGGATCTTGTGAACACAAGAGTCAGTGCCATACAACTGCTGTCTCTGTGTGGATCCCCTCCTGCCAGGGGATTCACCTTCAAATTCCTTCTCTCATATTCTAACCTCTACAGGGTGCTCACTGGCAGATGTCCACTCCCCATTCCTTAAGCAGTGCTATGGCGATCCGTTGGGATAGATAAGTTGGTGATTCTCATGCCTGCAGTTAACTTCCAGGGTTAAGAGCAGAAACTACTGTCTTTCTCTCCCCTCAGTCTGACATTCAGGCAGCAAGCTGAAGCCAGCACACAGAACCTAAGGTACTGAAGACAGCAAAACCCCCTGAGGATGTTTCCATGCTTCTTTCACCCCATCCTTATGATTCAGGAGACAATAGCAATGGTCTCCTCAGCACGCCCGGGATCCTCTCTCTGCCTTGAGTGACAAGGACAAGGACAGCTGGAGGAAATGAGCATGGTATTAATCAGCTCCTTAATAAACACTCCCTGCATGCAAAAGTGAGAGTGACTCGTTCCTCAAGGCTGGGGCATAGTCAGGAGCCTGCAAAGAACTTCTGACTTGGGGATGAACAGTAACATGAAACAACAAAATCCAGTGATCTCAGTGCTCTGGGGGACAATGATTAAACCTCTCTGCCCCTCACCTCCCTGTCTTACTTTGGATCTGAGTGCCTCACATGGCTCAGGTGGTTTAAGCCTTGCTCCCCACCTGGTGCTATTAGGAGGTGGGACCTGGGCTGCCTGAGGTAGTTGGTTAGGTCACTGGAAGCTTGCCCCTTAAGCAGGTGGGGAGGCCTGTCTCTTGAGAGCACTTTGTTTCCCATGACCGTGCACTGCTAGCCACAGGCCTAAAGAACAAGGGAACAATAGGCCACAGCCTGGGTCCTCTAACACTGAACTTACATTAACCTCTTCCCCACTGAAGATGCTTACCTTGTTTGCTGATGGAAAGATGGCATAGTCCCCAACTCTAAATACTTCATTATGAATCCAGACCAACAGAGCTGGAACCCAAATTCTCCACACTGAAAATGGAGAAGCCCAGTTTAAACACAAAACATGAGATGGATCAGAGCAGTTAATAGCCTGATACCACTACAAACCATGCAGAAAACACTTTTTATGTCCCAGGTCAGTAAGTACAGTCCTAGCCATGTGACCCTGAATGAAAAGCCAAGACATCAGTGTATATGTAGGGGAAGATGTCCTTGTCAGTCATAGGAACGAGAGGAAGTCCTTGGCCCCATAAAGGCTGGATGCCCCAGTGTGGGGAATTCGAGGGTGGGGAGGTAGAAGTGGGTGGGTGGGTGGGTAAAGCCAGATCCTCATAGAAGCTGGAAGAGTGGGGATGGGATAGAGGGCTTCTGGGATAGGATGGGAAAAGGGGATAAGGTCTGAAATGTAAATACCATATCCAATAAAAAAATGAATCTTAAAAAAAAAAAAGAAAGAAAGAAAAGCCAAGACATCAATGGCTGCAGAGATAATTGTTTACAGCACTCTGCCTTGTAGCACACACATCAAAAGACACCTGGGCTTCTTAGTACACATGTCCTGAGACTGGAGAAGCAGATACATCATGATTCCTAGAGATCCTTGGTCAGCAGCCAAGCTTATTTTCTAAGTGCCAGGCCTATGGGAAACTGTCACACATAAAAAAAAAAAAAAAAATAAGATGATATAAAACAACCACCCCCAATTGCCTTTTGACTCATACACACAGAGAGAGAGAGAGAGAGAGAGAGAGAGAGAGAGAATTATACAAGTACACAAGTACCTGCATATATGTATACATGTACCTGTATGTACATAAGTAACTAAAATATACATACATACAAGCCAAAAAAATTAAGAAGTTACGTAAATAAAGGAAAGCTAATAAATGCCAAAAACCTAGAAATATAAACAAGATAGTTTCTTGGCTTGGGATGGTGGCTCATGCCTTTAATCCCAGCACTCAGGAGGCAGAAGCAGAAGGATCTTTGTAAGTTCAAAGGCATCCTAATCTACATAGTGAGTTCTGGAACAGCAATAGCTAGCAAGTAAGAGTCCCCTAACCTACACATCAAAAAAAGAAAAGATAACTCCTGGGAACACAAGCGACATATCTACACCACGCAGGGTCTCTACTCTGTGATAGTGCCTGGGGACCATTTTTGCTATTAGTCAGTAGAGCTCAATAAGGACATGAAACCAGATACAAGACATGGGCTTGCCCCACAGCAAGAACGATACCCCAGAAGATGAAGGCCAGATCACATGACTTCCCTCAGCTCTTTGCCCATTTCTCCTCAGCTCTTCTTCCCAGGCTAGTGATTGCCTTAAAATGGAAACTTGTAGTTTCTTTGGAAAGTTACTTATGCCAAATAATGTTTTGCTGGGCCACACAGGTGAAAGGATGTCTTGCTAAAGCAGACATGGAAAAGATATTTTCCTGAAGCAGACACAGGTGAAAAGATGTTTGGATATAGCAAACATGTGAAAGGACCTGGGAGGAAGGAGTATAAATATGACCCCTCCCCAGTGGGGGACAGGTACTGAGGTTTGCTTTGCTCCACCTTGCTAATCCTCCCTAACTACACACATGTATTGTTCGCCTTACATAGATAGTGCTGTTGAGGTCAACTTGTGGTAATGTCACCATTGAAAGAAACTGCTCATGAAGTTCCTGTGGCAGCAGCCTCACCTCAGTCCAGTTGAAAAGCTGGACAGTTTCATCAGGACTGAACTACAGCTGCTGGTTCGTGCCTGATGTCTGACTGCCTAGAGGACTGGTTCTGTAAATGCTGAATCAAATTTCATGTTTGCTATGGTACTGAACTGCTGAGAAAAGATCAAGCTTGTCCCCCAAAGAACTATTGCTGAACAGGTCCACTTCCCCCATATCCTAATAACTTTTCTATTCCACTACGTCTGTTGGGTGATGGGCTAGAGGAGAGGTTGAACCCTTATTAAAAAGTAGGTTGCCTTTATGAAGACATTAGAGAGATCCCATATAGGAACTTAACAGCACACCTGAAAGAAAGAAGAAAAGACACCCAAAAGGAGGAGATGGCAGGAAATAATCAAACTCAGGGCAGAAATCAATTAGTTAAAAACAAAGAGAACAGCCAGGCAGTGGTGGTGCACGCCTTTAATCCCAGCACTTGGGAGGCAGAGGAGGGCGAATTTCAGAGTTCGAGACCAGCCTGATCTACAGTGTGAGTTCCAGGACAGCCAGGGCTACACAGAGAAACCCTGTCTCGAAAGAGAGAGAGAAAGAGAGAGAGAGAGAAAGAGAGAGAGAGAGAGAGAGAGAGAGAGAGAGAGAGAGAGAGAGAGAACAATACAAAGAATCAACAAAATCAAGAGGTGGTTCTTTGAGTAATCAACAAGACAAACAAACCCTCAGTCAAACTAACTAAAAGGCTCAGAGACAATATACAAATTACCAAAATCAGAAATGAAAAGGGAAACATGACAACAGAAATTGAGGAAATTCAAAAATCATTAGGTCTTACTTCAAAAGCCTGTACTCCATGAAACTGGAAAATCTAAATGAAATGGATAATTTTCTAGACAGATACCATTTACAAAAATCAAAGGTAAACTATCAAAAATCAAAGGTTAAATCAAAATCAGGTAAACTATCTAATCAGTTCCATAACTCCTAAGGAAATAGAAGCAGTCAAAAAAGTTCTCCCAATCAAAAAAAGCTCAAAGCCAGATGGTTTAACTACAGAATTCTACCAGACTTTCAAAGAACTAATACCAAGACTCCTCAAACTATTCCACAAAATAGAAACAGAAGGAACACTACCTAATTCATTCTATGAGGCTACAGTTACCCTGATACCTAAACCACACAAAGACCAAACAAAGAAAGACAACTTCAGACCAATTTCACTTATGAACATCGACACAAAAAAAATTAAATTTTCACAAACCAAATCTAAGAACACATCAAAAGCATCATTCACCACAATCAAGCAGGCTTCATTCCAGGAATGCAGGGATGGTTCAATATATGAAAATCCATCAATGTAATCCATATATAAACAAACTGTAAGAAAAAAGTCACATGATCATTCTATTAGATGCTGAAAAGCCTTCAACAAAACTCAACAACCCTTCAAGTTAAAAGTCTTAGAGACATCAGGAACTCAAAGCACATCCCTAAACATAGTAAAAGCAATATACAGCAAACCAGTAGCCAACATCAAATTAAATGGAGAGAAACTTGAAGCAATCCCACTAAAATCAGGGACAAGGCTGACCACTCTTTCCCTATCGATTCAATATAGTACTTGAAGCTCTAGGTAGAGCAATAAGACAACAAAAGGAGATCAAGAGGATGCAAAATGGAAAGGAAGAAGTCAAGGTGTCACAACTCATGGATAGGTAAACAGAAACTAGCAAAGTTGGTTTATTCAAATATACCATAGATATAGATAGATAAGATGGTTCTCAGATACTTCAGAGACCTGCTGAATATAGCATTTAAAAATCTTAAACTTAAGATGCTTGAAAGAGATACCTGCCCAAATCTATAACCCTCATGCCTCCTAGGAGGTCCACAGAAATCAAAGACAAAGGAGACTCTCACCCAAATACCCATGCCAGCTGGGACAACCACAGGGTCCAGCTGATATAGTACCTATCTCCCTTACCCTCACACCCTGAGATCCAACCTTTTTCTGGCCACTTCCTACCCAGGCCAGATCAGCAGCCAGATAGCCACATGCCACATCCTGCTTGCCTTTTAGGTCTGCAGTAACCAAAGACACAGAGCCCAGCTGATGCTGGGATCACCAGCCCTGCCAAACTCCACTTTCCTACTGATCTGCTTCTCCACCCTGGCCAGATCAGCGGGCCTGATACCATCACACACCCCACAGCCTGTCTGCCTTCCAGGAGGCCCAAAGTAACTAGGGACACAGGACCCTAACCAGAGACACAAAAGACCCACCCTATCCAGAAACAGCACTGCCTGCCTCCAAGGAGGCCAGCTCTAATCAGAGACAATCAGACCAGTTAACACCAAAGACAACCAAATGGCCAGAGGCAAGGGCAGGATCATAAGCAACAGAACCCAGATCTACACAACAGCAAGCCTTGGATACTCCAACACACCTGAAAAGGACGATGACTTAAAATCTCATCTCATGAAGACGACAGAGAACTTTAAGGAGGATACAAAGAACTCCCTTAAAGAAATACAGGAAAAATACAGGTAAACAGGTAGAAACCCTTAAAGAGGAAACAAATAAACCCCCTTTTAAAATACAGGAAAATATAATCAAGCAGGTGAAGGAATTGAACAACATGCCACAAGAACTAAAAATGGAAATAGAAACAATTTAAAAACACAAAGGGAGGCAACCCTGGAGATGGACCACTTAGGGAAGAGATCAGGAGCTAAAGATACAAACATCACCAACAGAATAAAAGAGATAGAAGAGAGAATCTTGGGCAGAGAAGATACCATAGAAAATATTGACACATCAGACAGAGAAAATACAAAGTGTAAAAGCTCCTAACCCAAAATATCCAGGAAATTTAAGACACAATGAAATGGTCAAACATGAGAATAATAGGAATAGAAGAGGATGAAGAATCCCTGCTCGGGCCAGAAAACACCTTCAACAAAATCATAGAAGAAAATTTCCTTAGCCTAAAGAAAGATATGGCCATAAATGTAAAAGCAGCCTACAGAATACCTAATAGATTGGAGCAGAAAAGAAAATCTTCTCATCACACAATAATCAAAACAGTAAATGCACAGAATATTAAAACCTGTAAGGGAAAGGGGCCAAGTAACATATAAAGACAGACCTATCAGAATTACACCAGACTTCTCAACAGAGACTCTGAGAGTCAGAAGATCCTGGACAGATGTCATCCAGACCCTAAGAGAACACAAATGCCAGCTCAGGATATTATATCCAGCAAAACTCTCAATCACCACAGATGGAGAAGCCAAGATATTTGATGATAAGACCAAATTTAAACAATATCTTTCTACTAATCCAGCCCTACAGAGGATACTAAAAAAAAAATCTCCAATACAAGAATGATATAACTACACCCAAGAAAAGACAAGAAATTAAACATTTCACAACAAACCCAAAAGAAGAGAATCACAGACACATAAAAACTACCTCTAACAACAAAAATAACAGGAATTAACAATCATTTGTCTTTAATATCTCTCAACATCAATGGTCTTAACTCCCCCAATAAGAAGACACAGGCTAACAGACTGGATATGTAAACAGGACCCAGCATTTTGCTACATACAAGAAACACACCTTAGTGACAAAGACACACACTACCTCAGAGTAAGAAGCTAGAAAAAAGTTTCCCAAGCAAATGGTCCCAAGAAACAACCTAGAGTTGCCATTCTAATAGCCAATAAAATAGACTTTCAACCAAAAGTTATCAAACAGGTTAGGAAAGGACACTTCATATTCATCAAATGAAAATTTCACCAAGAGGAAGTGTCAATTTTGAACATCTGTACTCCAAATGCAAGGGTACCCACATTTGTAAAATAAACATTGCTAAAGCTCAAAACACACATTTAACCTTACACAATAATAGAAGGAGACTTTGTTGGAGTCTAAAGATCTAATAACCCGGGACGCGCTCCCCCAGAGATACTCACAGACAGGACTCACTGTAATAATATGAGGTTTATTGATGAATTGATAATAGCCAGTACCAGGGTTCTCTTGTATGAAGGCAAGAAGAACCCTGAGCCAAAATTGAGGGCAGTATTTATACCATATTCATGGGGCTCATAAAGGCAGTTATACAATTATGTCTTAAACATTAACATAAAGGCCAAACTCCAACAGCAGTTCTCAGGCTCAGTTGCTAAGTAACTAACAAAGAAGGTCAGCTTAAGTAGCTTCTATTTACCCAGGTTTTACTGTGTTAAGGGCTAATAAACTCTTATCTTGGGTCTTTCTTCCTCTGAAATGTTTGTTGAGCCTCTGAAATGTGCTTCTCCTGGGATGTGTCCCTGGGGGAAGATAATGTTTGAGTTTAAAACCAAAATCAGAGTTTTTTATTAATTCTACGTTTCTACAACTTCAACATTCCACTCTCACTCTTGAACAGGTCATTAAGACAGAAATTCAACAGAAGCACAGGGAAATTAATAAAGTTAGGAACAAAATGGATTTAACAGATTATCTGCAGAATATTCGTCCCAAAACAAGGGAATACACACCTTCTTCTCAGTGCCTCATGGAACCTTCTCCAAAATTGACCAGATAATTGGACATAAAATAAACCTTAACAGATAAAACAAAATTGAAATAATCCCATGCCTTCTATCAGATCACCACAGACTAAAACTAGACTTTAATAACAACAAAAACAACAGAAAGCCCACATACTCATGGAAACTAAACAATCCTCTGCTCAATGATATCTTGGTCAAGGAAGAAATAAAGAAAGAAATCAAGAGCTTTATAGAATTCAATGAAAATGAAGATACATCATACCCAAACTTATGAAACACAATAAAAGCAGTGCTAAAAGGAAAATTCACAGCACTAAGTGCATTCATAAAGAAATTGGAGAGATTCCATATAACCACATCTGAAAGCTCTAAAACAGAAAGCAGCAAACACACACAGGAGGAGTAGAAGCAGGAAATAGTCAAACCCAGAGCTGAAATCAACCAGGTAGAAACAAAGAGAACTATACAAAGAATCAACAAAACAAAGAGCTGGCTCTTTGAGAAAATTAACAACATAGAAAAACTAACTAAAGGGCACAGAGACAGTATACAAATTAACAAAATTAGAAATGAAAAGGGAGAGATAACAACAGAAACAGGAAATTCAAAAAATCATCAGAACCTACTACAAAAGCCTATACTCTACAAAACTGGAAAATCTAGATGAAATGGATAATTTTCTAAACAGATACCATGTACCAGAATTAAATCAAGATCAGGTAAACTAAACAGTTCCACAATGCCTAAGGAAAAATAGTTACCAAAACCTCCCAACCGAAAAAAGCCCAGGGCCAGATGGTTTTAGTGCAGGATTCTACCAGACCGTCAAAGAAGAACTAATACCAATACTCCTCAAACTATTCCATGAAATAGAAACAAAAGGAACACTACCTAGTTTATTCTATGAAGCCACAGTTACTCTGATACCTAAAACACACAAACACCCAGCAAAGAAAGAGAACTTCAGATGCAAAAATACTCAATAAAATTCTTGCAAACTGAGTTCAAGAATACATCAAACCATCATTAACTACAATCAAGTAGGCTTCATCCCAGGGATGCGGGGATGGTTCAATATATGAAAATCCATCAACATAATACACTATATTTTAAAAAGCCACACGATCATCTCATCAGATGCTGAAAAAGCCTTTGACAAAATACAACATCTTTTCATGTTAAAAGTCTTGGAGAGGTCAGGAATTCATGGCACATACTAAACACAATAAAAACAATATATAGAAAAACCAACAGCCAAGATCAAATTAAATGGAGAGAAACTTGAAGCAGTCCCACTAAAATCAGGGACTACATAAGGCTGCCCACTCTCTCCCTATCTATTCAATATAGTACTTGAAGTTCTAGCCAGAGCCATTAGGCAACAAAAGGAGTTCAAGGGGGTACAAATTGGAAAGAAGTCAAAGTATCACTATTTGCAGATGATATGATAGTATATACAAGTGATCCCCAAAATTCCACCAGAGAACTCCTACAGCTAATAAACAACTTTAAGAAAGTGGCAGGATATAAAATTATCCCAAACAAATCAGTAGCCTTTCTTTAACAAATGATAAAGGCTGAGAAAGAAATTAGGGAAATAATACTCTTCACAATAGCCACAAATAATGTAAAATATCTTGCTTTCACCAAGCAAGTAAAAGATCTGTGTCATCTCCTGAACCGACAGCAGACAGAAGGCAAAGGACATGGGATCTCCTTCCCAACACGGTTTATTCAGGAACCTTGAATTACCGCAAAAGCCCCCGAGCTCTACCTCCCAGCCCTTAAATCTCTGTGTCCTCTCCGATCAGAACCTGCCACAAAGTCATTCTCGATTGGTGCTGAGCACATACGTCACATGGCCCAATCTTACCTAATGATGAACAAGCAAAAATGCATGCGCAGTAAAGCCTAGCCTATGTGCCACCCAGGCTTCCTGAAATGGTGAGCTAACATGCCAGGGGCATCTGGCATCCAGCCAGGTGCCATCTTGAGTTCTGCTCCCCACAGATCTGTACAAGAACTACAAATCCCTGAAAAAAAGAAACTGAAGAAGACCTCAGAAGATAGAAAGATCTCCCATGCTCATGGATTGGCAGGATTAATACAGTAAAAATGGCCATCTTACCAATAGCAATCTACAGATTCAATGCGATCCCCATCAAAATTCCAACTCAATTCTTCATAGAGTTAGAAAGTGCAATTTGCAAATTCATTTGAAATAACAAAAAAACAGAATAGCAAAAACTATTCTCAACAATAAAAGAACTTCTGGGGAAATCACCATCTCTGACCTCAAACTCTAATACAGAGCAATCCTGATAAAAACTACATGGTATTGGTACAGAAATAGGCAAGAAGATCAATGGAATAGAATTAAAGACCCAGAAATGAACCCACACACCTATGGTCACTTGATCTTTGACAAAGGAGCTAAAAGCATCCAGTGGAAAAAAGATACCATTTTCAACAAATGGTGTTGGCTCAACTGGAGGTCAGCATGTAGAAGAATGCAAATCGATCCATTCTCATCTCTTTGTACACAGCTCAAGTCCAAGTGGACCTCCACATAAAACCAGATCACTGAAACTAATAGAAGAGAAAGTGGGGAGGAGCCTCAAACACATGGGCATAGGGGAAATTTTCCTGAACAGAACTCCAATGGCTTATGCTCTAAGATCAACATCAACAAATGGGACCTCATAAAATTGCAAAGCTTCTATAAGGCAAAGGACACTGTCAATAGGACAAAACAGCAACCAACAGATTGGGAAAAGATCTTTACCAATCCTACATCAAATAGAGGGTTAATATTCAATATATACAAAGAACTCAAAAAGTTAGACTCCAGAAAAACAAATAACCCTATTAAAAATGGGATACAAAGCTAAACAAAGAATTCTCAACTGAGGAATATCAAATGGCCAAGAAGCACCTAAAGAAATGTTAAACATCCTTAGTCATCAGGGAAATGCAAATTAAAACAACCCTGAGATTCCACCTCACACCAGTCAGAATGGCTAAGATCAAAAACTCAGGTGACATCAAATGCTGGTGCAGATATGGTGAAAGAGGAACACTTCTCCATTGTTGCTGAAATTGCAAGCTGGTACAACCACTCTAGAAATCAGTCTGGCAGTTCCTCAGAATATTGAACATAGTATTACCTGAGGATCCAGCTATATCACTCCTGGGCATATACCCCAGAAGATGCTCCAACATATAACAAAGATACATGTTCCCTATGTTCATAAGCAGCTTTATTTATAATAGCCAAAAGCTGGAAGGAACCCAGATGTCCTTCAACAGAGAAAGGGATACGGAAAATATGGTATATTTACACAATGGAGTACTACTCAGCTATTAAAAACAATGACTTCATGAAATTCTTAGGCAAAAGGATGGAATTAGAAAATATCATCCTGAATGAGGTAATCCAGTCACAAAAGAACACATATGGTATGTACTCACTGATATTAGCCCAAAGCTTGGAATACCCAAGATACAATTCACAGACCACATGAAGCTCAAGAAGAAGGAAAACCAAAGTGTGGATGTTTCAGTCCTTCTTAGAAGGGGAAACAAAATACTCATGGGAGGAAATACGGAGACAAAGTGTGGAACAGAGACTGAAGGGAAGGCCATCCAGAGACTTCCCTACCTGGGGATCCATCCCATCTGCAGACACCAAAACCAGACACTATTGCGGCAGATACCAAGAAGTGCTTGCTGACAGGAGCCTGATATAGCTGACTCCTGAAAGGATCTGCTAGAGCCTGACAAATACAGAGGCAGATGCTTGCAGCCAATCATTGGACTGAGCACGGGGTCCCCAATGGAGGAATTAGAGAAAAGACTGAAAGAGCTGAAGGGGTTTGCAACCCCATAGGAAGAAAAACAATATCAACCAACCAGACCCCACCCACAGAGCTCCCAGGGACTAAACCACCAACCAGAGAGTATACATGGAGTGACCATGGCTCCAGCCACATATGTAGCAAAGGATGGCCTTGTGGGACATCAATGAGAGGAGGGGCCCTTGGTACTGTGAAGGCTGAATGCCCCAGTGTAGGGGAATGACAGGGTGGGAAGGTGGGAGTGGGTAGGTGGGTGGGGGTACACCCTCATATAAGCAGAGGTAAGGAGGATGGGATAGGGAGTTTCTGAAGGGAAAACCTGGAAAGGGGATAACATTTGAAATGTAAATAAATAAAATATCCAATATAAAAAAAGGAAAATGTCATCCTGAGTGATGTAACTCAGACCCAAAAGGACATGCATGAAGCAAAAGGACATGAAAAGTACTCACTGATTAGTAGATATTAGCCAAAAAGTACAGAATACCTAGGACACAACCCACAGACCCTAAGAAGTGGAACAAGTAGAAAGGCCCAAGTGAGTGAGGATGTTTCAATTCCACTCAGAAGAAGGAAGGAAATAATCACGGGAGGCAGAGAGAGGGAGGGGCCTGAGTGGGAGGGGGAGGAGAAAGGGGGAACAGGGTCAGGTATGAGGGCAGACAAAAGGGAAACCCAGAGGGCCAAGAGAATGAATGGAGATAAGAAACATGGGGGGAGAGGGGAATTCTCTAAAATGTACCAGAGACCCAGGAGGTGAGAGACTCTAGGAACTCAATGGGGGTGACCTTAGCCAAAGAGACTTGAGGCCCCAGGGACGGGGGAGTTCTGGTAGGGGTAGGCTCCCTCTTAGAGGCAAGGGGGAGGAGGAATGGGATGAGGAACTGTGGGAGGGAGGACGGGGGGGGGGGCAAAGACAGGAATGTAAATAAATAAAATAATAAAAATTGGAAACAAAGATACTTAAAATGACAGATAGAGACCCCCAAATCCTAGCAGTGACTCCTCCAAGGTCCCCAAGAAGATAATGAACACAACAAGAAAGGACCCCACCTAGACTGTGGTACAATAGCCACTGAGAGAGACTGTTCCACTGCCTCACCTGTCGCTAA